>NW_024423319.1:63910842-63962464 GCF_017311325.1 Ursus maritimus
ATGTTCTAAACATTGCAAAAAAAAGACATGTTTTCACAGGTAAGGGAAACAAAAGCAAAAATGAACTTTTGAGACTTCATTGAGATAAAAAAACTTCTGCACAGCAAAGGAAACCATCAACAATACTAAAAGGCAACCCACAGAATGAGAGAAGATATTTGCAAATGACATTACTGATAGAGGGCTGATATCCAAGATCTACAAAGAACTTCTCAAACTCAACACTCAAAAAACAAATAATCCAGTCAAAAAATGGGCAGAAGACATGAACAAACACTTATCCAAAGAAGACATATAAATGGCTAACAGACACTTGAAAAAATGTTCAAAATCACTAGATATAATGGAAATATGAATCAAAATCACAATGAGATACCACCTTATACCAGTTAGAATGGCAAAAATTAACAAAGCAGGAAACAAGAAGTGTTGCTGAGGATGTGGAGAAAGGGGAACCCTCTTACACCCTTGGTGGGAATGCAAACTGGTACAGCCACGTTGGAAAACAGTATGCAGATTCCCCAAAAAGTTAAAAAGAGAGCTACCCTATGACCCAGCAATTGCACTACTGGGTATTCACTCCAAAGATACAGATATAGTGAAAAGAAGGGGCACCTGCACCCCAATGTTCATAGCAGCATTGTCCACAATAGCCAAACTGTAAAAGGAGCTGAGACGCACTTCAACAGATGAATGGATAAAGAAGATGTGGTACATATATACAATGGAATATTACTCAGCCATCAGAAAGAATGAATACCCACTATTTGCATCGACAGGGATGGAAATGGGGGGGATTACACTAAGTGAAATAAGTCAAGCAGAGAAAAACAAATATCATATGGTTTCACTCATATGTGGAACATAAGGAGTAGGAGAAGGGAGTTAAGATGGCGGAGGAGTAGGGGACCCCTTCTTCAGCCGGTTCCCGGAGTTGAGCTGGATAGGTACCAGACCAGCCTAAATAACCACGGAATCAGCCTGAGACACAGGAAGATGCATCTGGATCTCTACAAATGAACATCTCCAGCGCTGAGTATTGAGGTACGAAAAGGGGAGCCGTGAAACCCGCACAGATATCGGAAGATAAATGGAAGGGGGAGGGAGCCGCCACATTCGGGCGCCGGGAAGCGGCAGCCACCTGCACGGGGGAGCAGGCGGACTGGCGGTTGGCACCCGTGAAACAGCAGACTGAGACACTGAACCGGGTGCGCATGCCCCCAGGCTTCTCACGGAACTCCGGAATCCCGGTGTGCTCACTGGGCATAGACCGAGACCGGGAGATCCGGGAGCGCGCGGGGCGGCTGGTGGCTGGCGGCATTAGAAAGTTCCGTGACAGAGGCTGAAATTTGGCCGCTGCTGCTCTGACTCTCAGAAGAGGCACAGCAAACCGCCAGGGAAAGCCGCCAGAGAACAAAAGCCTGGAAATACCGGCTCAGAGAGTGCCCATCCCCATCCTCCCTCGCAGGGGACACGGAGACTCTACCCAAACAGGGTTGCCTGAGTATTGGCGCGGCAGGCCCCTCCCCCAGAACACAGAAGGCAGGCTGAAAAATCAAGAAGCCCACAACCCGGGCGCCTGGGTGGCGCAGTCATTGAGCGCCTGCCTTCGGCTTAGGGCGTGATCCCGGCGTTCCGGAAAGGAGTCCCTCATCGGGCTCCTCCGCTGGGAGCCTGCTTCTTCCTCTCCCACTCCCCTGCTTCTGTTCCCTCTCTCGCTGGTTGGCTGCCACATAAATAAATAAATAAAATCTTTAAAGAAGAAGCCCACATCCCTAAGATCCCTATAAAACAAGGGGCACGGCCTGGGACCCAGTCAATAATTTGGGCTCTGGAAACCCCGCAACCTCTCTTCATCAGAATGACAAGAAGGAGAAGCCCCCCCCAGCAAAGAAAAGACAGTGATTCTGTGGCCTCTGCCACAGAAATAATGGATATGGATGTAACCAAATTATCAGAAATGGAATTCAGAGTAACGATGGTCAAAATGATGAGTAGAATTGAAAAAACTATTAACGAAAAGGTTACTGAGAATATAGAATCCCTAAGGACAGAAATGAGAGCGAATCTGACAGAAATTAAAAATTCTATGAGCCAAATGCAGGCAAAACTAGAGGCTCTGACGGCCAGGGTCGCAGAAGCAGAGGAACGGGTTAGTGAATTGGAGGATGGGTTAATAGAGGAAAAAATGAAAATAGAAGATGGTCTTAAAAAAATCCACGCCCACGAATGTAGGTTACGGGAGATTACTGACTCAATGAAACGATCCAATGTTAGAATCATCGGCATCCCCGAGGGGGTGGAGAAAAACAGAGGTCTAGAAGAGATATTTGAACAAATTGTAGCTGAAAACTTCCCTAATCTAGCAAGGGAAACAAACATTCGTGTCCAAGAGGCAGAGAGGACCCCTCCCAAGCTCAACCACGACAAACCTACGCCACGTCACGTCATAGTGCAATTCGCAAATATTAGATGCAAGGATACAGTATTGAAAGCGGCCAGGGCAAAGAAATTTCTCACGTACCAAGGCAAAAGCATCAGAATTACGTCAGACCTGTCTACACAGACCTGGAATGAGAGAAAGGGTTGGGGGAGCATATTTAAAGCTCTTTCAGAGAAAAACATGCAGCCAAGGATCCTTTATCCAGCAAGGCTGTCATTCAGAATTGATGGAGAAATAAAGACATTTCAGAATCGCCAGTCACTAACCAATTTTGTAACCACGAAACCAGCCCTACAGGAGATATTACGGGGGGTTCTATAAAAGTAAAAAGGCCCCAAGAGTGATACAGAACAGAAAGTCACAGCCAATACAAACAAAGACTTTACTGGCAACATGGCAACATTAAAATCATATCTCTCAGTAATCAGTCTTAATGTAAATGGTTTGAACCATCCCATAAAACGCCACAGGGTTGCAGATTGGATAAAAAGAAATGACCCATCCATTTGCTGTCTACAAGAGACTCATTTCAAACCCAAAGATGCATTCAGACTGAGAGTAAGGGGATGGAGTACCATCTTTCACGCAAATGGACCTCAAAAGAAAGCTGGGGTAGCAATTCTCATATCAGATAAATTGGATTTTAAACTACAGACTATAGTTAGAGATGCAGAAGGGCACTATATTATTCTTAAGGGAAGTATTCAACAAGTGGATATGACAATTATAAATATATATGCCCCCAACAGGGGAGCAGCAAGATACACAAGCCAACTCTTAACCAGAATAAAGAGACATATAAATAAAAATACATTAATAGTAGGGGACCTCAACACTCCACTCTCAGAAATAGACAGAACACCCTGGCAAAAACTAAGCAAAGAATCAAAGGCTTTGAATGCCATACTCGACGAGTTGGACCTCATAGATATATATAGAACACTACACCCCAGAACCAAAGAATACTCATTCTATTCTAATGCCCATGGAACATTCTCAAGAATAGACCATGTTCTGGGACACAAAACAGGTCTCAACCGATACCAAAAGATTGAAATTATCCCCTGCATATTCTCAGACCACAACGCTCTGAAATTGGAACTCAACCACAAGGAAAAATTTGGAAGAAACTCAAACACTTGGAGACTAAGAACCATCCTGCTCAGGAATGACTCGATAAACCAGGAAATCAAAAATCAAATTAAACAATTTATGGAGACCAATGAGAATGAAAATACAACAGTCCAAAACCTATGGGATACTGCAAAGGCAGTCCTAAGGGGGAAATACATAGCCATCCAAGCCTCACTCAAAAGAATAGAAAAATCTAAAATGCAGTTTTTATATTCTCACCTCAAGAAGCTGGAACAGCAACAGAGGGACAGGCCTAATCCACGCACGAGGAAGCAGTTGACCAAAATTAGAGCTGAAATCAATCAAGCAGAAACCAGAAGTACAGTAGAGCAGATCAACAGGACTAGAAGCTGGTTCTTTGAGAGAATCAATAAAATTGACAGACCACTGGCAAGACTTATCCAAAAGAAAAGAGAAAGGACCCAGATTATTAAAATTATGAATGAAAAAGGAGAGGTCACGACGAACACCATTGAAATTGGAAGGATTATTAGAAATTTTTATCAACAGCTATATGCCAATAAACTAAGCAATCTGGAAGAGATGGAATCCTTCCTGGAAACCTATAAACTACCAAGATTGAAACCGGAAGAAATTGATTCCTTAAACAGGCCAATTAATTATGAAGAAATTGAGTCAGTGATAAACAACCTTCCAAATAACAAAACTCCAGGCCCGGACGGTTTTCCTGGGGAATTCTACCAAACATTCAAAGAAGAAATAATACCTATTCTCCTAAAGCTATTTCAAAAAATAGAAACAGAAGGAAAGCTACCAAACTCATTCTATGAGGCCAATATTACCTTGATCCCCAAACCAGGCAAAGACCCCCTCAAAAAGGAGAATTACAGACCGATTTCCCTAATGAATATGGACGCCAAAATCCTCAACAAGATACTTGCTAATAGAATCCAACAGTACATTAAAAGGATTATCCATCACGATCAAGTGGGATTCATACCTGGGATGCAAGCGTGGTTCAATATTCGCAAATCAATCAGCGTGATACATCATATCAACAAGAAAAGACTCAGGAACCATATGATCCTCTCAATCGATGCCGAAAAAGCATTTGACAAAATACAGCATCCTTTCCTGATTAAAACCCTTCAGAGTGTAGGAATAGAAGGTACATTTCTCAATCTCATAAAAGCCATCTATGAAAAGCCTACTGCAAATATTATTCTCAATGGGGAAAAGCTGGAAGCCTTTCCCTTAAGATCAGGAACTCGACAAGGATGCCCACTCTCGCCACTATTATTCAACATAGTACTAGAAGTCCTTGCAACAGCAATCAGACGACAAAAAGGGATCAAAGGTATTCAAATTGGCAAAGAAGAAGTCAAAATGTCTCTCTTTGCAGATGACATGATACTCTATATGGAAAACCCAAAAGAAGCCACTCCCAAACTATTAGAAGTTATAGAGCAATTCAGTAACGTGGCGGGATACAAAATCAATGCTCAGAAATCAGTTGCATTTCTATACACGAATAACGAGACCGAAGAAAGAGAAATTAGGGAATCCATCCCATTTACAATAGCACCAAAAACCATACGTTACCTTGGAATTAACTTAACCAGAGACGTAAAGGACCTATATTCTAGAAACTATAAATCACTCTTGAAAGACATTGAGGAAGACATAAAAAGATGGAAAGATATTCCATGCTCATGGATTGGAAGAATTAACATAGTTAAAATGTCCATGCTACCCAGAGCAATCTACACTTTCAATGCTATCCCGATCAAAATACCGAGGACATTTTTCAAAGAACTGGAACAAATAGTCCTTAAATTTGTATGGAAACAGAAAAGGCCCCGAATCTCCAAGGAACTGTTGAAAAGGAAAAACAAAGCTGGGGGCATCACAATGCCGGATTTCGAGCTGTACTACAAAGCTGTGATCACAAAGACAGCATGGTACTGGCACAAAAACAGACACATAGACCAATGGAACAGAATAGAGAGCCCAGAAATGGACCCTCGGCTCTTTGGACAACTAATATTTGATAAAGCAGGAAAAAACATCCGGTGGAAAAAAGACAGTCTCTTCAATAAATGGTGCTGGGAAAATTGGACAGCTACATGCAAAAGAATGAAACTTGACCACTCTCTCACACCATACACAAACATAAACTCCAAATGGATGAAAGACCTCGATGTGAGACAGGAATCCATCAAAATCCTAGAGGAGAACATAGGCAGCAACCTCTACGACATTGGCCAAAGCAACCTTTTTCATGACACATCCCCAAAGGCAAGAGAAACAAAAGATAAAATGAATTTATGGGACTTCATCAAGATTAAAAGTTTCTGCACAGCCAAGGAAACAGTCAGAAAAACTAAGAGGCAGCCCACGGAATGGGAGAATATATTTGCAAATGACACTACAGATAAAGGAGTGGTATCCAAGATCTACAAAGAACTTCTCAAACTCAATATGCAAGAAACAAATAAACAAATCAAAAAAATGGACAGAAGATATGAACACTTTTCCAATGAAGACATACAAATGGCTAACAGACACATGAAAAAATGTTCAAAATCATTAGCCATCAAGGAAATTCAAATCAAAACCACACTGAGATACCACCTTACGCCAGTTAGAATGGCAAAAATAGACAAGGCAAGAAACAACAATTGTTGGAGAGGATGTGGAGAAAGGGGATCCCTCCTGCATTGTTGGTGGGAATGCAAGTTGGTACAGCCACTCTGGAAAACAGTGTGGAGGTCCCTTAAAAAGTTAAAAATTGAGCTACCCTATGATCCAGCCATTGCTCTACTGGGTGTTTGCCCCAAAGATACACACGTAGTAAAGAGAAGGGCCATATGCACCCCAATGTTCATAGCAGAAATGTCCACAATAGCTAAATCGTGGAAGGAGCCGAGATGCCCTTCAACAGATGACTGGATTAAGAAGTTGTGGTCCATATATACAATGGAATATTACTCAGCTATCAGAAAGAACGAGTTCTCAACATTTGCTGCAACATGGACGGCACTGGAGGAGATAATGCTAAGTGAAATAAGTCAAGCAGAGAAAGACAACTGTCATATGATTTCTCTCATCTATGGAACATAAGAACTAGGATGATTGGTAGGGGAAGAAAGGGATAAAGAAAGGGGGGTAATCAGAAGGGGGAATGAAACATGAGAGACTATGGACTATGAGAAACAAACTGAGGGCCTCAGAGGGGAGGGGTTGGGGGAATGGGATAGACCAGTGATGGATAGTAAGGAGGGCATGTATTGCATGGTGCACTGGGTGTTATACACAACTAATGAATCATCGAGCCTTACATCAGAAACCGGGGATGTACTGTATGGTGACTAACATAATATAATAAAAAATCATTAAAAAAAAAAGAACATAAGGAGTAGCACGCAGGACCATAGGGGAAGGAAGGGAAAACTGAATGTGAAGGGCAAGAAATCAGAGAGGGAGACAAACCATGAGAGACTCTGGACTCTGGGAAACAAACGAGGGTTTCAGAAGAGAAGGGGTGGGGGATAGGGTAGCCGGGTTATGGGTGTTAAGGAGGGCGCATGCTGTGATGAGCACTGGGTGTTATATGTAACGAATGAATCATTGAACACTACATCAAAAACTAATGATGTACTGTATGGTTACTAACTGAACATAATAAACAATGTATTTACATATCTTGTTGGTTGCTGCTTTCATTCCTGTTCTCTTTGTTTTTGTGGATTTATACCCCTTAAAAACTCATTTCCTTTTATTTTAGTGCAGTTTTAGAAGAGATAATAAACATGTATTTAATCTGTCATATTTAATGGGAAGTCCTCCAATTGTATTTATTAAAATGAAAAATTCATATGCTCTTTTACCTGGAAATCTCACTTATGGTAGTTTAACTGTCAGAAATTAAAGTGCCAGTATGTATAGGAAAGTGTACAAGGATGTTTACTGAGATATTTTTTGTAATAGTAACAACCTGAATGTCCAATGAGAAGGAACTAGTTATATTACGTTATGGTGTATCTATAACATGTTTTATTATGTAGTATTTGAAAGGAATAGGTATATTGACTTGGAAGGCCGTCTATGACACATTGCAAGGTAAAAGAGAAAGCTATAGTTACCTCATTTTTGTGAAAGAAAATAAACTCATACTATATGTTTATACATTTGTGTATGCGAAGGAAAAAGTGTGTAAGGATTCACATTAGATTTTCACAGTGGTTACATTAAGGGGATAGCTTTGGAGAGGGAATGAAAGAATATATCAATGTAACTTTAGGAACTTTTGTATTGCATTTGAATTGCTTCAGTTAACCTGTGTTGGTTTTGTTATTCAAATAACAAGATAAACATGCTTTAAAAAAAGGTAGTAAGGAGGGCACGTATTGCATGGTGCACTGGGTGTTATATGCAACTAATGAATCCTCAAACTTTACATCAGAAACCAGGGATGTACTGTACAGTGACTAACATAATATAATAAAAAAACATTAAAAAAAGGTAGAGATGCAAGAATTTTCACTGCAATATTACATATGATAGTGAAAAATCAGAAAATAATTGTTTAACAAAAACCTTTTTATATATATTTGAAATGTCTGTATGGCAGAATATTGTGTACCTATTAAAAATTTTTAATGTTGCATTAAAATGATCACAAATAATGCAAGGTGAGAAAAGTAGAATATTAAATAGTATATACTTTGCAATTCCAATGCTGTAATTTGTTTTTTTTTAAATATTATTTTTTATTTTTTAAGTAATATCTACACCCAACATGTAGCTTGAACTCCAACCCTGAGATCAAGAGCTGCATGGTCCACCCAATGTTGGCCGGCCTGGTACCCCTCCAATATTGTGTTTTAAATGTATATGCATTTAAACGATTAGAAGAAAATTTGCTATATTGATTATTCAACACTGTATAATAAACTTAGCAGTGTAAAATGGCAATCATTTATTATTATCTCTCAAGACTGAGGATTGACTGGGCTCAGCTACATAGTTCTTGCTCACAGTCTTTCATACAGTTGCAGTCAGGCAACGGCTGGAGATGGAGAAATCTCAAAGGCTTCCTCCTTTACATGTCTGGCAGTTGATGCTGTTGCTGGCTAGAAACTCAGCTGGGGCTTTCAGCTGGAACACTTACGTATGGCTTCTCCGTGTGTCCTGGGTTTTCTCATAGCCTGATGGCTGTGTTCCAAGAACAAGTATCTTGAGAGAGAGAGAGAAAGAGAGAGAGAGAGAGAGAGAGAGAGAGAGCGTGAGAGTGAGCCAGCGTGAGCCAGGTGGAAGCTATATTGATTTTATGACCTAGCCTCAGGAGTCATGCAACATCATATCCACTGCATTCTATTTTTTAGAGGCAAGTCACTAAATCTAGCCTATATTCTAGAGGAGGGGAACTAGATTTTACTTCTTGATGGGACAAATGTCAAAGAATTTTTGAACTTGTTTTAAAACTACCATATATGCCAACATGTTTACAGTCAGTGGTAATATTATAAAAGATTTAAATTTTATTCTTTATTCTTTTTTGAGTTTTCCAAATTGTCTACAGAAAATATATATTACTTTTAAAGTAAAAGGAGAAAAGATAATAAAGTGCCATAGAGTAAATAAGAGCATGGGACAGAGGTAAAAGACCTGAATTTTAGTTTTAGCTCTGCCACTAATTCATTGTAAACCTTGGGCAAGTCCCTTCCCCTCTTGGGGCCTCACTTTCTTCATCTACCACAATTAAAGGTTTGGACTACATGATCCCAGAAGGCTTTCCAAATGCTAGAGTTTTCAGGACTTTTTCTTTTGTGACACCAGTGGATTCTGTCTGTCTCTTCCTTCTCATTTACACTTGCATGATCCTCTTCTGTTTACCCTTTCCATTTTGATGTTCCTCAGGGTTCCATCTTAAGCTTGGGAACTTGACCTTATTCATTCTCACTATATTTCCTACTCCCTTTGCTACACCTGCCCTGTGGGGCTGCAACCCAGGGTAAGTCCAAGTTCTCACCATTTCTCCATTCAACACTCAGGCTGTTGGAAAACACACATGCGTGTATACATGTACACACACACACACACACACACACACACTTCAATTTGGAGCTAATAGAAATTTATGGTTTTCCATTCTCAGCTAGGCCCTCAACTAGCTGTAGAGCAACCCTCCTGTATGTCCCTAGGTAGTTCATTCTTGAAATTCTTAGTGGCTATTCTGTGTTTCTACTTCTCTTCGTAATCTCTCTATTCTATCCTTTCTCTTTTCACACATGGAAGTTGACTTTGTTTCCCACTTGCCTGTGAACATGGAGATGGTCAGGTAAGACCTCCCTCAACTTCCTCCCTTACCACCTAAAATCTCAATTTTATCTGGACCCATTATCTACTCCTTTTTTTTCTGTCTCACTAGAGGAGGTATAGCTTTTCCTGTTGTGTGTATATCCTACCTAAGCTCTGGATCTCATTCTATCCTGCTTCCTCAGATATTTATGTGATCAATTACCCCCACCTTCATACACATACTTCTGTATCTTCAATCTTTCTACTAGCTCTCTCTCCTCAACTTATTGTTGGTTGAAATATTCTATAGATATCAATTATATCCAGTTCATTGAGTGCTGTTGAGTTCAATTATGTCCTTACCGATTTTCTGCCTGCTGGATCCATCCATTTCTGAGAGAGGAATGTTGAAGTCTTCAACTATAATAAGGGATTTATCTAATTTTCCTTGCAGTTCTATCAGTGTTTACCTCACATATTTTGGTGCTTGTTGTTAGGTGCATGCATATTAAGTATTGTTGTCTTTTTGGAGAACTTACCCCTTTATCATCATGCAATGCCTCTCTTTATCCCTGATAATTTTCTTTGCTCTGAAGTCTACTTTGTCTGAAATTTATAGCCACTTTAGCTTTCTTTTGATTAGTATTAGTGTGGTGTATCTTCTTCCATTCCTTTACTTTCTTTCTTTTTCTGGGGGGGGGCTGTAATATGTCTAAAACATAACTCATTTCTGCCCTCAGAATCTCCCACATCTCCACAGAGATACAGAAATTTGCTAAATATCCTGGTTATACTCTAGGCCTGTGGTTATAGAGTGTCTTGAGACTCCTGGAGTTCAATCTATAATGTCTACTTTTGGTTCTGAAATGCTGTTGTGGAAGGAGGCTGAGACCTCTGCTCCACATCCTGTGTTAGGTAGAACATGAGCTTTTATCACCCTGAGGCTGTAGCAGAGCTGATGTGAGAAGCACATGGAGTAATTGAGTATTGATTGGTAAAGGGACCTCATCAGGATAGGAGCTTCACATGGGGTGTATGTTACTTACTGAGGTCTGTTCACCAGGAGGATTAGTCTGTCACTGTAACGCCTTGTGGAATGCTGAAATGGCTGGCTCTCAAGGAGAGTGACCCAGAATTGATGATCTCTAAGCTAGCAATACCGTTTTTAAAACCATCTTTATAACCATTTTATTTTATTATTATTTTGTGATGGATAGAGCCACATTGGTAGTTATCTATCTTTTAAAAAAGATTTTATTTATTTGTCAGAGAGAGAGAGAGAGAGACAGAGAGAGTGTGCAAGCACACACAGAGGGAGTGGCAGGCAGGTGGAGAAGCAGGATCCCCACTGAGCAAGGAACCCGATGTGGGACTTCATTCCAGGACGCTAGGATCATGACCTGAGCTGAAGGCAGATGCTTAACTGACTGAGTTACCCAGGCATCCCTTTATCTTCCTTTTTTAAAAAATTTTTATTTATTTGAGAGAGAGCAAGCAGGGGAAGGGGCAGAGGGAGAGGGAGAAAGAGACTCTTTGCTGAGCAGGGAGCCTGACATAGGGCTTGATCCCAGGACCCTGAGATCGTGAACTGAGCTGAAGGCAGATGCTTAACCAACTGAACCACCCAGGTGCCTTTGTAGTTATCTATCTTAAACTTTTTTTTATTGAAGTGTAATCTCTTTACTTTTAATCTATCATCTATCTATCTATCTATCTATCTATCATCTATCTATCATCTATCTACCCATATCTTTATATTTAGGGTCACTGTAGATCTATGTGTCTGTTTTTATGTCAGTACTACACTAAATCTCATGGTAACCACAAAATAAAATCCTACAATAGATACACAAAAATAAAAAGAAAAGAGCTCAATAATTACACTAAATAACACCATCAAACCACAAGGGAAGAGACCAAGAGAATAGAAAAGAACAGAGAAGAACTACGAAACAACCAGAAAACAATTAAGAAAATGGCAACAAGTACGTACCTATCAATAATTACTTTAAATGTAAATGGACTAAATTCTCCAATTAAAAGAAATAGGGTGGCTAAATGGATAAAAAATAATAAGATCCTTCTATGTGTTGCCTACAAGATACCCACTTTAGATCTAAAGACACACAGACTGAAAGTGAAGTGATGAAAAAATATATACCATTTAAATGAAAACAAAAAGAAAGCTGGAGTAGCAATACTCATATAGAGGAAAACTAGACTTTAAAACAAAGACTGTGGGGTGCCTGGGTGGCTCAGTCGTTAAGTGTCTGCCTTTGGCTCAGGGCGTGATCCCGGGGTCCTGAGATCGAGCCCCTCATTGGGCTCCCTCCTCTGCTGGGAGCCTTCTTCTTCCTCTCCCACTCTCCCTGCTTGTGTTCCCTCTCTTGCTGGCTGTGTCTCTGTCAAGTAAATAAATAAAATCTTTAAAAAAATAATATAAAACAAAGACTGTAACAAAAGACAAAGAAGGTCATTATATAATGATAAAGGGGTCAATCCAAGAAGAAGATATAACATTCATAAATATTTGTGCACCAAACATAGGAACACCTAAATATATAAAGCAAATATTAACAGTCATAGGGGAGAAACTGACAGCAACACAATAATAGGGTACTTTAATACTGCACTTATATTGATAGGTAATTCATCCAGGCAGAAAATCAATAAGGAAACATCAACCTTACATGACACATTAGGTCAGGTGGGCTTAATAGATAAATATAGAACATTTTATCCAAACATTGCAGTCTACATATTCTTTTCAAGTGCACATAGAACATTCTCCAGAATAGATCACACTTCAGGTCACAAAATGAGTCTAAATAAATTCAAGAAAATTGAAGTAAAAAAAAAAGGAAGATTGGAGTCATATCAAGCATCTTTTATGACCACCACAGTATGAAATTAGAAATCAATTACAAGAAGAAAACTGGAAAATCATACGGTATTCGTATTTCTATGACTTATTTCACCTAGCAAAATACCCTCTAGATCCATCCATGTTGTTACAAACGGCAAAATCTCATTATTTTTATGGCTTACTATAGCTTTGTAATATAGCTTGAAATCAGGAAATATGATGCCTTTAGCTTTGTTCTTTTTTTCCAAGATTGATTTTGCTATTTGGAGTATTTTGTGGCTTCATAAAAATTCCAAGATTATTTGTTCTATTTCTGTGAAAAGTGTCATTGGACTTATGATAGGGATTGCACTGAATCTCTAGATTGCTTTGGGTAGCATGGACATTTTAACAATATTAATTCTACTAATCCATAATCACAAAAGAGCTTTCCATTTATTTGTGCCCCTCTTCAATTTTTTGCATCAATATCTTATAATTTTAGTGTCTAGGTATTTGCCTCCATGGTTAAATTTATTCCAAGGAATTTACATTTAAAGTAATTATTGATGGGTATGTAGTTTTTTTATTATGTTATGTTAGTCACCATACAGTACATCATTAGTTTTTCATGTAGTGTTCCATGATTCATTGTTTGCATATAACACCCAGTGCTCCATGCAATATGTGCCCTCCTTAATACCTGTCACCAGGCTAGCCCATCCCCCCACCCCTTCCCCTCTAAAGGCCTCAGTTTCCCAGAGTCCATAGTCTCTCATGGTTCATCTCCCCCTCCGTTCTCCCCCTTCATTCTCCCTTCCTTCTCCCAATGTCCTCCCTGATATTCCTTATGTTCCATAAATGAGTGAAACCATATAATTGTCTTTCTCTGCTTGACTTATTTCACTTAGCATAATCTCCTCTAGTTCTATTCATGTCAATGCAAATGTTGGGTAGTCATCCTTTCTGATGGCTGAGTAATATTCCATTGTATATATGGACCACATCTTTATCCATTCGTTTGTTGAAGGGCATCTCGGCTTCTTCCACAGTTTGGCTATCGTGGACATTGCTGTTATGAACATTGGGGTGCATATGACCCTTCTTTCGCTACATCTGTATCTTTGGGGTAAATATCCAGCAGTGCAATTGATGGGTCATAGGGTAGCTCTATTTTCAAATTTTTGAGGGACCTCCACACTGTTTTCTGAAGTGGCTGTACCAACTTGCACTCCCACCAACAGTGCAAGAGGGTTCCCCTTTCTCCACATTTTCTCCAACATTAGTTTTTTCTTGCCTTGCCAATTTTTGCCATTCTAACTGGTGTAAGGTGGTATCTCAATGTGGTTTTGATTTGAATTTCCCTGATGGCTAATGATGTTGAACATTTTTTCACGTGTCTGTTAGTGATTTGTATGTCTTCATTGGAAAAGTGTCTGTTCATATCTTCTGCCCATTTTTTTTACTTGATTATTTGTTTTTTGGGTGTTGAGTTTGAGAAGTTCTTTATAGATCTTGGATACCAGCCCTTTATCTGAAGTGTCATTTGCAAATATCTTCTCCCATTCTGTGGGTTGCTCTTAGTATTGTTGACTGTTTCCTTCACTGTGCAGAAGCTTTTTATCTTGATGAAGTCCCAAAAGTTCATTTTAGCTTTTGATACTTTATGTGGAAAACCCAAAAGACTCCACCCCCAAATTACTAGAACTCACACAGCAATTCAGTGATGTGGCAGCATAGAAAATCAATGCACAGAAATCAATTGCTTTCCTATACACTAACAATCTAACTGTAGAAAGAGAAATTAAAGAATCGATTCCATTTACAATAGCACCCAAACCCATAAGATATCTAGGAGTAAACCTAACCAAAGAGGTAAAAGATCTATACTCTAGAAACTGCAGAATACTTGTGAAATAAATTGAGGAAGACACAAGAAGATGGGAAAACATTCCATGCTCATGGATCAGAAGAATAAATATTGGGAAAACGTCTATGCTGCCCAGAGCAATCTACGCTTTCAATGCCATCCTTATTAAAATATCATTGACATTTTTCAAGGAGCTGGAAGAAATGATCTTAAAATTTGTATGGAACCAGAAAAGAACCTGATAGCCAAGGGAATGTTGAAAAAGAAAAACAAAGCTTGGGGCATCATGCTGCCTGACTTCAAGCTATATTACAAAGCTGTGATCACCAAGACAGCATGGTACTGGCACAAAAACAGACACATGGATCAATGGAACAGAATAGAGACTGCAGAAATGGACCCTCAACTGTATGGTCAACTAATCTTTGACAAATCAGGAAAAAATGTCCAATGGAAAAAAGACAGTCTCTCCAATAAGTGGTGCTGGGAAAATTGGAGAGCTACATATCAAAGAATGAAACTGGACCATTCTCTTACACTATACACAAAGATAAACTCAAAATGGATGAAAGACCTCAATGTGAGACAGGAATCCATCAAAATCCTAGAGGAGAACATAGGCAGTAATCTCTTTGACACTGGCCACAGCAACTTCTTGCAAGATATGTCTCTAAACGCAAGGGAAACAAAAGCAAAAATGAACTCTTGGGACTTCATCAAGATAAAAAACTTCTGTACAGCAAAGGAAACAGTCAACAAAACTAAGCAGCAACCCACAGAGTAGGAGAAGATATTTGCAAATGACATCACCTCTTTCCTTAAATTTATTCCCAGGTATATTGTTCTTTGGAATTGTTTTCTTAATTTCCTTTTGGATTGTTCATTACAAGTGTATAAAGGTACAACTGATTTTTGTGTCCTGATCTTGTACTCTGCAACTTTGCTGAATTCATTTATTAACTGTAGTAGACTTCTCACGGACTTTTTGGGATTTTCTATATATAGGAGCATGTCATCTGCAAATAGAGATAGCTTTACTTCTTTCCAATTTAGATGTTCTTTATTTCTTTTTCTTGTCTTTGAACTGGCTAGAACATCCAGTACAATGTTGCATAGTAGTAATGAAAGCAGGCATCCTTGTGTTTTTCTTGATCATAAGGGAAAGATTTCAGTTTTTTACCATTGAGTATAATGTTAGCTGTGCATTTCTCATAAATGCCCTTTATCATGTTGAAGAAGTTCCATTCAATTCCATTCTATTTCTAGTTTATTGAATGTTTTCATCAGACCATCTATTGAGATGGTCATGCATTTTTTTCCTTCAGTCTACTAATGTGGTGAATTATGTTGATTTTGATATATTGAACCACGCTTGCATTCCTGAGATAAATCTCAGTTGGTCATGGTATATATTCCTTTTGATATATTGTTTTATTTGGTTACTAGTACTTGCTATTGATGATTTTTGCATTCTCTTCTCATAAGGATTATTGATCTATAGATTTCTTATGGTGTCTTTGAAAAAATTTTTTTTTAAGATTTTATTTATTTGACAGAGAGAGACAGCCAGCGAGAGAGGGAACACAAGCAGGGGGAGTGGGAGAGGAAGAAGCAGGCTCATAGCGGAAGAGCCTGATGTGGGACTCGATCCCGTAACGCCGGGATCACGCCCTGAGCCAAAGGCAGACGATCAACCGCTGTGCCACTCAGGCGCCCCCCTGAAAATTTTTTAAATTAAATTTTAAACTTTAATTCCAGTATAGTTAACACCCAATGATATATTAATTTCACGTGTACAATATATAGTGGTTCAGCAAGTTTATACATTTCTGAGTGTTCATCATAAGTGTACACTTTAATCTCATCATCTATTTAACCCAACCCCCATACCTCCCATCTGATAACCATCAGTTTCTTCTCTACAGTTAAGAGTCTATTTCTTCATTTGTCTCTCTCATTTTTTCCCCTTTGCTCATTTGTTTTGTTTCTTAAATTCCACCTATTAGTGAAAACATATGGTATCTGTCCTTCTCTGACTGACTTATTTCACATAGCATTATACTCTATAGCTCCATCTGTGTTGTTGCAAATGGCAAGATTTCATTCAGTTTTATGGCTGAATAATATTCCATTAAATATATACACCACATCTTCTTAATCCATTCATAAGTCAATGGACACTTGGGTTGTTTCCATAATTTGGCTATTGTTGATAATGCTACTATAACTTCAGGGTGCATGTATCTTTTCCAATTAGTATTTTTGTATCCTTCGGGTAAATACCTACTACTGCAATTGCTGGATCATAAGCCTTGTTCTACTTTTAACTTTTTGAGGAACTTCCATACTGCTTTTCATAGTGGCTGCACCAGTTTGCATTCCCACCAACAGTATGAGATGGTTCCTCTTTCTCCACATCCTTGTCAACACTTGCTATTTTCTGTGTTGTTAATTTTAGCCATTCTGACAGATGTGAGGTGATAGCTCATTGTAGTTTTGATTTGTAAGTTCCTGATGATCAGTGATGTACAACATCTCTTCATGTGTTTATTGGCCATCTGCATGTCTTCTTAGGAAAAATGTCTATCCATATTTTCTGTCCATTTTTCAAGAGGGTTATTCATCTTTTGAGTGTTGGGTTTTTTAAAATTTAAATTCAGTTAGCCAACATATTAGTTTCCGATGCAGAGTTCGATATTTCATCAGCCGTGTATAATGCCTCGTGCTCGTCATGTCATGTGCCCTCCTTAATGCCCATCATCCAATTGAGTTTTTAAAGTTCTTTATATACTTTGGATATTAACTCTTTATAGATATGTCATTTGTGTCATTTGCAAATATCTTCTCCCATTCCAAAGGTTGCCTTTTAGTTTTATTGATTGTTTCCTTTACTGTGTAGAAGATTTTATTTTGGAGTAGTCCTGAGAGTTTAATTTTGCTTTTGTTTCCCTTGCCTCAGGAGACACATCTAATAAGAAGTTGGTTGCTATGGCCAATGTCAAAGAGGCTACGGCTTGTGTTCTTCTCTAGGATTTTGATGATTTCCTCTCTCACATTTAGGTCTTTCATCCATTTTGAGTTTATTTTTGTTTATGGTAAAAGAAAATTGTCCAGTTTCATTCTTCTGTATTTGGCTGTCCAATTTTCCCAACATCATTTGTGGAAGAGACTGTCATTTTTCCATCAGATATTCTTTCCTGCTCTGTCAAAGATTAGTGGACCATAGTTGTAGGTCCATTTATGGGCTTTCTATTCTGTTCTATTGATCTGTGTGCCTGTTTTTGTGCCAGTACCATACTGCCTTGATGACTACAGCTGTGTCATATAGCTTGAAGTCCAGAATTGTGATGCCTCCACCTTTGCTTTTCTTTTTCAAGGTTGTTTTGGCTATTTGGGGTCTTTCTGGTTCCACACAAACTCTAAGATTGTGTGTTCTAGCTCTGTGAATAATTCCATTCATCTTAAAAAAAATTTTTTTTTTTTTTTACATTAAGTTACTCACCATATTACATCCTTGGTTTCGGATGTAAAGTTCGATGATTCATTAGTTGTGTATAACACCCAAGGCACCATGCAATATGAGCCCTCCTTACTACCCATCACCAGTCTATCCCATTCCCCCCCCTCTGAAGCCCTCAGTTTGTTTCTCAGAGTCCATAGTCTCTCATGCTTCATTCCCCCTTCTGATTATCCCCCCTTTCTTTATCCCTTTCTTCCCCTACCGATCTTCCTACTCCTTATGTTCCATAGATGAGAGAAATCATATGATAATTGTCTTTCTCTGCTTGACTTATTTCAATTAGCATTATCTCCTCCAGTGCCGTCCATGTTGCAGCAAATGTTGAGAACTCATTCTTTCTGATAGCTGAGTAATATTCCATTGTATATATGGACCACAACTTCTTAATCCAGTCATCTGTTGAAGGGCATCTCGGCTCCTTCCACGATTTAGCTATTGTGGACATTGCTGCTATGAACATTGGGGTGCATATGGCCCTTCTCTTCACTACATCTGCATCTTTGGGGTAAATACCCAGTAGTGCAATGGCTAGGTCATACGTAGCTCAATTTTTAACTTTTTAAGGGACCTCCACACTGTTTTCCAGAGTGGCTGTACCAACTTGCATTCCGACCAACAATGTAGGAGGGATCCCCTTTCTCCACATCTTCTCCAGCAATTGTTGTTTCTTGCCTTGTCAATTTTTGCCATTCTAACTGGCATAAGGTGGTATCTTAGTGTGGTTTTGATTTGAATTTCCCTGATGGCTAATGATTTTGAACATTATTTCATGTGTCTGTTAGCCATTTGTATGTCTTCATTGGAAAAGTGTCTGTTCATATCCTCCACCGATTTTATGATCTGTTTATTTGTTTCTTGGATATTGAGTTTGAGAAGTTCTTTGTAGATCTTTGATACCAGTCTTTTATCTGTAGTATCATTTGCAAATATCTTCTCCCATTCCGTGGGCTGCCTCTTAGTTTTTTTGACTGTTTCCTTGGCTGTGCAGAAGATTTTTATATTGATGTAGTCCCACAGTTCATTTTAACTTTTGTTTCTCTTGCCTTTGGAGATGTGTCATGAAAAATGTTGCTTTGGCCGATGTTGTAGAGGTTGCTGCCTATGTTCTCCTATAGGATTTTGATGGATTCCTGTCTCACATCGAGGTCTTTCATTCATTTGGAGTTTATGTTTGTGTATGGTGTGAGAGAGTGGTCAAGTTTCATTCTTTTGCATGTAGCTGTCCAATTTTCCCAGCACCATTTATTGAAGAGACTTTTTTTCCACCGGATGTGTTTTCTTGCTTTATCAAAGATCAGTTGCCCAAAGAGCTGAGGGTCCATTTCTGGGTTCTCTATTCTGTTCCATTGGTCTATGTGTCTGTTTTTGTGCCAGTTCTGTGCTGTCTTTGTGATCACAGCTTTGTAGTACAGCTTGAAATCCAGCAACATGATGCCCCCAGCTTTGTTTTTCGTTTTCAACAATTCCTTGGCCATTCGGGGCCTTTTCGGGTTCCATACAAATTTGAGGACTATTTGTTCCAGTTCCTTGAAAAATGTCATCGGTATTTTGATCAGGATGGCATTGAAAGTTTAGATTGCTCTGGGTAGCATGGACATTTTAACTATGTTAATTCTTCTGATCCATGAGCATGGAATATTTTTCCATCTTTTTGTGTCTTCCTCAATGTCTTTCAAGAGTGATTTATAGTTTCTAGAATAGGACATAAGGATCTCCTTTATGTCTCTGGTTAAGTTAATTCCAAGGTAACGTATGGTTTTTGGTGCTATTGTAAATGGGATGGATTCCCTAATTTCTCTTTCTTCAGTCTCATTATTCGTGTATAGAAATGCAACTGAATTCTGAGCATTGTTTTTGTATCCCACCACATTACTGAATTGCTCTATAACTTCTAATAGTTTGGGAGTGGATTCTGTTGGGTTTTCCATATAGAGTATCATGTCATCTGCGAAGAGAGGCATTTTGACTTCTTCTTTACCGATTTGGATAACTTTTAACCCTTTTTGTTGTCTGATTGCTGTTGCAAGGACTTCTAGTACTATGTTGAATAATAATGGTGAGAGTGGGCATCCTTGTCGTGTTCCTGATCTTAAGGGAAAGGCTTCCAGCTTTTCCCCATTGAGAATGATATTTGCTGTAGGCTTTTCATAGAACTATTACGCTTGCCCAATAAAAGGCCCTACATGAAGAGTAACCCTAAACTGGAAGCCATATGGTCCTTTGAAGTAGGCATAGTGGCATAAAGGAGTTTAAAAGGGACCATTGTGATTATTGACTCAACAAACATTACATTAAGGGCCAATTTTTACATCAGATACTTTGGTATAGTAGAATATATATTTGTAAGATTGAATGTCCAAATTCTATTGTGATCACTTTTGTTGGGAAGTGTGATCTCAGACAGGTCTTCTTTTTCTTTCTTTCTTTTTCTTTCTTTCTTTCTTTCTTTCTCTTTCTTCTTTCCTTCCTTCCTTTCTTCTTTCTTTCCTTCTTTTTTTTCCTTTTAAATATTTTTTAGAAGATATTTGTCATTTATTTGACAGAGATAGAGAGTTGGCCAGCGAGAGGAACACAAGCAGGAGTGGAGAGAAAGAAGCAGGCTCATAGTGGGTGAGCCTGATGTGGGGGCCCATCCCGGAACTCCAGGATCACGCCCCGAGCCGAAGGCAGACACTCCAACCGCTGTGCCACCCAGGCCGCCCCTTCTTTTTAAATATTTTATTTATTTATTTATTTATTTATTTATTTATTTATTTATTTATTTATTTTCACAGAGATAGAGACAACCAGTGAGAGAGGGAACACAAGCAGGGGGAGTGGGAGAGGAAGAAGGAGGCTTCCAGCAGAGGAGCTTCCGATGTGGCTCGATCCCAGAACACCGGATCATGCCCTGAGCTGAAGGCAGACGCTTAACTCACTGAGCCACCCAGGCACCCCTAAATATTTTATTTATTTATTTGTGTAGAGAGAGAGAGAGAGAGAGAGAATGAGCCAGGGGGAAAAAGCAGAGGAGAGAGACAAGCAGACTCCCTGGCCCAGTGGAGTTCACACAGGGCTTATTTCCAGGACTCCTGGGATCATGACCCGAGCTGAAGGCAGATGCTTAACTGACAGCCACCCAGGTGCCCTGGTCATCCCATTTCTGAGTCTTAGTTTTATCATTTTTTATAGATAGCAGCTATATCTACCTTCCAGGGTTGTTAGGAGGATTCTTAGATGAAATAATACATATAAAGGGCCTATACAGCTTCTATTATGGTAGTGAGGGGAAATAAATGTTCTTTATTTGCTACATGGAATGAAGAGGTGAACATGTAGGAGCTAGCCTAACAAAGGAAATGAGATTTCTTTCTTGCATTGGTTACTGGACTTCTTAGACAGAGTAGTCATATTTAGTAATGGTATATATTGTCTTCTGTAAATTTTCTTTGTGACATTCTTGTAATAGAATGAAGAAACATGGGCTGAATGATGGAGTAGCATAAAGAGATTCATAATTTCAACCCCAAAATGGTTGATTCATGTTTTATGACAACCTGAAGGAGATACCTAGTTCTACACTGACTTGTTCCTTTTCTAGACAACATTTTAATCAATGATATGGATGAAGATATGGGATGTAGTGATATAGACAGCATAAAGGATTAAACTTCAGTTGACAGAAAGCTGGAGAAAGTAACATGTTGAATGTCAGAATCAAGATGTAAAAAAATTTTTTTAGATAGGAGTGGTATAACATGTCAAAGCAAACACAATGACATTAAATATGAACAAAATAGGTCCTGATTTTGCAACTACAAATGTCTAGGACACGTGGAGATCTGACTGGATTACAATTCCTGTAGCTAAGACTTGGGAGTTGCAGTTGACAGAAAACTCAGTTATGAGTTAAAATTATGACATGGCTGCTAAAAGCTACTAAAACCACAGGTTGCCTTTTTGGTATGCAGATCAAAGGAAAGCTAGCTCCAGGATACGTATAGGCTTGAGATTTTCTACCCTTTGATTACTCTTAGGCACTGTGCACCTCCACTCTATACCCTGATCTTTATATTCTTCAGTGTCATTTGAGAAACTCTTTCCTGTCTCTATTTCCCACACACCCCTAGCTTTATTGAGTACTACGATTGCTAAACAAAATTGTATACATTTAAGGTGTACAATGTGATATTTTTGATACATGTATACATTGTGAAATGATTACCACAATCTTGCTAATTAACATGGTCTTCCATTAAGGAATCAATCCCATTTATCATTGCACCAAAACGATAAGATACCTGGGAATAAACCTAACCAAAGAGGTAAAAGATCTGGTAATTTGAAACTATAAAACATGATGAAACAAATTGAAGATGACACAAAGAAATGCATAACTATTCACGCCAGATTGAAGAAAAATATTGCTGAAATGTCTATACTACCCAAAGCAATCTTACACATTCAATGCAATCCTTATCAAAATACCAACAGCATTTCCCACAGAACTAGAACAAACAATTTAAAATTTGTATGGAACCATGATAGACCAAATAGCCAAAGTGATCTTGAAAAAGAAAAACAAAAACTGACATCACAATTCCAGACTTCACAAGTTATATTATAAAGCTGTAGTGATAAAGACAGTGTCAAGTACTGGCACAAAAAGAAACACATAGATCAGTTGGAACAGAATAGAAAACCCAAATGAACTCACAACTATATGGTCAATTACCCTTCAACAAAGCAGGAAAGAATTTCCAATGGGAAAGACAGTCTACAACAAATGGTCTTGGAAAACTGGACAGCTACATGCAAAAGAATGAAATGGGGACCTCACTTTCTTTTCCACCATACACAAAAATAAATTGAAATGGATGGAAGACTCCAATAGGGAGAGATAGGAAACCATTAAAATCTTAGAAGAGTAAACACAAACAGTAACCCACATCAGCCAGAGCAATCTCATTCTAGATATGTCTCCTGAGGCAAGGGAAAGCCAAAAGCAAAAAGTAAACAATTGGGACTTCATCAAATGAAAAGTTTCTGGCATTGAAGAAGGGAAATAATCAACAAAACAAAAGGCAAAAGACTTAGAAACTAGTAAAAAACTAGTAGAAAACTATAAAATCACTGGATGAAAGAAATTGAAGATGACAACAAAGAAATGGAAAACATTCCATGCTCATGGGATTGAAGCTTGACAAATATTGTTAAAATGTCTATACTACCCAAAGCAATCTACACATTTAATGCAATCCTTATCAAAACACCAACAGCATTTTTCATGAACTAAAAACAAGCAATCCTAAAAATTTGTATGGAACTCATGAAAAATCCTGAGGGACCAAAGCAAATCTTGAAAAAAAAGCAGCCCCTTAAAAAGTTCTGTTGGTTAAATGTTCAACTCTTGATTTTGGCTCAGGCCGATCTCAGGGTCATGAGATTGAGCCCCACTTCAGGCTCTGTGCTCAGTGTGGAGTCTGCTTGAGATTCACTTTCTCCCCTATCTCTGACCCTTCCCCCACTTGGGTGTGTGTGTTTTCTTTCTCTAAATAAATAAATAAGCCTTAAAAAAAGTAAAAGAAAAACAAATTTGGAAGCATCACAATTCTGACTTCAAGATAATACAAAGCTGTAGTAAAAAAACAAACCCAAAACTAAATGGTATGGTACTACCTGGCACAAACGTAGACACACATAGATTAGTGGAACAGAATAGAAAACCCAGAAATGAAGCCACAGTAAATGCTCAAAGTTAATCTTGACAGAGAGGAATGTAGACAGTCTCTTCAACAAATGGTATTGGGAAAACTGGACAGCTACATGCAAAAGAATGAAACTGGACCACTTTTTTTTTTCACCACATACACAAGAATAAATTCAAAAATTAATTGAAAGACCTAAATGTGAGCCCTCCTGAAACCATACAAGTCTTGAAGAGAGCACAGGTAGTAATTTCTGTGACATCAGTCATAGCAACTTCTATAAAACTTACTGCCACAAAAACTAAATAATCCAAATAAAAGATGGGTGCAAACATGAATAGACATTTTCCCAATGAAGATACACAGATGGCCAACAGACACATGAAAAGATATTCAACATCACTGATCATCAGGGAAATACAAAACAAAACCACAATGAGATATCATCCACTCTGTCAGAACAAAAACTGAGGGCTTCAGAGGGAGGGGGTGGTAAATGGATAGGCTGGTGATGGGTAGTAAGGAGGGCACGTATTGCATGGTGCACTGGGTGTTATATGCAACTAATGAATCATCAAACTTTACATAAAAAACCAGGGATGTACTGTATGGTGAATAACATAATATAATAAAAATATTATTATAAAAAAAAGAATGGCTAAAATCAACAACACAAGAAACAAGCAGATGTTGGCTAGGATGTGGAAAAAAAGGAACCCTCTTGCACTATTGGTGGGAATGCAAACTGCTACAGCCATTGTGGAAAACAGTATGGGGATTCCTCAAAAAATTAAAAATAGAACTACCCTATGATTCAGTAATTGAATTACTGGGTATTTACCCCAAAATACAAAAACACTAATTCAAAGGAACACTTGCACCCCTATTTTTTTGAAGGAGTATTTACAATAGCTAAACTATGGAAGCAGCCCAAGTGTCCATCAATAGATGAAATGGATAAAGGAGGTGACATATATATATATATATATATATATATATATATATATATATATATATATATAATATTATTCAGCCACAAAGAAATTAAATGTGCTGCCATTTAGAAAACCTGGAAGAGCTATAGAGTATAATGCTAAGTGAAATAAGTCAGTCGGAGAAAGACAAATATATGATTTAACTCATATGTGGAATTTAAGGAACAAAATAAATGAGCAAAGGAAAAAAAAAAGAGAGAACGAGAGAGACAAACCAAGAAACAGACTCTTTTAACTCTAGAAAACAAGATGGGTGGGGGGATGGGTTAAATAGGTGATGGGGATTAAAGAGTACACTTATGATGAAAATAAAATAAAATATAAAAAAAACTATCTGTATTCTATTTAATTGAATGTAGAATATTTTATTAAACAGTTTCCTATATTTTTCTTTCAAGATTTTATTTAAATTCAAGTTAGTTAACATATAATGTAGTATTAGTTTCAGGAGAGAATTTAGTGATTCAACAGCTGCAGATAACACCCATGTTCATTACAAGTGCCTCTCTTATTGCCCATCACCCATTTACCCCATCCCCCCCACCTCCCTCCAGCACCGCAGTTTGTTCCCTATATTTGAGTCTTCTTGGGCTTGCTTCTCTCTGTTTCTCATCTGAATTTTCCCTTCCCTTTCCCCCCTATATTCATCTGTTTTATTTTTTAATTTCCACAAATGAGTGAAATCATATGGTATTTTTCTTTCTCTGACTGACTTATTTCACTTAGCAAAATACACTCTAGTTCCAACCACATCATTGCAAATGGCAAGATTTCATTCTTTTTGATGCCTGAGTAATATTCCACCATATATATATATATATATATATATATATATATATATATATATATATATATATATATATATATATACACTACATCTTCGGTCCATTCATCAGTCAATGGACATTTGGGTTCTCACTCATCATCAGGGAAATACAAATCAAAACCGCTCATAAGATACCACCTCACACTGGTCAGTACAGCTAAAAATTAACAACTCAGGAAACAACAGATAGTTATGCAGGATGTGATGGAAGGGAACCCTCTTACTCCATTGGTGGGGATGCAACTGCGGCAGCCACCGGAAAAAGGTCAGTATTGAGGTTCCTCCAAAGTTAAAAATAGAACTACCCTATGACCCAGCAAATTGCACTACAAGGTACTTTACCCAAAGGATGTAAAAGTAGTGATTTCAAGTGCCACGCAAACCTTTTCAATGTTTATATGACACTATCCACAATAGCCAAAAATGTGGAAATAACTGCTTCTTATTGATGGCATTTAATTTTTAGCTTTTTGCTTACTAAAAATCCTGAAAAGTTTTATTCACTTATTTATTCTTATAAACACTTGTTTATTTGAGTATAGCTGACAGAGAGTGTTACATTAGGCTTCCAAAAAATAATAGTGATCAATAACTCTCGTTGTTATGCTTTTGTCACAAGTGCAGTTGGCTTCTCATCTGGTCATCATACAATGCTATTACAGTACCACAATTATATTCTCTATGTTGTGCCTTTTATTCCCATGACTTATTTATTACATAACTGAAGCCTGTATCTCCCACTTCCCTTCACCCACATCTTATCTAAACCCCACTTCCCCTTTGGCAAACCGCGCTAGTTTATTCTCTGTAGTTGTAGGTCTGATTCAGCATTATTTTTAAAAAGATTTGGCTTATTTATTTATATAGACAGCCAGCGCAGAGAGAGGAACACAAGCAGGGGGAGTGGGAAAGGAAGAAGCAGGTTTCTAGCAGAGGAGCTCGATGTGGGGCTCGATCCTGAAACGCTGGGGGATCACACCCCGAGCCGAATGGAGATGCTTAGTTTGACTGCGCCTACCCAGGTGCCCCTGGATTCAGCTTTTTACAAAAATCATTATCATATAATGTATTATTTGTTTCAGGGGCACAGTTCTGTGATTCATCAGTCTTACACAATACACACAGCATTCACCACAACACATACCCTCCTAATGTCCATCACCCAGCCACCCCATCCCCACCCTCCAATTCTGTTTTTAAAAAACATCCTTGCCATATGTGTTTTTAAACACATCTCTAGCATGACAGAAGAGCTATCACATCAATTTCCTGAAATAACACTTGTCAAAGTAGCTGGATGCATAGTTTTATACCTACATCTTTGCACAGCTCTTTTAATTCTTTTTCTCTAGATCACATTCTCCTAATGAGAGTTACTGGGGTCAAAGAGTATGTGCTTTTCAAATTTTAATACATTGCCAACCCCATTTCCAGAAAATGGTGTGGAGATGTTTTACTTGACAAGGTCTTATATCACACAGCTATCTACTTGTAAGGCCAGTCCCAGAATCCTGTGTATAAACAGCATGCAGGAGATGTGTGAATGTATGCGCGGTAGACAAAAAAAAAGGGTCAGGAAAGTAGTCACAGGGAACTACTTAATTTATCACATCACTGGAATTTAGCCCCATATCTGCCATACCAAAAGTAATTTCAAGAGAAAAAAATTAAATAAAAGAATACCATTGTTGGCTTGAAAAATCAATAAAGTAATGATACTTTTAGTGTTGGTACAGTTGTAGGAAATATGCTCTCATACATTGTTTATGGAATTAAAGTTGGTACAACTTTTCTAGGACAATTTGAGAATATATTTTTAAAAAGCTAAAGTTGTTCTTCTTGCTCTTTAAACTAGTAGTTCTACTTCAAAGATTTTATACGTTAGCAAACAATCAATGGAACAAAGGTCTGTATGTGGCGTGTTAAAGTGAATAAATTGGTATTGCAGTAGCCATCTGTCAGCAGTTTTTAAGGAAATATATTCAGATATCCAACTTGTACTATATAAAAATTTTGTGGATTTGGAGATAAAAATGTAAAAGTAAACTAGAAAGGTATATTAAAAGAAAATATAGAAAGAGATATATATTGTATAATCTCTCTTGGTTTTCTAAATGTTTATTTGTTATAGCATCTTGTTTTTATTTCAGTTTACAATACCTAGAACCCTAACAATAAAAGTTTCTTCTGCTCTTTATTTCACTGTTTTATTTTGATTTGCTTGCTTTGTTCTTTTAGTCTTTAATATATAGGAGGCTTTCCTTTGGGGAGGCTTATCACTGTGTGATCTTCACTATAAGATGAGATCTATAGAACCTGGCTAGTTTATTGGGGACCCCTCAAATGGCACACAATCTATAGGTCTTTTCTCTGAAGTAGTCTTCTAGTTTTTCCAGATGAATTCTCCAATTTTCTGTCTGGAAAATAATACACGTATTCAAGTGCTTGTGTTAGTTTTTTTTAAAAATCTCATATAGTGCCCTTATTTTCAATATGATGCCCTTTCCCTACCTCCCACTCTACCTGGGACATCTGGGCCTGGGGACTTCTGTATCAATTTAAAAACAAACTTCCAGTCTCCTACCAGAAATAGGGAAATGGGTTTCTTTCCTGGCAAAGCAGGATGAGGGAAGGAACCCGAGAGTGTCTAATAGCACCCTTGGGACACATACAACCAAAATCTCTGTTTTCAGGCTCCTGATACACCCTGCTTTCTTTGGTCATCACATTTCACACTTCTGAGCTTCTTGTGAGTTCTGTGGCATGCATTGTCTTGCTTCTCATTTCACAGATCCACTCTTCTGCCAAAAGCACTTGCTTTTCAGCTCTTCAGCTCTGCTAAACTGCATCTGCTTTCCATCTTTAAAAATGTATTTGCATATCTTCCATTTTGAGTTTATTCAGTATGTATGGTAAAAAGAGAATGCTAAAGTTTCATTCTTCTTCTGTATAAATGTCTAATTTTTACCAGCACCATTTATGCTGAAGAACCTAATATCTTTTTCCCATTGATATTTTTTTCTGATTTGTCAACACAGTCCACCATTGAGTTGAGGGTCCATTTCCGGAGACTCTATTCTGTTCCATTGATCTATGTGTCTGTTTCTGTGCCAATACCATGCTGTCTTGGTGATCACAGCTTTGTAATATAGCTTAGTCAGCAAGTGTGGATGCTCCCCCCAGCTTGTTTTTTTTCAACATTCCCATGGCGATTCAGTCTTTCTGGCTCCATAGAAACTTAGGATTGTTTGTCCAGTGTCTCTTAAAAAAATTCCAGTGGTATTTTAATAGGGATGGCATTGAAAGAGTAGATTGCTTTGGGCAAAAGCAAGATTTTCACAATGCTAATTCTCCAATCCACAGAGCATG
This sequence comes from Ursus maritimus, assembly GCF_017311325.1. Taxonomy (NCBI): domain Eukaryota; kingdom Metazoa; phylum Chordata; class Mammalia; order Carnivora; family Ursidae; genus Ursus; species Ursus maritimus. Next base: position 63,939,796 of record NW_024423319.1, read on the forward strand.
CAATAAGCTTTATGTCTTCCTAATTTTTTCATGTTATTCTGTAGTTTCTAGAGTATAAGCAGCATCCTTAACTCTTTGATTAGGTTTATTGTCCTGAGAACCCATCTTCAGCTCATGCCACTTCATTCAGCCTTCGCCAGCTATTTCACACAGTTCATTCATCCGCTTGAAGGTCATTCGTTCATGCTCACTTCAAACCGTTCGCCCAAACAAATATACGCCAGCCACAAACCTCCGCCACTATGTTCGTGTCCGCACAACACACAATGCACATTACCCACCCAACATGTTTCGAATCATTCAAACCGTTCATTTCCGTCAATCATGTTTTTCTATTTCACTTAATTCCAAATAATTTTTCTACTTCAATAAAAATGTTCTAAACATTGCAAAAAAAAAAGACATGTTTTCACAGGTAAGGGAAACAAAGTTCAAAATGAACTTTTTGAGACTTCATTGAGATAAAAACTTCTGCACAGCAAAGAAACCATCAACAATACTAAAAGGCAACCCACAGAATGAGAGAAGATATTTGCAAATGACATTACTGATAGAGGGCTGATATCCAAGATCTACAAAGAACTTCAAACTCAACACTCAAAAACAAATAATCCAGTCAAAAAAATGGGCAGAAGACATGAACAACACTTATCCAAAGAAAACACACACAGCAAATACAAAGTCATAATACCACCACAGCCTGCCAATTCTGACCACCACTTGAAAATAAGAACTCCAAAAATCGTACAGAGTTCAACCAAAATATCAGCTTAACAAAGCAGGAAACAAGAAGTGTTAAGTTGAGGATAAATCGAGAAAGGGGAACCTTCTTACACCTCCTTGGTGGGGAATGTAAACTGGTACAGCCACGTTGGAAAACAGTATGCAGATTCCTCCTCAAAAGTTAAAAAGAGAGTTATCACTTATGACCAGCAATGTACCTTACTGGTCAAATTCTGAAAGATACAGATATAGTGAAAAGAAGGGGCACTCTGCACCTCAATGTTCATAGCAGCATTGTCCACAATAGCCAAACTGCAAAGGAGCTGAGACGACTTCAACAGATGAAAATGGATAAAGAAGATGTGGTACATATATACAATGGAATATTACCAGCCATCAGAAAGAATGAATACCCACTATTTGCATCATTGGTGGATGGAAGCCTTGGGGTGATTACACTAAGTGAAATAAGCCGCCAGAGAAAAACAAATATCATAGTATTCACCCATGATGGTAACAGGTAAGGAGTAGGAGAAGGAGTTAAGATGGCGGAGGAGACAGACTCTTCAGTCCGGGTTCCCCGGAGTTGGGTGAGCTGACAAAACCCAGACCAGCCGCAATAACTGCACGAATCAGCTCGAGATGTAGAAGATGCATCTGATCTCTACAAATGAACATCTCCAGCGCTGAGTATTGAGGTACGAAAAGGGGACGTGAAAAACCCGCATTGTGATATCGGAAGATAAATGGAAGGGGTGAGGAGGCCGCCACATTCGGCGCCGGGAAGCGGCAGCCACCTGCACGGGGGGAGCAGGCGGACTGGCGGTTGGCACCCGTGAAACAGCAGACGAGACACTGAACCGGGGTGCGCATGCCCCCAGGTTTTCACACGGAACTCCGGAATCCCGGTGTGCTCTCACTGGGCATAGACCGAGACCGAGATCCGGGAGCGCACTGGGCGCTGGGCGGCTGGCGCGGCCTAGGAAACACAAAGGACAGAGACGCGCCGCCCTGGAAGTGAGGGCAGGGACACCGCGGGGCGCACATCCCTGACGCTGCAGGGTTGGAGTAGCACCAACAGTAACAGAGTTAAAGTGGCCAGAACATCAGTGGAGAACGGGCTGCAATCCTCTGTTCTGTGACAATTCAGCCTCTGCTGCTCTGACTCAGAAGAGGCACAAGAGACTGCTGCAGGGAAAGCCGCTCAGAGAACAAAAGCCTGGAAATACCGGGGTCACAAAGGTTCATCCCCATCCCCAGGGACACAAGAGATCTCACTCAAAGAGGTTGTCTTGAGCATTTCGGCGGCTCCCTCCCCAGAACACAGAAGGCAGGCTGAAAACCCAAGAAGCTGGCAACCCCGGTGCTGGGTGGCGAGTCATTGAGAGCCTGTCTCCGAAGCTAGGCGTGATCCCCCGGGCGTTCGGAAACAGTCCCCTTGCATTGGGCTCCTCCGCTGGGAGCCTGCTTCTTCCTCTCCCACTCCCCTCAAGCTTGTTCTTGCTGCTGACTGTCTGTCTTCTCTCTGTGACAAATAAATAAATAACAAATAAATAAATGAATACTAAATAAATAAAAGATCTTTTAAAGAAGAAGCCTACATCCCTTACAGATCCTTATAAACAGCAAATGCCTGGGACCCAGTCAATAATCTAGCCTGGACAATCCCCGCACATCCCTCTCCTCATCAGAATGACAAGAAGGAGAAGCCCCTGCAGCAAAGAAAGACAGTGAGCTCCTGTGGCCTCTCGCTACAGAAATAATGGATATGGATGTAAATCCAAAGTATCAGAAATGGAATTCAGAGTCATGATGGTCAAATGATGAGCAGAATTGAAAAAGTATTAACGGTGCTGTTACTGAGAATATGAACTTTAAGGACAGAATGAGAGTTTTAATCTGACAGAAAATTAAAAATTTATGAGCCAAACACAGGCAAACTAGAGGCTCTGACGGCCAGGGTCATAGAAGCAGAGGAACGGGTTAGTGAATTGGAGGATGGATTAACAGGAGGAAAACCAAAATAGAAGCTGCTCTTAAAAATCCAAGCCCACGAATGTAGAAGTTACAGTTAGATTACTGACTCAATGAAACGATCCAACGTTAGAATCATCGGCATCCCCAGAGGTGAGAAAACAGAGGTCTAGAAGAGAATTGGAACAAATTGTAGCTGAAAACTTCTTGGACCCATAGGAAACAAACATTTTGGTTCAGCAGGTAGAGAGGATTCCTCTTTCAAGTCTCAACCATGAGACAGACTCCACGCCACGTCACGCTCATAAAGTATTTGCAAATATTATCCAAGGATACAGTACTGAAAGCTGCCAGGGCAAAGAAATTTCACTTACCAAGTCAAAGCAGATCAGAATTAAGGCCAATTCTGTCTCACAGCATCTGGAATGAGAGGAAAAGGGTTGGGGAGTATTTTTAAAGCTCTCTTAGAGAAAAACATTCAGCCAAGGATCCTCTATTCAAAGGCTGTCATTCAGAATCTCTGGATGAGAAACAAAAGACATTTCAGAATTCTCAGTCACTTCAAACTGGCCTCATAATCACTGAAACCAGCCCTACAGAGCATTAGCCACGGGGGGTTCTATAAAGTAAAAGGCCCCAAGAGTGATACAGAACAGAAAGTCACAGCCAACACAAACAAAGACTTTTACTGGCAACATGGCATCATTAAAATCATATCTCTCAGTACTCAGTCTTAATGTGAATGGTTTCAACTCTTCCCATAAGAAGCCACAGGGTTGCAGATTGATAAAAAGAAAATGGACCCATCCATTTGCTGTCTACAAGAGACTCATTTCAAAAACCCAAGGATGCATTCAGAATGAGAGTAAGGGGATGAGCACCATCTTTCACATCAATGCTAAATGGACACTCTAAAAGAAAGGTGGTAGCAATTTCCTCATATCAGGGAGATTACTTGATTTTTAAACTAGAGACTATAGTTATTTATAGCTACAAATCATATTATTCTTAAAGGAAGTATTCAAATGTCGGCCATGTAATAATTTATAGCATATATGCCCCCTCAAACAGGGGAGTTATAAGATACACAAGCCAACTCTTAACCAGAATAAAGAGACATATATAGATAAAAATATGATTAATAGTAGGGGACCTCAACATTCCACTCTCAGAAATATGAACACCCTGGCAAAACTAAGCAAGGAATCAAAGAATGGCTTAATGCCATTTGACAGGTTGGACCTCATAGATATATATATAAACACCACGAGCCCAGAACCAAAGAATACTATTCTATTCTAATGCCCATGGAACATTCGCCAAGAAGAATAGACCATGTTCTGGGACACAAACAGGTCTCAACTGACACCAAAAGATTGAAATTATCCCCTGCATATTCTCAGACCACAACACTCTGAAATTGGAATTCAACCACAAGGAAAAATTGGAAGAAACTCAAACACTTGGAGACTAAGAACCATACTGCTCAGGAACGACTCACAAACCAGGTAATCAAAAATCAAATTAAACATCATGGAGACCAATGAGAATGAAAATGTCCAAAACCTATGGGATACTGCAAAGGCAGTCCTAAGGGGGAAATACATGCCATCCAGGCCCACCAAAAGAATAAAAATCAAAATGCAGTTTTTATATTCTCACCTCAAGAAGCTGGAAATTTCAGCAACAGGATAGCTAATCCTCGCACGAGGAAGCAAAGCTGACCAAAATTAGAGCTGAAATCAATCAAGCAGAAACCAGAAGCGTTAGAGCAGATCGGGTGACTAGAAGTTTTCTTGTTCTTTGAGAGAATCAATAAAACTGACAAACCACTGGCAACACTTTCAATCAAAAGAAAGAGAAAGCATCAGATTATTAAAATTATGAATGAAAAGGAGAGGTCACGATGAACAATTACTTAAAGTTCAAAGGATTATTAGAAATTTTTATCAACAGCTATATGCCAATAACCACACAAATTCATGAAAGAGATGAATCCTTCCGGAAACCTAAACCAACAAGATTGAAAAAGGAAGAAATTGATTTCTAAATGAAAGCCAATTAATTAAGAAGAAATGAGTCAAAGTGATAAACAACTCAAATAACAAAAACCCCAGGCCCGGACAGTTTTCCTGGGGAATTCCTACCAAAACATTCAAAGAAGAAACAACAATTTATTCTCCTAAAGCTATTTCATAAAAATAGAAACAAAAGAAAGCTACCAAACTGATTCTATGAGCCACGATTACCTTTGATCCCCAAAACCAGGCAAAGACCTCCCAAAAAGGAGAATTACAGACGAATTTCCCCTAATGAATATGCAGTGGACGCTAAAAATCTCAACAAGATCCTGCCATTGTGAATCCAACAGTACATTAAAAAGACATCCATCATGATCAAGTGATTCATACCTGGGATGCAAGCGTGGTTCGGTTATCAAAATCAACGTGATACATCATATCAACAAGAAAAGACTCAGAACCATATGATCCTCTCAATCGATGCTGAAAGCATTTTAATAAAAATACAGCATCCTTTCCTGATTAAAACCCTTCAGAGTGTAGGAATGAGTGCTGGCCTGAATCTCACAAAAGCCATATATGAAAAGCCTACTGCAAATATTTTCTTTCACGGGGAAAAGCTGCTTTTCCTTTCCTTAAGATCAGGAACTCGACATGGACTCTACTCGCCACTATTATTCAACATAGTACTAGAAGTCCTTGCAACAGCAATCAGACGACAAAAAGGGATCAAAGGTAATTCGAATCGGGCAAAGAAGAAATCAAAATGTCTCTTCGCAGATGACATTATGATACTCTATGGAAAACCCAAAAGACAAGCCACTCTCAAACTTATAGTTATAGAGCACCAGTAACGTGGCGGGATACAAATCAATGCTCAGAAATCGCTGTATTTCTATACACGAATAACTAGCATCGAGGAAAGAGAAATTAGTAACCATCCCATTTACACAGCACCAAAAACCATAATGCTAATTTCTTGGAATTAACTTAACCAGAAGAATTTAGTATGACCTATATTCTAGAAACTATAAATCACTCTTTGAAAGACATTGAGGAAGACACAAAGATGGAAAGTATATTCCATGCTCATGGATCAGCAGACAACATAATTAAAATGTCCATGCTACCCAGAGCAATGTACACTTTCAATGCTATCCTGATCAAAATACGGAGGACATTTTTCAAAGAACTGGAACATAAATAGTCCTTTAAATTTGTATGGAAACAGAAAAGGCCCCGAATCTCCAAGGAACTGTTGAAAAGGAAAAAACAAAGCTGGCATCACAATGCCAGATTTCGAAGCTGTACTACAAAGCTGTGATCGCCAACGACAGCATGGTACTGGCACAAAACAGACACACATAGACCAATGAACAGAATAGAGAGCTCAGAATGGAGACCCTGCCTTTTGGACAACTAATATTTGATAAAGCAGGAAAAACATCCGGTGGAAAAAGACAGTCTCTTCAATAAATGGTGCTGGGAAAATTGGACAGCTACATGCAAAAGAATGAAACTTGACCACTCTCACACCATACACAAACATAACTCCAAATGGATGAAAGACTCGATGTGAGAAAGGAATCCATCAAAATCCTAGAGGAGAACATAGGCAGCAAACTCCACGCACATTGGCCAAAGCAACCTTTTTAATGATACATCCCCAAGGGCAAGAGAAACAAAAGATAAAATGAATTCCTGGGACTTCATCAAGACAGCTTCTGCAATAGCTTTTCAAGGAAACAGTCAGAAAAACTACAAGAGGCAGCCCACGGAATGGGAGAATATAGCTTGCAAATGACACTACAGATAGCGAGTGGTATCCAAGATCTGGTTAAAAGAACTTCTCAAACTCAATAGTGCAAAGGTCAGCGAAACAAACAAAAAAGCCGGACAGAAGATGAATTTTCAATGAAGACACATAGCTAGTCGTATAACAGACACATGAAAAATGTTCAAATCATTAGCCATCAAGGAAATTCAAATCAAAACCACACTAGATACTCACCTACGCCAGTTAGAATGGCAAAAATAGATACGGCAAGAAACAACAATTGTTGGAGAGGATGTGGAGAAAGGGGATCCTCTCCTGCATTGTTGGTGGGAATGCAAGGTGCCAGCCACTCTGGAAAACAGTGTGAGGTCCCTTAAAAAAGTTAAAATTAGCTACCCTATGATCCAGCCATTGCTCTACTGGGTGTTTGCCCCAAAGATACACACTAGTAAAGGGTAGTGCCATATGCACCTCAATGTTCATAGCAGAAATGTCCACAATAGCGCAATCGCGGAAGGAGCCGAGATGCCCTTCAACAGATGACTGGATTAAGAAGTTGTGTCCATATGGTATATACAATGGAATATTACTTGAAGCTATCAGAAAGAACGGAAGTTCTCAACATTTGCTGCAAATATGCTGGACGGCACTGGAGGAGATAATGCTATGAAATAAGTCAGCTAGAGAGAAAGACAACTGTCATATGATTTCTCTCATCTATGGAACATAAGAACTAGATGATTGGTAGGGGAAGAAAGGATAAAGAAAGGGGGTAATCAGAAGGGGAATGAAACATGAGAGAATTATGGACTATGAGAAACAAACTGCAGGCCCTCAGAGGGGAGGTTGGGGAATGGGATAGACCAGTGATGTGATAGTAAGGCGAGGGCATGTATTGCATGGTGCACTTTCAGCAGCACACAACTAATGAATCATCGAGCCTTACATCAGAAACCGGGATGTACTGTATGGTGACTAACATAATATAATAAAAATCATTAAAAAAAAAAAGAACATGTAAGGAGTAGCACGCAGGACCATAGGAAATAGAAGGGAAAACTGAATGTGAAGGGCAAGCAGAAATCAGAGAGGGAGACAAAACCATGAGAGACTCTGACTCTGGGAAACAAACGTAGGGTCAGAAAAGAGAAGGGGTGGGGATAGGGTAGCCAAGCTATGGGTGTTAAGGAGGGCGATGTGCTGTGATGAGCACTGGGTGTTATATGTAACGAATGGTCTATTGAACACTACATCAAAAACCACTATGATACCAGCGGTTACTAACTGAACATGACAAATGTAATGTATTACATATCTTGTTGTTGCTAGTTTCATTCTGTTCTCTTTTGTTTTGTGGATTTTCATACTCCCTTCTTAAAAACTCATTTCCTTTTTATTTTAGTGCAGTTTTAGAAGATAATAAAGCATGTATTTAATTCTGTCATATTTAATAAGAGTCCTCCAATTGTATGCTTATTAAATGAAAATTCATATGCTCTTTTTACCTGAAATCTCACTTATGGTAGCTTAACTGTCAGAAATTAAAGTGCCATAGTATGTATAGGGAGTGTACAAGGATGTTTACTGAGATATTTTTGTAATAGTAAACAACCTGAATGTCCAATGAGAAGGAACTAGTTATATTATTTATGGTGTATCTATAATATGTTTTATTATGTAGTATTTGAAAGGAATAGTGATATTGGACTTGGAAGGCCGCTCTATGACACATTGTAAGGTAAAAGCAGAAAGCTTATGTTACTCTCTATTTTTGTGAAAGAAAATAAACTCATACTATATAAGTCAGAGGCATTGTGTGTATGCGAAGGAAAAAGTGTAAGATTCACATTAGATTTTCACAGTGGTTACATTATGTGATAGCTTTGGAGAGGAATGTAAAGTAACATATCAATGTAACTTTAGGAACTTTTGTATTGCATTTGAATTGCTCTTCAGTTAACCTGTGTTGGTTTTGTTATTCAAATAACAAGATAAACATGCTTTAAAAAAAGGTAGTAAGGAGGGCACGTATTGCATGGTGCACTGGTGTTATATGCAACTAATGAATCCTCAAACTTTTATACATCAGAAACCAGGGATGTGATCAGAAAAAGCAAAGTATTCAACACACATAATGTAATGTAAAAAAAACATTAAAAAGGTAGAGATGCAAGAATTTTCACTGCAATATTACATATGATAGTAAAAACTGAAAATAATTGTTTAACAAAAACCTTTTATATATATTTGAAAATGCCCAGCACAGAATATTGTGTACCTGGTTGAAAATTTTAATGTTGCATTAAATGATCACAAATAATGCAAGGTGAGAAAAAAGTATAATATTAAATAGTAGTATATTTTTTCGCAATTCCAATGCTGTAATTTGTTTTTTTTAAATATTATTTTTATATTTTAAGTAATATCTACACCCAACATGTAAGCTTGAACTCCAACCCTGAGATCAAGAGCTGCATGGTCCACCCAATGTTGGCCGCCTGGTACCCTCCATTATTGTTTTTAAATGTATATGCATTTCTTAAACGACACAGAAGAAAATTTGCTATATTGATTATTCAACACTGTATAATAAACTTAGCAGTGTAAAATGGCAATCATTTATTATTATCTCTCAAGACTGAGACACTGGGCTCAGCTACATGCTTCCTGCTCACAGTCTTCATATTGTAGAAGTGGCAGTCAGGCAACGGCTGGAGATGCAGAATCCTCAAAGGCTTCCTCCTTTTTACATGTTCAAGCAGTTGATGCTGTTGCTGGCTAGAAACTCGCTAACGTTTTCAGCTGGAACACTTACGCATGGCTTCTCCGTGTGTCCTGGGTTTTCTCATAGCCTGATGGCTGTGTTCCAAGAACAAGTGATGTCTGAGAGAGAGAGAGAAAGAGAGAGAGAGAGAGAGAGAGAGAGAGAGAGAGCGTGAGAGTGAGCCATGTGAGCCAGGTGGAAGCTATGGCTGATTTTATGACCTAGCCTCAGGAGTCATGCAACATCATATCCACTGCATTCTATTTTAGAGGGGCAAGTCACCCAGCCATATTCAGAGGAGGGGAACTAGATTTTACTTTTGATGGGCCAAATGCCTAAAGAATTTTTGAACTTGTTTTAAAAACTACCACATATGCACAAATGTGTTATAAAATAACATAGTAATATTATGATTTGTAATTATTCTTTATCCTTTTGAGTTTTCCAAATCATCTTCACAGAAAATATATATATTACTTTTAAAGTAAAAGGCATAAAAAGATACAAGTGCTTATGAGTAAATAAGAGCATGGGACAGAGGTAAAAGCTTACATCCTGAATTTTTTAGTTTAGCTTGTCATCACCATCCATTGTGTGTAAAAACCTTATGCAAGTCCCTTCCCCTCTTGGGGCCTCACTTTCTTCATCTACCACACTAAAGGTTTGGACTACATGATCCAGAAGGCTTTCCAAATGCTAGAGTTTTCAGGACTTTTTCTTTTGTGACACCAGTGGATTCTGTCTGTTCCTCCTTCTCATTTAGCACTTTGTAAAATGATTCCTCTTTCTAAGCTTTACCCTTTTCCATTTTGATGTTCCTCAGGGTTCCATCTTGGGAAGCTTGGGGAACTTCTGACCTTTAGTCTATTCTTACTATATATTTCCACTTCCCTTTGCTACACCTGCCCTAAATGCAACTCCAGGGTAAGTCCAAGTTCTCACCATTTCTCCATTCAACACTCAGGTTGAAAAAAACAATACATGCAGGTAGCAGCAAGGTACACACACACACACACACACACACACACTTCAATTCTGGAGCTATTAGAACTATAGTTTCATTCCAGGTTTCAACTAGCTGTAGAGCAACCCTCCTGTATGTCCTAGTAGTTTCATCTTGAAATTCTTAGTGGCTATTCTGTGTTTCTACTTCTTAAATCTCTTCTATCTCCGTATCATCCTCTTTTCACACATGGAAGTTGACTTTGTTTCCCACTCTGCCTGTGAACATGGAGATGGTCAGGTAAGACCTCCCTCAACTTCCTCCCCTTACCACCTAAAAATCTCAATTCATCTGAACTGGCTATCTACTCCCTTTTTTTTTCTGTCTCACCAGAGGAGAGGTATAGCTTTTCCTGTTGTGTGTATCCCACTAAGCTCTGGATCTCATTCTATCCTGCTTCCTCGTGATATTTACATCAATTACCCCACCCTTCATACACATACTTTATCTTCAATCTTTCACAGCTTCTCCAACTTATTGTTGGTTGAAATATTTAGATATAATATCATCATATAATCAGTTCATTGAGTGCTGTTGAGTTCAATTATGTCCTTACCGATTTTCTGCCTTGATTCTAACCATTTTTAGATGAAATGCCAGTCTTCAACCATAATACAAGGGATTTCATTTGACTTTCCTTGCAGTTCTATCGCGTTTTATTTCAGCATATTTGAAAGTTTATGCTGTTAGGGTGCATGCATATTAAGTATTATACATGTCTTTTTGGAGAATCACCCCCTTTATCATCATGCAATGCCTCTTTATCCCTGATAATTTTCTTTGCTCTGAAGTCTACTTTGTCTGAAATTTATAGCCACTTTTTAGCTTTCTTTGATTAGTATTAGTGTGGTGTATCTTCTTCCATTCCTTATTTTCTTTTCTTTTTTCTGGGGGGGCTGTAATATGTTCAAAACATAACCTATTCAGCCTCATAATCTCCATATCCCACAGAGATACAGAAATTTGTTAAATATCCTGGTTATACTCTAGGCCTGTGGTTATAGAGTGTCTTGAGACTCCTTATATTCAATCTTATAATGTCTACTTTTGTTCTGAATGCTGTTGCATAGGCTGGAGACCTGCTCCACATCCTGTGTTAGGTAGAACACATGAGTTTCATCACTCCTCTGAGGTTACAGCAGAGCTGATGTGAGAAGCAATATGGAGTATCTTAGATATTGATTGCAAAGGACCTCATCAGGATAGGAGTCAGTAGGTAAAAGGCATTAACAGAGAGTCTCTGGCACCACCAGGAGATTAGTCTTGTCACTGTAACGCCTTTGTGGAAATGAAAATGGCTGTAATTTCCTCATGATGACCCAGAATTGATGATCTCCCAAGCTAGCAATACCCTCAAAGTAAACCAATTCTTACAACCATTTTATTTTTTCCAGATATATTTGTAGATGGATAGCCAATATTGGTAGTTATCTATCTTTTAAAAGATTTTATTTTATTTGTCAGAGAGAGAGAGAGAGAGATACAGAGAGAGTGTGCACACAACACAGAGGAGTGGCAGGCAGGTGGGAGAAGCAGGATCCCCACTGAGCAAGCGAACCCGATGGGACTTCATTCCAGGACGCTAGGATTGGCGACCTGAGCTGAAGGCAGATGCTTAACTGACTGAGTTACCCAGGCATCCTTTACATCTTCCTTTTTTAAAAATTTTCATTTATTGAGAGAGAGAGTAAAGCAGGAAGGGGCAGAGGAGAGGGAGAAAGTGAGACTTTTAATATCATAGAGCTCTGATATAGCTTGGATCCCAGGACCCCTGAGATCGTGAACTGAGCTGGCGCAGATGCTTAACCAACTGAACCACCCAGGTGCCTTTGTAGTTATCTATCTAAACTTTTTTTATTGAAGGGAATTTTTATTTCTAATCTATCATCTATCTATCTACCTATCCATCTATCATCTATCTATCATCTATCTACCCATATCTTCACATTTAGGGTCACTGTAGATCTATGTGTCTGTTTTTATGTCAAACATACACTAAATCTCATGGTAACCACAAAATAAAAACTACAATAGATACAAAAATAAAAAGAAAAGAGCTCAATAATTACACTAAATAACACCATCAAACCTATTAAGAAGTAGAAGAGACCAAATAAGAGAATAGAAAAGAACAGAGAAGAACTACGAAACAACCAGAAAACAATTAAGAAAAATGGCAAACAAGTAACGCACCTATCAATAATTATTTTAAATAAAGGATCTAAATTCTCCAAATTAAAAGAAAATAGTAAGTCAAATGATAAAAAAATAATAAGATCCTTCTATAAGTGCTCAAGCAAAGATATCACACTTTTTAGATTCTAAAAGATTACATTGATTCAGTTGAAAGATAAAAATACTATACCATTTAAATGAAAACAAAAAAGAAAGTCGAAAGGAATATCTCCATATAGAGGAAAACTAGACTTTAAAACAAAGACTGTGTGCTCTAAAAATGGGTTTGTTCTGCTTTTGCTCAGGGCGTGATCCCAAGGTCCCGAGATCTGAGAGCGCCTCCCATTGGCTCCTCCTCTGCTGGGGAGCCTCTTCTTCTTCCTCTCCCACTCTCCCTGCTTGTGTTCCCTCTCTTGCTGGCTGTGTCTCTGTCATAAATAAACAAAATCTTTAAAAATAATATAAAACAAAGACTGTAACAAAAAGACAAAAGAACAAATATTATATAATAGATATGGTCATAACTTAAGAAAAAGATATAACATTCATGGGGCCATATTTTTGTGCACTCAAACATAGTGTGAATATCTAAATATATAAAGGTTAAATGTTAACAGTCGTGAGAAACTGACAGCAACACAATAATAGGGTATTTTTAAATACTGCACTTATATTGATAGGTAATTCATCCAGGCAGTAAAAATCAAGGTAGAGAAACACCAAACTTTACATGACACATTAGGGTCAGGTGGGCTTAATAGATAAATATAGAACATTTTATCCAAAACATTGCAGTCTACATATTCTTTTCTTCCTATGCAAGCCATACAGAACATTCTCCAGAATAGATCACACTTCAGGGTCACAAAATGCCTAAATAAATTCAAGAAAAAAATTGAAGTAAAAAAAGGAAGATTGAGTCTAATAGACGTGGCTAGTCTTTATGACCACCACAGTATGAAATTAGAAATCAATTACAAGAAGAAAACTGGGTATTCATACACGGTATTCATTTCACATCTTTCCAGTTTCACCCAGCAAAATACCCTCTAGGATCCATCCATGTTGTTACAAACGGCAAAAATCATTGCCTTTTATATTTGTTATAGCTTTGTAATACATATAGCTTGAAATCAGGAAATATGATGCCTTCTTTAGTTGTTGTCTTTTTTCAAGATTGATTTTTAAGTTATTTGAGTATTTAAAAGCTTCACATAAAAATTCCAAGATTATTTGTTCTATTTCTGTGAAAAGTGTCATTGGACTTATGATAGGGATTGCACTGAATCTCTAGATTGCTTTGGGTAGCATGGACATTTAAACAATATTAATTCTAATAACCATGAATCACAAAGAGCTTCACTTATTTCAGCCCCTCTTCATCCTGCATCAATATTCATGCAATTTTAGTGTCAGTATTTGCCTCCATGGCGTTAAAATTTGTTCAAGGAATTTACATTTAAAGTAATTATTGATGGGTATGTAGTTTTTTTATTATGTTATGTTAGTCACCATACAGTACATCAGTTTTTCATGTAGTGTTCCCATGATTCATTGTTTACAACATGATACACTCCAGGTGCTCATGCAATATGTGCCTCCCATGCCTGTCACCAAAGCTACCCATCCCCCCACCCTTCCTCTAAAGGCTCCCAGTTTCCCAGAGTCCATAGTCTTCTCATGGTTCATCTCCCCCTCCGTTCTCCCCTTCATTCTCCCTTCCTTCTCCCCAATGTCCTCCCTGATATTCCTTTATGTTCAAGCAAATGAGTGAAACCATATAATTGTCTTTCTGCTTCGACTTATTTCACTTAGCATAATCTCCTCTCTAGTCTCTATCTGTCAATGCAAATGTTGTGTGGTCATCCTTCTGATGGCTGAGTAATATTCCATTGTATATGTTTGACCACATCTTTATCCATAGGCCCGCTTACGGAAGTGGTATCTCGCTTTTCCACAGTTTGGCTATCGTGGACATTGCTGTTATGAACACTGGGGTGCATATGACCTCTTCTTTCGCTACATCTGTATCTTAGGTAAATATCCACAGTGCAATTGATGGGTCATAGGGTAGTTCTATTTTCAAATTTTTGAGGGACCTCCACACTGTTTTCTGAAGTGGTTGTACCAACTTGCACTCCCACCTCAACAGTGCAACAGAGGGTTCCCCTTTCTCCACATTTTCTCCAACATATTAAGCTTTTTCTGCCTTGCTAATCTTTTGAAGCATTCTAACTGGTGTATGTGGTATCTCTCAATGTGGTTTTGATTTGAATTTCCTTGATGGCTAATGATGTTGAACATTTTTTCACGTGTCTGTTAGTGATTTGAAGGTTCTCTCATTGAAAAGTGTCTGTTCATATCTTCTGCCCATTTTTTTTACTTGATTATTTGTTTTTTGGGTGTTGAGTTTGGAGAAGTTTCATAGATCTTGGATACCAGCCCTTTATCTTGAAGTGTCATTTGCAAATATCTTCTCCCATTCTTGTGGGTTGCTCTTAGTATTATGACTGTTTCCCTTCACTGTGCAGAAGCTTTTTATCTTGATGAAGTCCCAAAAGTTCATTTTTAGCTTTTGATGTTTTATGTGGAAACTCCAAAAGACTCACCCCCAAATTATTAGAACTCACACAGCAATTCAGTGATGTGGGCAGCATAGAAATCAATGCACAGAAATCAATTGCTTTCCCTATACACTAAATAATCTAACTGTAGAAAGAGAAATTAAAGAATTCCGATCTCCATTTACAATAGCACCCAAACCCATAAGATATTCAGTGATAAACCTTAATCAAAGAGGTAAAAGATCTATACTCTAGAAACTGCAGAATACTTGTGAAATAAATTGAGTGGAAGCACACAAGAAGATGGGAAACATTCCATTGCCATGGATCAGAAGAATAAATATTGGGAAACGCCTATGCTGCCCAGAGCACCATCACGCTTTCAATGCCATCCGCCAGTAGTCATTGACATTTTTCAAGAGCTGGAAGAAATGATCTTAAAATTTGTATGTCCAGAAAAGAACCTGATAGCCAAGGGAATGTTGAAAAAGAAAAACAAAGCTTGCAAAGTACCAGCAAGCTGCCTGACTTCGCTTTTCAGTATTACAAAGCTGTGATCACCAGCACAGCATGGTATTGGCACAAAACAGATACACATAGATCAATGGAACAGAATAGAGACTGTGCAAAGTCGGACCTCAACTGTATGGTCAACTAATCTTTGACAAATCAGGAAAAAATGTCCAATGGAAAAAAGACAGTCTCTCCAATAAGTGGTGCTGGAAAATTGGAGAGCTAAGATATCAAAGAATGAAACTGGACCATTCTCTTTGCATGATTACATACACAAAAGATAAACTCAAATGGATGAAGATTCTCAAATGTACAGGAATCCATCAAAATCCTAGAGAACATAGGCAGAATTCATACTGGCCACAGCAACTTCTGCAAAAGATTTCTAAACGCAAGGGAAAACAAAAGCAAAAACAACTCTGGGACTTCATCAAGATAAAGAAACTTGTACAGCAAAGGAAACAGTCAACAAAATCCAGCAACCCACAGAGTAGAGAAGATATTTGCAAATGACATCACCTCTTTTCCTTAAATTAATTCCAGGTATGTTCTTGAATTGTTTTCTTAATTTCCTTTTGGATTGTTCATTACAAGTGTATAAAGGTACAACTGATTTTTGTGTCCTGATCTTGTACCTGCAACTTTGCTGAATTCATTTATTAACTTCAGACTTCTCACGGACTTTTTGGGCTGTTTTCTATATAGAGCATGTCATCTGCAAATAGAGATAGCTTTATTTCAATTTAGATGTTCTTGGTTTCTTTTTCTTTGTTCTTGGAACTGGCTAGAACATCCAGTACAATGTTGCCAGTAGTAATGAAAGCAGGCATCCTTTTGTGTTTTTCTTGGATCATAAGGGAAAGATTTCAGTTTACCATTGAGTATATTGTTAGCTGCAGCATTTCTCATAAACACCGCCTCTTTATCATGTTGAAGAAGTTCTTATCTAATTCCATTCATTTCTAGTTTATTTAAAAGCGCCATCAGACCATCTATTGAGATGGTCACATTTTTTCCTTTCGCCCACTAATGTGTAATTATGCTGATTTTGATATATTGAACCACGTTGCATTCCTGAGATAAATCTCAGTTGGTCATGGTATATATTCCTTTTGATATATTAGTTTCCAGTTTGGTTACCAGTACTTGCTATTGATGATTTTTGCATTCTTCTCATAAGGATTGTTGATCTATAGATTTCTTATGGTGTCTTTTGAAAAAATTTTTTTTAAGATTTTATTTAATATTTGACAGAGAGAGAGAAAGGCAGCCAGCGAGAGAGGGAACACAAGCAGGAGTGGGAGATGGAACAGCTGTGCCCATAGCGGAAGAGTCTCTGGCTGGGACTCGATCCCTTTAACGCCGGGATCACGCCTGAGCCAGTTGGCAGACGATCAACTCACAAAGCCACTCAGGCGCCCCCTGAAAATTTTTTTAAATTAAATTTTTAAAACTTTAATTCCTATAGTTAACAACCCAATGATATATTAATTTCATCGTACAATATATAGTGGTTCAGCAAGTTTATACATTTCTGAGTGTTCATCATAAGTGTACACTTTAATCTCATCATCTATTTAACCCAACCCCATACCTCCCATCTGATAACCATCAGCTTTTTCCTCTACAGTTACAGTCTATTTCTTCATTTGTCTCTCTCATTTTTTCCCTTTGCTCATTTGTTTTGTTTCTTACCCACCTATTAGTGAAAACATATGAAAATTGTCCTTCTCTCTAATTGGATCTTATTTCCTGGCTAGCATTATGCTCCCATAGCTCCATCTGTGTTGTTGCAAATGGCAAGATTTTTCTTCATTCAGTTTTATGGTTGAATAATATTCCATTAAATATATACACCACATCTTCTTAATCCATTCATAAGTCAATGGACACTTGGGTTGTTTCCATAATTTGGCTATTGTTGATAATGCTACTATAACTTCAGGTGCATGTATCTTTTTCCAAATTAGTATTTTTGTATCCTTCGGGTAAATACCTACTAATGCACTGCTGGATCATAAGCCTTGTTCTTACTTTTAACTTTTGAGGAACTTCATACTTCTGCTTTTCATAGTGGCTGCACCAGTTTGCATTCCCACCAACAGTATGAGATGGTTCCTCTTTCTCCAGCTATCCTCTGTCAAATACTCTGCTATTTTCTTGTGTTGTTAATTTTAGCCATTCTTATACAGAGCGGTGATAGCTCTGTAGTTTGATTTGTAAGTTCTCGGATGATCAGTACGTACAACATCTCTTCATGTGTTTATTGGCCATCTGGTACGTCTTCCAGTGAAAAATGTTCATCCATATTTTCTGTCCATTTTTCAAGAGGGTTATTCATCTTTTGAGTGTTGGGTTTTTTAAAATTTAAATTCAGTTAGCCAATATACAGTTTTCCATGCAGAGTTCGATATTTCATCAGCCGTGTATAATGCCCTCGTGCTCGCTCATGTCATGTGCCTCCTTACTCTCATCATCCAATTGAGTTTTTTTATATATTTTGGATATTAATCACTTGGATATTGCTTCAAAGCACATAAGATTCTCCCATTCCAAAGGGTTGCCCCTTTAGTTTTATTGATTGTTTCCCTTTTACTGTGTAGAAGAGACACTTTTATCTTTTGGAGTAGTCCTGAGAGTTTAATTTTTGTTTTGTTTCCCTTGCCTCAGGAGACACATCTAATAAGAAGTTGGTTGCTATGGCCAATGTCAAAGAGGCCACGGCTTGTGTTCTTCTCTAGATTTTGATGATTTCCTCTCTCACATTTAGGTCTTTCATCCATTTTGAGTTTATTTTTGTTTATGGTAAAAAATGTACCTGTCCAGTTTCTATTCCTTCTGTGGTATTTGGCTGTCCAATTTTCCTTCCCAACATCATTTGTGGAAGAGACTGTCATTTTTCCATCAGATATTCTTTCCTGCTCTGTCAAAGATTATGGACCATAGTTGTAGGTCCATTTATGGGCTTTCTATTCTGTTCTATTGGATCTGTGTGCTCTGTTTTTGTGCTTTTAGTACTATATAATGCCTTGGCTGACTATAAGCCAGTCATATAGCTGAAGTCCAGAATTGTGATGCTCCACCTTTGCTTTTCTTTTTCAAGGTTGTTTTGGCTATTTGGGGTCTTTTCTGGTTCCACACAAACTCTAAGATTGTGTGTTCTAGCTCTGTGAATAATTCCATTCATCTAAAAATTTTTTTACATTGGGTTACCACCATATTACATCCTTAAGTTTCGATGCCCGATGATTCATTAGTTGTGTATAACACCCAAGGCACCATGTACAGTAGCCCTCCCTTTACTACCCATCACCTCATAAGCCTTTACATCCCCATTCCCCCTCTGAAGCCCTCAGTTTGTTTCCTCAGAGTCCATAGTCTCTCATGCTTCATCTCCTGATATCCCCTTTCTTTATCCCTTTCTTCCCCTACCATCTCCTACCCTTATGTTCCATAGATACAGAGAAATCATATGATAATCACTTCTGCTTGACTTATTTCAATTAGCACAGTCTCCTCTCCAGTGCCGTCCATGTTAAAAAGCAAATGTTGCAGAGAACTCATTCTTTCTGATAGCTGAGTAATATTCCAATAATGTATATATGACCACAACTTAATCCACATCTGTTGAAGGGCATCTCGGCTCCTTCCACATTTAGCCAGACATTGCTGCTATGAACATTGGGGTGCATATGGCCCTTCCTTCTCTTCCTACTACATCTGTACTAAAATACCAGTAGTGCAATGGCTGGTCACGTAGCTCATCTTTTTAACTTTTTAAGGACCTCCACACTGTTTTCAGAGTGCTGTACCAACTTGCATTCCGACCAACAATGTAGGAGGGATCCCCCTTTCTCCACATCTTCTCCAGCAATTGTTGTTTCTTGCCTTGTCAATTTTTGCCATTCTAACTCATGGATAAGGTGGTATCTTAGTGTGGTTTGATTTAATCTTCCTGATGGCTAATGATTTTGAACATTATTTCATGTGTCTGTTAGCCATTTGTATGTCTTCATTGGAAAAGTGTCTGTTCATATCCTCTCCACCGATTTTATGATCTGTTTATTTTGTTTTTGATATTGAGTTTGAGAAGTTCTTTGTAGATATCTTTGATGCCTGGGTCTTTTATCTGTAGTATTTATTTGCAAATCTTTCCTCCTCATCTCGTGCTGCCTCTTAGTTTTTTCTTTGACTGTTTCCTTGGCAGAAGATTTTTATATTGATGTAGTCCACAGTTCATTTTAACTTTTTTGTTTCTCTGCTCTGGAGATGTGTCATGAAAATGTTGCTTTGGCCGATGTTGTAGAGGTTGCTGCCTATGTTCTCCTATAGATTTGATGGATTCCCTGTCTCACATCGTAGTCTTTTCATTCATTGGAGTTTATGCTTATGTGCATGGTGTGAGAGAGTGGTCAGTTTCATTCTTTTTGCATGTAGCTGTCCAATTTTCCCAGCACCATTTATTGAAGAGACTTTTTTCCACCGGATGTGTTTTCTTGCTTTATCAAAGATCAGCGCCCAAAGAGCCAGAAAACCACGCCTGGGTTCTCTATTCTGTTCCATTTGGTCTATGTGTCTGTTTTTGTGCTGTGTTCTGTGCTGTCTTTGTGATCACAGCTTTGTGCAGTCTTGAAATCCAGCAACATGATGCCCCCAGCTTTGTTTTTCGTTTTCAACAATTCCTTGGCCATTCGGGCCTTTTCGGTTCCATACAAATTTGAGGACTATTTGTTCCAGTTCCTTGAAAAATGTCATCGTATTTTGATCAGATTAAGTATTGAAAGTTTAGATTGCTCTTGGGTAGCATGGTTTATTTTAACTATGTTAATTCTTCTGATCCATGAGCATGGAATATTTTTCCATCTTTTTTGTGTCTTCCTCAATGTCTTTCAAGAGTGATTTATAGTTTTCTAGAATAGGACATAAGGATCTCCTTTATGTCTCTACAACAAGTTAATTCATGTTGCAACGATGGTTTTTGGTGCTATTGTAAATGGGATGGATTCCCTAATTTCTTCTTTCTTCAGTCTCATTATTATTCGTGTATAGAAATGCAACTGAATTCTGAGCATTGTTTTTGTATCCCACCACATTACTGAATTGCTCTCATAACCCTAATAGTTTGGGAGTGGATTCTGCTTGGGTTTTCCATATAGAGTATCACATGTCATCTGCGAAGAGAGGCATTTTGACTTCTTTTCTTTAAACACATTTGAAAATCTCTTAACCCTTTGTTGTCTGATTGTTAAGCTGCAAGGACTTCTAGTACTATGTTGAATAATAATGGTGAGAGTGGGCATCTTGTCGTGTTCCTGATCTTATGAAAGGTTTCCAGCTTTTCCATTGAGAATGATATTTGCTGTAGGTCATAGATGGTTTTTATGAGATTGAGTGAATGCCCTATCCCTACATCTGAAGGGTTTTTAATCGTGAAAGGATGCTTGTATTTGTCAAATGCTTTTTCTGCATCTATTGAGAGAATCGATGATTTTTGGCTTTTTCCTTCTGGATAAAATCTTTGGACACGGATCGATTTTTGCAAAACGTTGAACCACCCTTGCATCCCAGGGATGAATCCCACTTGGTCATGATGGATAATCCTTTTAACGCACTGTTGGATTCTATTAGCCAGGATCTTCTTGAGGATTTTGGCGTCCATGTTCATTAGGAAATCGGTTCAGAATTCTTTTGATGGGTTCTTGCTCTGGTTTGGGGATCAAGGTAATATTGGCCTCCCATAGAATCAGTTTGGTAACTTTCCTTTGTTTCTTATTTTTGAAAATAGCTTTAGGAGAATAGGTATTATTTCTTCTTTTGAATGTTTGGTAGAATTCGAAAACTGTCTGGGCCTGGAGTTTTGTTATTTGGAAGGTTGTTTATCACTGACTCAATCTCTTCATAATTAATTGGCCTGTTTAAAAATCAATTTCTTCCCTGTTTCAGTCTTGGTAGTTTATAGGTTTCCAGGAAGGTCTCCCATCTCTTCCAGATTGCTTAATTTATTGAAATAAAGCAAAGATAAAAGTTTCCACAATCCTTCCAATTTGTCGGTGTTCATTGTGACCTCTTTTTTTCATTCATATCCTTATTAATTTGGGTCCTTTCTCTATTGTTTTGATAAGTCTTGCCAGTGGTCTGTCAAAATTATTGATTCCCTCTCTCAAAGAACCAGCTCTTAGTTCTGTTGATATGCTCTACTGTACTCCTGGCTTCTAATTCATTGTTTTCTGGCCTATTCTTTGGTCAACTCTTCCTTGTGCATGGATTAGGCCTGTCTGTTGCTATTCAGCTTTCTTGAGGTGAGAATATAAAACCCATTTTTATATTTATATTCTTTGAGTGAGGCTTGCATGTATTTCCTCCTTAGACTGCCTTTAGTATCCAGCAGGTTTTGGACCATTGTGTTTTCATTCTTGTTGGTCTCCCCATGAATTGCTTAAATTGATTTTTATTTTCCTGCTTATCTAATCATTCCTTATGATGTTTCCCACCTCAAGTGTTTGAGTTTCTTCCAAATTTTCCTTGTGGTTGAGTTGTGTTACTTCAAAGTTGTGGTCTGAGAACATGCAGGGAATAATTTCAGTCTTTTGGTGTCAGTTGAGACCTGTTTTGAGTCCCAGAACATGGTCTATTCTTGAGAAAGTTCCATGAGCATTAGAATAGAATGAGTATTCTTTGGTTCTGGGGTGTAGTGTTCTATATATATCTATGAGGTCCAACTCATCGAGTATGGCATTCAAAGCCTCATTTCGTCAATTTTTGCATGGGTGTTCTGTCTATTTCTGATAGTGTGCTGGAGGTCCCCTACTATTAATGTATTTTTATCTATATGTCTCTTTATTCTGGTTAAGAGCGTTTGTGTATCTTGTTGCTCTCCTATGTTGGTATATATATTTATAATTGTCAGATATCCAATTTGTTCGATACATCCTTTGGGCAGTTCGTAATAATATAGTGCCCTTCTGTCTTTAAATCATAGTCTTTCAGCTTAAAAACCAACTGTCTGATATGAGAATTGGTACCCCAGCTTTCTTTTGAGTAGGCCCACATGCAAAGATGGTATTCCATCCCTTTTTACGTAGTTCCACTGTGGTCTTTAGGTTCAAAATGGATAGATTGGTGATGGTAGTAAGGAGGGCACGTATTGCATGGTGC
>NW_024423319.1:63962474-63980819 GCF_017311325.1 Ursus maritimus
TAGGTTTTGGACCATTGTGTTTTCATTCTTGTTGGTCTCCATGAATTGTTTAAATTGATTTTTGATTTCCTAGTTTATCGAATCATTCCTGAGCAGGATGTTTCTTAATCTCCAAGTGTTTGAGTTTCTTCCAAATTTTTCCTTGTGGTTGAGTTACAATTTCAAAGCGTTGTGGTCTGAGAACATGCAGGGAATAATTTCAGTCTTTTGGTGTCAGTTGAGACCTGTTTTGAGTCCCAGAACATGGTCTATTCTTGAGAAAGTTCCATGGGCATTAGAATAGAATGAGTATTCTTTGGTTCTGGGGTGTAGTGTTCTATATATATCTATGAGGTCCAACTCATCGAGTATGGCATTCAAAGCCCTCATTTCTTTGTCAATTTTTTGCATGGGTGTTCTGTCTATTTCTGATAGTGGGGTGTTGAGGTCCCCTACTATTAATGTATTTTTATCTATATGTCTCTTTATTCTGGTTAAGAGCTGGCTTGTGTATCTTGCTGCTCCCCTGTTGGGGGCATATATATTTATAATTGTCATATCCACTTGTTCGATACATCCTTTAAGAATAATATAGTGCCCTTCTGTGTCTCTAACTATAGTCTTTAGTTTAAAATCCAATCTGTCTGATATGAGAATTGGTACCCCAGCTTTCTTTTGAGGTCCATTGGCGTGAAAGATGGTATTCCATCCCTTTACTTTCAGTCTTAATGTATCTTTAGGTTCAAAATGGGATAGATTGGTGATGGGTAGTAAGGAGGGCACGTATTGCATGGTGCACTGGGTGTTATACGCCACTAACGAATCATCGAACTTTACATCAGAAACCAGGGATGTACAGTATGGTGACTAACATAATAAAAAAAATTAAAAACAAAAACAAAAACAGATGAGTCTCTTGTAGACAGTAATGGATGGGTCATGTCTTTTTATCCAATCTGCAACCCTGTGGCTTCTTATGGGAGCATTTAGGCCATTTACACTGAGACTGAATATTGAGAGATATAATTTTAATGATGCCATGTTGCCAGTAAAGTCTTTGTTTCTATCGATTGTGACTTCCTGTTCTGTATCACTCTTGGGGCCTTTTTACCTTTATAGAACCCCCCTTAATATCTCCTGTAGGGCTGGTTTCGTGGATACGAAATTGGTCAATGACTGCCGATTCTGGAAGGTCTTTATTTTTCCATCCATTCTGAATGACAGCCTTGCTGGATAAAGGATCCTTGGGTGCATGTTTTTCTCTGAAAGAGCTTTAAAAATGCCCCCCCCAACCCTTTCTCTCATTCCAGGTCTGTGTAGACAGGTCTGACGTAATTCTGATACCTTTGCCTTGGTATATGAGAAATTTCTTTGCCCTGGCCGCTTTCAATACTGTATCCTTGGATCTAATATTTGCGAATTGCACTATGACGTGACGTGGCATAGGTTTGTCGTGGTTGAGCTTGGGAGGGGTCCTCTCTGCCTCTTGGACATGGATGTTTGTTTCCCTTGCTAGATTAGGGAAGTTTTCAGCTATAATTTGTTCAAATATCTCTTGTAGACCTCTGTTTTTCTCCACCCCCTCGGGGATGCCAATGATTCTGACATTGGAACGTTTCATTGAGTCAGTAATCTCCTGTAGCCTACATTCCTGAGCATGGATTTTTTTGAGTCCAGATTCTATTTTAGTTTTCTCTCTACTAACCCATCCTCCAATTCGCTGATACGTTCTTCTGCCTCATTCATCATGGCCATCAGAGCCTCTAGTTTTGACTTCATTTGGCTCATAGAATTTTTAATTTCTGCCAATTTGGCTCTCATTTCCGCCCTTAGAGATTCTATATTCTCATTAACATTTTCATTAATATTTTTTCAAGTCTACACATCATCTTGACCATTGTTACTCTGAATTCCATTTCTGATAATTTGGTTATATCCATATCCATTAGCTCTGTGTCAGAGGACACAGACTCATTGTGTTTTCTTTGCTGGGGGGTACTTCTCTTTCTCGTCATTCTGATGAGGAGAGGTTGTGGGGTTGTCCAGAGTCCAAATTATTGACCGGGACCCAGGCCAGTGCCCTTGTTTTATAGGGATCTTAGGGTTGTGGGCTTCTTGATTTTTCAGCCTGCCTTCTGGTGGAGGGGCCTGCTGCGCCAATACTCAGGCAACCCTGTTTGTGTAGAGTCTCCATGTCCCCTGCGAGGGGGGATGGGGGTGGGCACACTGTGAGCCAGTCTTTCCAGGCTTTTGTTCTCTGGCGGCTTTCCCTGGTGGTTTGCTGTGCCTCTTCTGAGAGTCAGAGCAGCAGTGGCCGAATCTCAGCCTCTGTCTCAGAACAGAGGGATTGCGGACTGTTCTCCACTGATGTTCTGGCCACTTTCAGTCTGTTTCTGTTGGTGCTTCTCAACCCTGCATCATCCAGGGATGTGTGCCCCACACCGGCGTCCCAGCTTTCACTTCTAGGGCCGGCGCCTCTCTGTCCTTTGTGTTTCTAATACCGCCAGCCGCTAGCTGCCAGCAGCCCCCGCACACTCCTGGAGCTCCTGGTCTCAGTCTGGGTCCAGTGAGCACACCGGAGCTCCGTTTCAGTCTGGTGGTGTGTGTTCCTCGGCTCACAGTCTCAGTCTGCTCTCTTGTGAGTGCCGGTCCGCTAGTCCACCTGCTCCCCTGTGCAGGTGGCTACCGCTTCACGGCACCTGAATGCGGCGGCTCCCTCTGCCTTCTGTTTATCTTCCGATATCTGTGTGCGGTTTCACGGCTCCCTGCTTTGTACCTCAATACTCAGCACTGGATATGTTCATTTGTAGAGATCCAGATGTATCTTCCTGCATCTCATGCTGATTCTGTGGATGTTCAGGCTGGTCTGGTACCTATTCAACTTGACTCGGGACCTGCTGAAAAAGGGGTCCCCTACCTCTCTGCCATCTTGACTCCTTCTCCAGAGAATAAGCTTATTCACATCCAGAGCAGAAAGAGGAAGGAAGAAACACTTCCTAGGTGGTGTCACATTTTCTCAGGTGGAGGCTTTCTTACTTGGGATCCTCTTAGAAAGTAGAATCTGATTTAGTAATCCACAGTGGGACCTGAGAGGCTGCCCAAGCTACCAGAAGATCCTGATGCTGCTGGTCCACAGACTTCAGACTGCTCCTTGAACAATGAGAGAGAGGACAAGCTCCCTTTGACACTTTGATTCTGATGAGGTTGTGGAATATAGGTGAGGTTCAGTGGGCTGGAATCCAGAGCCTACGACCAAGAAAGAATTCTTGAGATGTCTTTGGTGCAAAACTGGTGGTTTATTAAAGCCCCTGTTCATCTTTTGATAGGGATTGCATTAAATGTGTAGATTTCTTTGGCTAAGGTAGACATTTTAACAATGTTTGTTTTTTGACCCCATGGGCATGGAAGTTTTTCCATTTCTTTGTGTCATCTTCAATTTCTTTCATAAGTGTTCTATAGTTTTCAGAGTACAGATCTTTTACCTCTTTCATTAGGTTTATTCCTAGGTATTTTTTGGTTTTGGGTGCAACTCTGAGTGGACTGATTCTTTGATTTCCTTTTCTGCTGCTTCATTATTGGTGTAAAGAAATGCAACAGATTTCTGTACCTTGATTTTATATCCAGCAACTCTGTACATTGATTTTATTTTATTTTATTAATTTTATTTTATTATTTTATTTTTAAGATAATTTTTTATTATGTTATTTTTGTCACCACTAAGGAGTATATCCTTAGATTTTCTTGTAGTGTTCCATGATTCATTATTTGCAGATAACAGCCAGTGCACATGCAATATGTGCCCTCCTTTTTAAATAATAATATTTTATTATATTATGTTAGTCACCATACAGTACATCCCTAGTTTTTGATGTAAAGTTCCATGATTCATTACTTGCATATAACACCCAGTGTATATGTGCCCTCCTTAATACCCATCACCAGCCTATCCCAGTCCCCCACACCCCTCCCCTCTGAAGCCCTCAGCTTGTTTCCCAGAGTCCATAGTCTCTCATGGTTCATTCCCCCTTCAGTTTACCCTCCCTTCATTCTTCCCTTCCTTCTCCTACCATCTTCCTGCTATTTCTTACATACCATAAATGAGTGAAACCATGTGAAAATTGTCTTTCTCTGCTTGACTTATTTCACTTAGCATAATCTCCTTCAGTCCCGCCCATGTTGCTGCAAATGTGTGGGTAATCATTCTTTCTGATGGCTGAGTAATATTCCATTGTATATACGGACCAAATCTTCTTAATCCAGTCATCTGTTGAAGGGCATCTCGGCTACTTCCATGACTTAGCTATTGTGGACAATGCTGCTATGAACATTGGGGTGCATATGACCCTTCTTTTCACTACGTCTGTATCTTTGGGGTAAATACCCAGTAGTTCAATTGCTGGATCATAAGGTAGCTCAATTTTATTAACTTTTTAAGGGACCTCCACACTGTTTTCCAGAGTGGCTATACCAACTCGCATTCCCACCAACAGTGTAAGAGGGATCCCCTTTCTCCACATCCTCTCCAACAATTGTTGTTTCTTGCCTTGTCAATTTTTGCCATTCTAACTGGCATAAGGGGGTATCTCAAGGTGGTTTTGATTTGAATTTCCCTGATGGCTAATGATTTTAAAGACTTTTTCATGTGTCCCTTAGCCATTTGTATGTCTTCATTGGAAAAGTGTCTGTTCATATCTTCTGCCCATTTTTGATTTGATGATTTGTTCCTCATGTGTTGAGTTTGAGAAGTTCTTTGTAGATCTTGGATACCAGTCTTTTATCTGTAGTATCATTTGCAAAT
Organism: Ursus maritimus; assembly: GCF_017311325.1. Taxonomy (NCBI): domain Eukaryota; kingdom Metazoa; phylum Chordata; class Mammalia; order Carnivora; family Ursidae; genus Ursus; species Ursus maritimus. Next base: position 63,967,252 of record NW_024423319.1, read on the forward strand.
ATCTTCTCCCATTCTGTGGGCTGCCTCTTAGTTCTTTTGACTGTTTCATTGGCTGTGCAGAAGCTTTTTATCTTGATGAAGTCCCACAAGTTCATTTTTTCTTTTGTTTCTCTTGCCTTTGGAGATGTGTCATGAAAAAGTTTGCTTTGGCCAATGTCGTAGAGGTTGCTGCCTATGTTCTCCTCTAGAATTTTGAAGGATTCCTGCCTTAACTCAAGGTCTTTCATCCATTTGGAGTTTATGTTTGTGTATGGTGTGAGAGAGTGGTCAAGTTTCATTCTTTTGCATGTAGATGTCCAATTTTCCCAGCACCATTTATTGAAGAGACTGTCTTTTTTCCACCGGATGTGTTTTCCTGCTTTATCAAAGATCAGTTGCCCAAAGAGCCGAGGGTCCATTTCTGCGTTCTCTATTCTGTTCCATTGGTCTATGTGTCTGTTTTTGTGCCAGTTCTGTGCTGTCTTTGTGATCACAGCTTTGTAGTACAGCTTGAAATCCAGCAACATGATGCCCCCAGCTTTGTTTTTCGTTTTCAGCAATTCCTTGGCCATTCGGGGCCTTTTCTGGTTCCACACACATTTAAGGGCTGTTTGTTCCAGTTCTTTGATACCTGTCATTGGTACTTTGATTGGGATGGCATTGAAAGTGTAGATTGCTCTGGGTAGCATAGATGTTTTAACTATGTTTATTCTTCTGGTCCATGAGCCTGGAATATTTTTCCATCATTTTGTGTCTTTCTTCAATGTCTTTGAAGAGTGATCTGTAGTTTCTAGAATATAGATCCTTTACATCTCTGGTTAATTCCGAAATAACGTATGATTTTTGGTGCTATTGTAAATGGAATGGATTCCCTAATTTCTCTTTCTTCAGTCTCATTGTTCGTGTATAGAAACACAACTGATTTCTGAGCATTGATTTTGTATCCCACCACATTATTGAATTGCTGTATAACTTCTAGTAGTTTGGGGGTGGAGTCTTTTGGGTTTTCCATATAGAGTATCACATCATCTGCAAAGAGAGACAGTTTGAGTCCTTATTTGCTGATTTGAATACCTTTTATCCTTTTTGTTGTCTGATTGCTTTTGCAAGGACTTCTAGTACTATGTTGAATAATAATGGCAAGAGTGGGCATCGTTGTCATGTTCCTGATCTTAAGGGAAAGGCTTTCAGCTTTTCCCCATTGAGAATGATATTCGCTCTAGGCTTTTCATAGATAGTTTTTATGATATTGAGGAATGTACGCTCTATCCCTACACTCTGAAGTGTTTTAATCAGGAAAGGATGCTGCATTTTGTCAAATGCTTTTTCTGCATCAATTGAGAGGATCATATAGTTCTTGACTCTTTTCTTGTTGATATGATCTATCACACTGATCGATTTGCAAATGTTGAACCACCCTTGCATCCCAGGGATGAATCCCTCTTGGTCTTGATGGATGATTCTTTTAATGAACTGTTGGATCCTATTAGCTAGGATCTTGTTGAGAAGTTTGGCGTCCATGTTCATTAAGGTTATTAGTCTGTGATACTCCTTTTTGATACGGTCTTTGCCTGGTTTGCAGATCAAGGTAATACTGCCCTCATAGAATGAGTTTGGTAGTTTTCCTTCTGTTTCTATTTTTTGAAACAGCTTCAGGAGAATAGGTATTATTTCTTTTTTGAATGTTCGATAGGATTCCCCTGGGAATCCATCAGGCCCTGGACTCTTGTTTTTGTGGAGGTTTTGATCATGGCTTCAATCTCTTCATAATTAATTGGTCTGTTTAAAAAATCAGTTTCTTCCTGTTTCAGTCTTCGTAGTTTATAGGTATCCAGGAAGGCACCAATTTCTTCCAGGTTGTTTAATTTATTGACATAAAGCTGTTGATAAAAGTTTCTAATGATCCTTCCTATTTCATTGGTGTGGGTTGTGACCTCTCCCCCTCCATTCATAATTTTATTAATTTGGGTCCTTTCTCTATACTTTTGAATAAGTGTGGCCAGTGGCTTATCAATCTTATTTATTCTTTCAAAGAACCAGCTTCTAGTTCTGTTGCTCTGCTCTACTGTGCTCCTGGTTTCTAATTCATTGATCTCTGCTCTAATCTTTATCAGCTGCATTCTCGTTCATGAGTTAAGCCTGTTCTTCTGTTCCAGCTCTAGCTTCTTGAGGTGAGAATATAAAAACTGCATTTTAGATTTTTCTATTCTTTTGAGTGAGGCTTTAATGGCTATGTATTTTCCCCTTATGACCACCTTTGCAGTGTCCCATAGGTTTTGGACTGATGTGTTTTCATTTTCATTGTTCTCCAAAAATTGTTTAAACTGATTTTTAATTTCCTGGTTTACCCAATCATCTTGAGCAGGATGGTTATTAGTTTCCAAGTGTTAGAGTTTCTTCCAAATTTTTCCTTGCAGTTGAGTTCCATTTTCAAAGCATTGTAGTCTGAGAATATGCAGGGAATAATCTCAGTCTTTTGGTATCGGTTGAGACCTGTTTTGTAACCCAGTATATTTCTATTCTGGAGACCGTTCCTTGTGCATTAAAAAAAAATGAGTATTCTTTTGTTCCGGGGTGTAGTGTTCTATATATATCTATGAGGTCCATCTGGTCCAGTATTTCATTCAAGGCTCTTGTTTCTTTGTTGATTTTCTGCTTAGGTGATCTGTCTATTGCTGAGAGTGGAGTGTTGAGATCCCCTACTAATAATGTATTTTTATCTATGTGTCTCTTTATTCTGGTTAAGCGTTGGCTTGTGTATCTAGCTGCTGCCTTGTTGGGGGCATATCCACTTGTTGGATACATCCTTTAAGAATAATATAGTGCCCTTCTGTGTCTCTAACGACAGTCTTTAGTTTAAAATCCAATCTGTCTGATATGAGAATTGCTACCCCAGCTTTCTTTTGAGGTCCATTGGCATGAGAAATGGTTTTCCATCCCTTCACTTTCAGTCTGGATGTATCTTTACATTCAAAATGAGTCTCTTGTAGACAGCAAATGGATGGGTTGTGCCTTTTTATCCAATCTGAAACCCTGTGGTTTTATGGGAACATTTAAGCCATTCACATTGAGAGTGACTATTGAGAGATATGATTTTAAATGATGTCATGTTGCCTGTGAAGTATTTTTTTTTAAGATTGTAAATATCTGTTTTGTATCACTCTTGGGCCTTTTTACTTTTATAGAACCCCCCTTAGTATCTAGAGCTTTGAAAATATCCTGCTACCACTTCCTAGCCTGCCATGTCTCTGAAGACTGGTCTGATGTTATTCTGATATTTTTTCCCTTGCACGTGAGAAATCTTTTTGCCCTGGATGCTTTCAATACTGTATCCTTGGATCTAATATTTGCGAATTGCACTATGACGTGACGTGGTGTAGGTTTGCCGTGGTCGACCTTGGGAGGGGTCCTCTCTGCCTCTTGCCCACGAATGCTTGTTTCTTTTGCTAGATTAGGGAAGTTTTCAGCTACAATTGTTCAAATATCTCTTCTAGACCCCTCTCTTTCTCCACCCCTTTGGGGATGCCGATGATTCTGACATTAGAATGTTTCATTGAGTCAGTAATCTCCCGTAATCTACATTCTTGAGATTGGATTATTTTGAGCCAAGTTTCTGTTTTAACTTTCTCTTCTACCATCCCATCCTCCAATTCACTAATTTGTTCTTCTGCCTCATTTACTCTGGCCATCAGAGCATCTAGTTTTGACTGCATTTGATTCATTACATTTTTAATTTCTGCCAGATTCCCTCTCATTTCTGCCCTTAGAGATTCTCTATTCTCGTTAATATTTTCGTTAATATTTTTTTCAAGCTTACACATCATCTTGACCATTGTTACTCTGAACTCCATTTCTGACAATTTGGTTATATCCATAACCATCCGTTCTGTGGCAAAGGCCACAGACTCATTATCTTTTCTTTGCTGGCGGGGATTTCTCTTCCTCGTCATTCTGATGAGGAGAGGTTGCGAGGTTACCCAGAGCCCAAATTATTGAGCAGGACCCAGGCAGTGTGCACTTGTTTTATTGGGACCTTAGGTGTGGGCTTCTTGATTCTTCAGCCTGCCTTCTGGGGGAGGGGCCTGCCGCACCGATACTTGGGCAACCCTGTTTTTGTAGAGTCTCTGTGTCCCCTGCGAGGGGGAATGGGGTTGGGCACACTGTGAGCCAGTATTTCCAGGCTTTTGTTCTCTGGCGGCTTTCCATGGCGGTTTTCTGTGACTCTTCTAAGAGTCAGAGCAGCAGTGGACGAATTCTAGCCTCTGTCTCAGAACAGAGAGATCGCAGTCTGCTCTCCACTGAGCTCTGTTGGCCACTTAAACTCTGTTTCTGTCGGTGCTGCTAAAAACCCTGCAGCGTCCCTGGTTGTGCACCCCATAGCCGCTCTCCCAGGCCTCACTTCCAGGGCCGGCATGTCTCTGTGCTTTGTGCTTTTAACACCACCAGCCGCCAACGGTTCCCACGCACTCTCCCAAGCTCCCTCTTTCTGTGTGTTTCATGCGTGCTCCGGAGCGCTGGTTTTCAGTTTGGTGGCCCTCTCCCAAGCTCCCGGTATCATTCCGGTTCCAGTGAGCACTCCGGAGCTCAGTTTTCAGTCTGGACGCATGTGTGCTCCTGAGCTCTCGGTTTTAGAATAGTTCGAGTGTGCACTCTGGAGCTCCTGTTTCCAGTCTGGTTACGCACACATTCCCAGGCTCACAGTCTCAGACTGCTCTCTCGTGGAAGCCAGTCCGTGAGTCTGGCCCGCTCCCCAGTGCAGGTGGCTACTGCTTCCCGGTGCCCGAGCACATCGGCTCCCTCCCTCTTCCATTTATCTTCCGATATCTGTGCACGGATTCACGGCTCCCCGCTTCGTACCTCAAAACTCAGCGCTGGAGATATTTGTTTGTAGAGATCCAGATGTATCTCCCTGAGTCTCAGGCTGATTCCGTGGGTTTTCAGGATGGTGTGGTACATATCCAGCTCGACTCAGGTGAATATCTGAAACAGGGGTCCCCCTACTCCTCTGCCATCGTTCTTTCCTCTGCTTCTTTATCCTTGTAGTCATTACATTCACTTGGTTTTGAAACTTGGATAATGCGTTTTTCATTTTGGTTTGACTAGTTTTTTTAGGTCTTTTGTGTCTCGGGTAAGCGACTCCCAGATATCTGCTATGCTTTTCTCAAGCCCAGCTTTTATACTTGAGTGTTGCTTTGAATTCTGGATCAGGCATATTACCTATATCTGTTTCAATGAGATCCCTGGCCTTGACCTTTTCTTTTTTTTATTTTGGGGTAAATTCCTCTGTCTTACCATATTATGTATGCCTCTGTTTTCTTTTCTGTGTTAGGAGAGCCTGTTATGCTTCCTCTCCTCAGAATAATGGCCTCATAAAGAAGAGGTCATACACTCTCCAGGACCTGGCACTTCAGGAAGTATCTCTGGTGTATGCTCTTGTGCACTCTGCCACTCTGTTTTGGCTGCTTTTTTACCCAGGTCAGTCTTCTGCAGAGTTTCTGCTTGCCTGCAGTGGGTAGCATTTGGACCTTGGCCAGTGTGTAACGAGTTTTAACTAGGTGTGCTCTGGTCTGCTTGTTAAAGGAGTCCTGATGTTATTTCCACTAAATGCTATTTGCAGAACTCTATGGTCAGTAGACATGGTGCATGTGGGGGTTTTGTGCTGGTTTTCTGGGGTAGGGCCCTGTTGCTCTGGTTCTCAGGCACACTTGCCTGAGAAAAGCAGCACCTGCAGAGTGCAGCATGGTGGAACTTGGTTTAAGCAGTTTAGGCCACCCATATTGGCACTGTACTGTTTACTGAAGTTATTTTATGCTGAGAGGTGGAGGAGGGAAATGGTGTCAGCCGGCTCCCTTGTCTCTGGAGAGGGGATGCCCTCTGCTGTCTGGGAAGCTTCCCAGAAGAGTGAACAATCTCCCCTCATGTGTCCCAGGCATCCCTCAGATCACTGCTTTCATACTGTCTGTGTCCAGGTTGCCTTCCTGCCTGGCTGTGCAGTGCACCTTGGGCTCTATCCCAGGCAGGTAGGTTGAGTTTTAAAACTCCAAACTTTAGGGACCTGGCATGGTCAGGTGCCATGCTGGTCCTCTGGGGGAGGGTCTCAGCACACTAAGACTGATGCAGGTTTGATCCTGAAGGGAAGTCACACCAAAGCACAGAAGCATAGGATTTGGAGTAAAGTTCAGCAAAGAGCCAGTGTCCAGGTTACCCTCCCTCAGCAGTTGTCTTTGCACCTATGCTGAGGGGTGGGGGAAGGGAAGTTCTGCTCACCAGTTCCTTTGTCCCTGGAGATGCAATGCCATCTCTCCCTGATGTGCTCGATGAAGGGGAAACCATCTCTCCCAGTGTGTCCCAGGGTATCCTCAGATTGCACTGTCTGTTCCCTAGTTATCTGCCCTCCTCTCCACAGGAGCACTGCAGTGCCTTCAGGGCTTCACACTGGCCATGCTGTAGACCTCTAACATTCCAGTCTTTGAGCCCCACTGGTTGTAAAAACTCAGAAAAATCAGCCCCTCTTCTTTTCCCAGTCAATGGCTTTGGGGAAATGTTTTCCTTGTGCAATCCTTTGTGCACTTCTCTCTCTCTCTCTCTCTCTCTCTCTCTCTCTCTCTCTCTCTCCCCCTCTGTAATCAGGGCTCCCTCCCCTCCACAGCACCTGCAATCTGCTTCTCCCCCAAATCGTATATCTGTACCTCCTACCTTCCACGATGTGGCCTCTTCTTTCCTCTAGTTGTGCAGTTTGTCCTGTCAGTCCTCAGATTGATTTCTTGGGTATTCAGAATGATTTGATATTTATCTAGCTGTATTTGAAGGATGAGGCAAGTCTAGGGTCCTCCTACTACTCTGCCATCATAGCTACTCCCTTGGATTTTGGTAGTGTTGATGAGAGATGGTGGAAGGCAGAACCAGCATAGTCACTCTAAGGATGGAAAAAAGTGGAAAAATAACTTGAGGGCAGAGGGCATAATATGTTTGAATGCCCAGTGGTGTGAGTGACCATGGCACCTTCAAGAAACTGAAAGAGTTTTAGTGTGGTGGAAATACTGAGTGTGAAGGGAAAGAGGCAAAAGATGAATCCTTGTAGGCCATGGTAGGGAGAATGCAGTTGATTCTGTGAGTGGTGGAAAGCCATTAAAATGTCTCAAGCATGGAATGCTGTGATCAGAGAATGTTTTAGTTATATTACTCTGGCTGTGGCAGGAGCTAAGAAGTCTAGTTGAGGGGCTGGTACAGTAACCCATTCTGCAAAGGAAACCAGAAATCTAAGTCAAGAGGTTCTTCTTGGTCCCATTATAAAATGTCAGAAGGACAGATTCTACTCCATTGCTTTGCCTCTCCTCTTGGGAGGGGTAGGAAGTATCTTTCTTGACCCCTAGAATGAATAACACTAGTCTCAAAAATGAGCCATTCCTCCACCAGACACCCTATATCTGTGAGCCAGGGAGGTAAAGGCTTCTGATAATAAAGGCAGAGAGGATAGAAAAATAAAGCTTGTGTGCCTTCTGTCTTATCTTAGCAATGCTATTTTTGCTGGCTGTTGCTACCTGCTGGTGTTTGGGGCTACCCAGACAATAGAACTGGATAGCTGGACATCTGGCATCTTTGGCAGTTATGACAGGCTCCAACAGGCCTGGAGGGAGGCAAAGCCATCCAGACTTGAGCATTTGGAGAGTGCAGGGAAGGGAGAGAATCAAAGGGGAGGTCTTTGAGAATATGAGCGAGACAATGACAGCTCCCATGCTATCTCTACTTATACCTCCCAGAGGCTTTCAGAGCTAGCACCCTTGTTTTCCTTCCTTGTTCCTTTCATCTCTTCACTCCTTCCTTGAGCACTTTATCTTTCTTATAAATTGTCAGTCAGTACAATGTTGCATCTCCTACTGTTTCTCTTCTATTCCTTCCCTTTCACAGAACCAGGCAATCTCAGGACAAAAAGGTCAACAAACACATAGGCCCAACTGATGTACCAGAATCTCCTCTATAAACTGTGCCTTTCAAAAAGTCTTCCAGAAGGTGCTTTAAGACCTCCTATGACGGTGAACTCCGTGTAACCCCTTCTGTCTCTGCCTATTTCTGGCCAATCTTATTTGTAAGATTCATTATTTGTAATTAATTCCTCTGTAACTTTTATTTCTTAGTTCTACTACTTGAGGCTGAACAGGAAAATGTTTCACTTGTAGAAATTTATTTTTATTATATTTTATCAAGTATGGCCATTCCATGTAGTGTGTTAAGGTATTTTTGATCCTGTTTCTACCCTTTTCATCTTTCTTCCTTCTCCTTTCTTTTCCTTTCCCTTTTTATGCACCAGGCAGTCTCACTTAGAAAGGCACCTAAAAATTGTATCAGCTTATAGAAAGGAGAGTTCATTAGGATTATCAGGGAGAGCTTCTGGGAGGAGGGATCTGAGCTAACTCATGAAGAAAGATTTGTTCGGTAGGTAAAGAAATGGGAAGTTATTCCAGACAGGGTAACAACCTGAGCTTCCATTGACACGGTAGTAAAGAGGTCATGGATGACCCATGGGATAACCAATTTAGTTAAGTATTTGGGGCAGAAGCCAGACTCAAACAAAAAGCAAAAAACCCAACATATATTTGGGGTTTGCTTATTGACTCTCAGGCTCTGTGCTAGGTATTGAAGATACCAAGATGAATAAGACAGTATGAGTTCTTAAAGAGTCTAGTTTGTAGAATCAAAGAAACAAGCAAATAATTAGAATTTAAGGTTATTGTGGAGATAAGAACAAAGTGATATGGATTCCTTGAGGAGAAAATGATTAAATCCTACCTTGGGGAGAGGGAGGGACACTAACTTTTATAGAGGGCCCATTATGTGTCAGGAACTGTGCCAACCAATTTAAGTGTATTATCTCATCTACTTTTCACAACAACCCTATGAGGTAGATATAATTATCCCCACTGTAAAGATGAGGAAATTGAAGGTCATGGTGGTTAATAACTTCCTCAAATTCACACAGCTAGGGATGGTAGTCAGGATCTGTACCCTGGTCATGCTTTTTTCAGTTACACTACATTTCTTATAGTGCTCTTCTTTGGAGATGACAGTTGAGTTCAGACACGAACGGCAAGTTCAATCAGGAAAGTGAGCAAAGGGTATTCCAGGAAATTGAAGTAGTATGAACAAAGGCATAGAGGTGGTAGTGAGAATGGTTGGTATGTTTGGGGAATGGTGAGTTGTCGGGTGTGGCTAGAGTGAGGAATGTTTGGTGAGGAGTGGGTAAAGATGAGACTGCAAAAGGAAACAAGGTCCAGAGCACAACTCTTTAAAAGGGTTTCTATTTAGGGTTGCCTGGGTGGCTCAGTCATTACGCTTAAGATTATTGGTTTCACTCAGGTCCTGATCTCAGGGTTGTGAACTTGAGCCCCACGCTGGGCTTTGAGCTTAGTGGGGAGTCTTCTTGGGATTCTCAATCTCTCTCTTCCTCTGCCCTTCCCCTGCTCATGCATGTCCCCCCCAATAATTAAATAAAATCTTTAAAAAAATAGAAGAGTTTCTATTTTGTCCTTTAGGCAACAAAGAACAATTGAACAGTTTTCAACAGGTATGACCTGGCCTGACTGAATATATATTATATTCAGAGGGAGAGGGACAGAGAATCTTAAGCAAGCTCTATGCCCAGTGCAGAGCCTGACACAAGGCTGGATTCCATAACGTTGAGATCATGACCTGAGCTAAAATCAAGAGATGGACGCTTAACCAACTGAGCCACCCAGGTTCCCCATGACTGACCTATATTCTAAAAAATCAGCCCAGTTGTTCTGTGGAGGATGGATTGAAGGGAGGCAAGAATAGAAACAGGGAGATCAGTTAGCATGCTGTGGCAGTGATTCAATGGAGGATGGTGGTGGTTTGAGAGTGGCAGTGGAGGTGGTGAGGATTGGTTGGATTCTGTATCTATTTTGAACTATTTTGAATATTGACAGGATTGCTGGTGAGTTGGATATGAATAATGAGGGACAGGGATTCCATGTTGTAGGTGAATTCATGGTGAGGGAATGGAGGCAATAGGTACTGGTCTTTGATCAGAAGAATCTACAAGTGAAGACAATGAAGAGAGTTCAGAGACAGTTGAATGGAAGTGGAGGATTTTGTGGGAAAGGTGAGATCTCAGTGTGAAAGGAGCTGATGGATGTAGATTTCGGAAGATACAAAAGCGGAAAATGGATAGATCAAGGATCTAAAGAAGTTTGGAGGATATATGATCTACAGCCCAGGTGTAAGGTTCAAATTTTAAAAAGAAGAGGAGCACATATTCTTCTGAAATTGCAGACAAAGAAGGAATGTGAGTGTAGATATATATATATATATATATATATAGTCATTATATCTATCTATACAAAATAGTCATTATACTATATATGGTCATATACATGATATATGGTCATTATATTAGTATTATTATATATTACTATTACATATACTATACATGGTCATACATTTTTACTATATACTATATGTATATAGTACTATATACATATATACTATTATATAAGTGTATATTATATATACACATATATGACCATATATACATATACATTATTATATAATAGATATTATTATGATAAATAATATGTATACTGTATATAGTATACATATTATATTAGTATAAATATTATATTTTGTATGTCCTTTTACATTGCAAACATTTCACTTATAGGAACATTGCTATAGTATACCCCTCACCTTCAGTTTTCCTTAACCTGGAACATTTTCTTAGCCTTTCTTTTTCCTTCATGGCATTTTTACTTCTGAATAGTTCAGGTCAGTTATTCTGTAGAATGTTCTTCAACTTAAGTTTGATATTTCCTCAAGATTAGATTGAGATTATGCATTTTTGGCATAAATAGCTCAAAAGAGATGCTGTGTCCTTTTCAGTACATCCTATGAGTAGTCACATAATGTTGCTTTTAGAAGAAATGATAGAATTAGAAAAATCACTACAGGCATACCTTGGAGATATTGCAGGTTTAGTTCCAGACTACTACAATAAAGCGAGTATTGCAATAAAAGAAATCAAATGAATTTTCTTTTTCTCAGTACTTATAAAAGTTATATATACACTGTATAGTAGTCAATTAATTGTGTAATAGCATTATATCTAAAAATGTATATACCTTAATTAAAAATATTTTACTGCTGAAAAAATGCTAACCATCATCTGAGCTTTCAGTGAGTCATAATCTTTTTGCCGGTGAAGGGCCCTGCTTTGATGCTGATGGCTGCTGACTTATCAGAGTTGTATTACTGAAGGTTGGGGTGGCTGTGACAATTTTAAAAAATAAGACAACAATGAAGTTTGCCACATGGGTGAACTCTTCCTTTCACAAATGATTTCTCTGTAGCATGCAATGCTATTTGATAGCATTTGACCCTCAGTAGAACTTCTTTCAAAAGTAGAGTTAATCTTCTCAAACCCTGCCACTAATTTATCATCTAACTTTGTGTAATGTTCTAAGTCTTTTGTTGTCATTTCAACAGTCTTCACAACACCCTCACAAGGAGAGTTTCCATTTCAAGAGACCACTTCCTTTTTTCATCTACATGAGCACAACTCCTCACGCATTCAAGTTTTATCATGAGAATGTAGAAATTCAGTCCCATCTCTAGGATCCACTTCTAATTCTTATTATTTCCTCCACATCTTAAGTTACTTCTTCCACTGAAGTTTTGGACCCCTCAAAGTCATCCATGAAAGTTAGAATCAACTTCTTCCAAACTCCTGTTAATGTTGATATTTTGACCTCTTCCTTTGAATCACAAATGTTCTTAATGGCATTTAGAATGGTGAATCCTTTCCAGAGGTTTTCAATTTACTTTGTCCAGATCCATCAGAAGAACCAATCTCTATGGCAACCATAGCCTTATGAAAGGTATTTCTTAAGTAAGAAGACTTGAAAGTTGAAATTACTCCTTTATCTATTGGTCGCAGAATGGATGTTGGGTTAGCAGGCATAAAAAAAAGCATTAATCTCATACATCTCCATTGGAACTCTTAGGGGACCCAGTGAATTGTCAATGAGTAGCAATATTTTGAAAGGAATTTTTTTTTTCTGAGCAGTAGTCTCCACAATATACCTAAAATACTTAGTAAATCATGATGTAAACAGATGTGCTGTCATTCAGGCTTTGTTGTTTCCTTTATAGAGCACAGGGAGAGTAGATTTAGCTTAATTCTTAAGGGACCTAGGATTTTCAGATGGTAAGTGAGCATTGCCTTTTATTTAGTTACCAGCTGCATTAGCTCCTAATAAGAGAATCGGNGGCTTGTCCTTTGAAGCTTTGAAGCCAGGTTTTGACATTTCTCTAGCTATGAAAGTCCTAGATAGTATCCTCTTTCAATATAGGGCTTTTTTGTTTACATTGAAAAATCTGTTGTTTAGTGCAGCCACCTTCATTAATTATGTTAGCTAGATCTTCTGGATAACTTGCTGCTGCTTCTACATCAGCACCTTCTGCTTCCCCTTGTACTTCTATGTTATGGAGAAACCTTCTTCCTTTAAATATCATGAACTAACCTCTGCTAGCTTCAAAATATTCTCCTTTAGCTTCCTCACCTCTCTCAGCCTTCATAGAATTGAATTGTTAGTGCCTTGTTTTAGATTAGTCTTCGGCTTAAAGGACTATTGTTGCTGGTTTGGTCTTTTTATTTTATTTTATTTTATTTTATTTTATTTTATTTTATTTTATTTTTTTGATGCAAAGTTTATTTTATTTTATTTTATTTTATTTTATTTTATTTTATTTTATTTTATTTTATTTTATTTTATTTTATTTTATTTTATTTTATTTTATTTTATTTTATTTTATTTTATTTTATTTTATTTTATTTTATTTTATTTTATTTTATTTTATTTTATTTTATTTTATTTTATTTTATTTTATTTTATTTTATTTTTTTTTTTTTAATGATTTTTATTATATTATGTTAGTCACCATAGAGTACATCCCTGGTTTCCGATATAAGGCTCAATGATTGATTAGTTGCGTATAACACCCAGTGCAGCATGCAATACGTGCCCTCCTTACTACCCATCACCAGCCTATCCCATTCCCCCAACCCCTCCCCGCTGAGGCCCTCAGTTTGTTTCTTATAGTTCATAGTCTCTCATGTTTCATTCCCCCTTCTGATTACCCCCCCTTTCTTTATCCCTTTCTTCCCCTACCGATCTTCCTAGTTCTTATGTTCCATAGATGAGAGAAATCATATGATAGTTGTCTTTCTCTGCTTGACTTATTTCACTTAGCATTATCTCCTCCAGTGCCGTCCATGTTGTAGCAAATGTTGAGAACTCGTTCTTTCTGATAGCTGAGTAATATTCCATTGTATATATGGACCACAACTTCTTAATCCAGTCATCTGTTGAAGGGCATCTCGGCTCCTTCCACGATTTAGCTATTGTGGACATTGCCAGCATTGCCCTCCCAGGCCGCCCCTTGTTTGAGGTGGATCTTAGGATGTGGGCTTCTTTAAAGATTTTAGTTTATTTGATTATTTATCTGAGAGAGACAGATGGGCTAAAAGCGGCACGGAATTAGAAGCAGGGAGTGGGAGGTAGCATGACTGTGGT
>NW_024423319.1:63984548-64005328 GCF_017311325.1 Ursus maritimus
CTGTGTAGACAGGTCTGACGCAATTCTGATGCCTTTGACTTGGTACGTGAGAAATTTCTTTGCCCTGGCCGCTTTCAGTACTGTATCCTTGGATCTAATATTTGCAAAATGCACTATGACATGACGTGGTGTAGGTTTGTCGTGGTTGAGCTTGGGAGGGGTCCTCTGCCTCTTGGACACGAATGTTTGTTTCCCTCGCTAGATTAGGGAAGTTTTCAGCTACAATTTGTTCAAATATTTCTTCTAGACCTCTGTTTTTCTCCACCCCCTCGGGGATGCCGATGATTCTAACATTGGATCATTTCATTGAGTCAGTAATCTCCCGTAACCTACATTCGTGGGCTTGGATTTTTTTAAGAGCAGCTTCTATTTTGGTTTTTTCCTCTATTAACCCATCCTCCAATTCACTAACCCGTTCCTCTGCTTTGGTGACCCTGGCCGTTAGAGCCTCTAGGTTTGCCTGCATTTGGCTCATAGAATTTTTAATTTCTGTCAGATTCGCTCTCATTTCTGTCCTTAGGGATTCTATATTCTCAGTAACCTTTTCGTTAATTCTTTTTTCAATTCTACTCATCATTTTGAGCATCGTGACTCTGAATTCCATTTCTGATACTTTGGTTACATCCATATCCATTATTTCTGTGGCAGAGGCCACAGTCTCACTGTCTTTACTTTGCTGGGGGGGGGGAGCTTCTCCTTCTTGTCGTTCTGATGAGGAGAGGTTGTGGGGTTGTCCAGAGCCCAAATTATTGACTGGGTCCCAGGCCGTGCCCCTTGTTTTATAGGGATCTTAGGGATGTGGGCTTCTTCTTTAAAGATTTTATTTATTTATTTATCTGAGAGAGAGAGACAGATGGCCAGCAAGAATGGGAACAGAAGCAGGGGAGTGGGAGAGGAAGAAGCGGGCTCCCAGCGGAGGAGCCCGATGAGGGACTCCTTTCCGGAACGCTGGGATCACTCCCTAAGCCGGAGACAGGTGCTCAATGACTGTGCCACCCAGGCGCCCCGGGTTGTGGGCTTCTTGATTTTTCAGCCTGCCTTCTCTGTTGTGGGGGAGGGGCCTGCCACGCGGATAATCAGGCAACCCTGTTTGGATAGAGTCTCCGTGTCCCCTGCGAGGGGGGATGGGGATGGGCATGCTGTGAGCCAGTATTTCCAGGCTTTTGTTCTCTGGCGGTTATCCCTGGTGGTTTGCTGTGCCTCTTCTGAGAGTCAGAGCAGCAGAGCCTGAATTGTCACAGAAGAGAGGGATTGCGGCCCGTTCTCCACTGCTGTTCTGGCCTCTTTAACTCCGTTACTGTTGGTGCTGCTCAACCCTGGAGCGTCCCGGGATGTGCGCCCCACCCGGTGTCCCAGCCCTCACTTCCAGGGCCGGCGCGTCTCTGTCCTTTGTGTTTCTAACGCTGTCAGCCGCCCCGTGCACTCCCGGATCTCCCGGTCTCAGTCTATGCCCGGTAAGCACACCGGGATTCCAGAGTTCCGTGAGAAGCCTGGTGGCACGCACCCGGTTCAGGGTCTCAGTCTGCTGTTTCGTGGGTGCCGACCGTGAGTCCGCCTGCTCCCCCGTGCAGTCGCCCGTCAGCCACCAGCCGCCCGGTGCGCGCTCCGGGAGCTCCCGGTCTCCATCTGGATCCAGAGAGCACACCGGGATTCCGGTGTTCCGCGAGATGCCTGGTGGTGCGCGCTCCCGGGTCACTGGTCTCTGTCCACTCTCTCGTGGGTGCCGTCTGCTCCCCCGTGCAGGTGGTTGCCGCTTCCCGGCGCCCGAACGTGGCGGCTCCCTCCCCCTTCCATTTATCTTCCGATATCTGTGCGGGTTTCACGGCTCCCCTCTTCGTACTTCAATACTCAGCGGTGGAGATGTTCATTTGTAGAGATCCAGATGTATCTTCCTGCGTCTCAGGCTGATTCCGTGGATGTTCAGGATGGTCTGGTACCTATCCAGCTCGACTCAGGGGACCGGCTGAAAAAGGGGTCCCCTACTCCTCCGCCATCTTTAGCTCTATATCTTACCCCCCCTTTCTTTATCCCTTTCTTCTCCTACCGATCTTCCTAGTTCTTATGTGCAGACCACTAAAACTTTCATCATATCAGCAATAAGGCTGTTCCACTTTCTTATCACTTGTGTGTTCTCTGGAATAGCAATTTTAATTTCTTTCAAGAACTTCCCTTTTGCATTCACAACTTGGCTAACTGTTTGGTACAACAGGCCTAGCTTTTGGCTTATCTTGGTTTTTGACATGTCTTCCTCACTAAATTTAATAACCTCTAATTTAAATGAGAGATGTGTGACTCTTCCTTTCACTTGAACAATTACAAGGTTGTTGTAAGGTTATTAATTGGTCTAACTTCAATATTGTATCTCAGAAACAGAACAGGGAAGCCCAAAGAGAGGGAGAAAGACAGAAGAACAACTGGTCAGTGGAGCACTCAGAACACATACAACATTTATCAATGAAATCTACCGTCTTATAAGGGTGTGGTTTGTGGTGCCCTAGAACGATTACAATAGTATTATCAAAGATCACTGATCACATATTACCATAAAAATATAACAATGGAAAAGTTGGAAATATTGTATGAATTATCAAAACCTGACACAGAGACATGAAGTGAGCAAATGCTGGTGGAAAGATAGTGTTGATAGATTTGCTCAGTGCAGGGTTGCTACAAATCTTCTATTTGTAAAAAGAAAATGCAATATCTGTGAATTGCAATAAAGTAAAGAACAATAAAACAAGGTATGCTTGCATTTTGTAACCAACACAGTAATCATTGATTCAGGCAAGAATTGTCAATAGATGTTAAAAGTAGTGAGTAAAGTTTTGATGGGGAACAGGATATTTACATATACTTAAAGAATCTCACCACAGTTTTCATATTGTTACAAAAAAGAAATATAAACTTTACAGTGGAAAACCTGGTGTATAGTGCATCTTAGCCAAGAGACAGATGTTTTTGAGACAGAGACTTGATGGGTACCATAAAAATTCCTTCAAATTCCTGATGGTCAGTACCTGAATTTTCATGCCAATTTCCATGAGTGAATTCATGGATGGTAGTGGGGGTGGAGGAGGGGAAAATGAAGTGGGAGGAGTTCCTAGGTTCCCTGTGTATTTGTTGGCCTTACACAGAAGGTAGCATGTTTGGATCTGGAACCAGAAGTATTTGGAAAGTAACAAGTTCTTAGGCTCTTTACCCTTAATTTTCATGAACTCTATGAACCTAAAAAAGAAGTTAGTCCCAAATGGTATTCAGATAGATGAGGAATGAAGGAACCAGCATAATTTTTAACTTTCTCTGAAAGTTGACTGCTTTGCAAGCTCCATGGGAGGAGTTTGGCAGGAACTGAGAGACATGGAGCCTCCTTTTTCTTTTGTAGTGGCTCTTCCTGCATAGTAGAGGATGACTCAAAAGGATGATGAAAACCTGAGGGTAGGGGTGGGGAGGCCTTCTAAAGAAAGCCCTGTTTTCCTAGTTATCAGACATTTTCCTTTGCTACTTTATGTGGTTGGGCTTTCTCCACATTAACTTTAATCTTTTCTTCCCCCCTCCCATTTATTTCTAATTCCTTTTCACATGTCAAGCCAGGAGCTGCATTCTCTAATTAGCAATGACAACAGGTAAGAGCTCGTTAGTTTTTTTTTGGCAGTTTCACCTTTCCTCTGAGCCTTTCAGCAGGACCAGACCAGCTGAGGTGTGTAGGGCCACCTCTGGGGGAGGTATCCAAGGCCCTTATCAAGCTTTCTATGGTCTGGGAAAGTGAGGACTGCAGCCCCAAAGGTGCCTCAGTACAGTCTACAGCTGCTTCCGTGACACATTTCACTTATTCTGGATAGTAGGGAATCATGTTAGCAGCTTTGGAAGGTGGAGGCTTGTATATTATAATGGAGGAAGGTAAAAATGTCTGGAGTATGTACGGGAGAAAAGGAGAATTGATGTTTGCATTGGGATAATATTTGAAAGAAAAATTTGAGTTGGCTAGAGAAACAGTGGGATGCCTTGAGAAGTCATGAGTTTGCTTTCCCTTGGGGTCCTGAGGGCCTGTCAACAATGATTTGGCTGTCCTCATCTGATCATCAAATTAATGCCCAAATTTAACTATCATGAGCCTAATGGTTATGTGGGTTTACTTTGGCTATAACACTCTGCAAGGTTAAAACTTCCTTTTCTCCCCTCTGGACCTGATTTCCTTTCTCAGGATATGATTTTCTCATCATAGACTCTGTTTACTCTATGAAAAAGAAAGTGGGTAACCGATAAAAGATGGGGAAAAAATCAGTTGCTCTACATAAGAGATGGTGGACAAGGAGTTAAATTGGTAGACATATTGAGGTCTGACATTCTCCTCGGAGCCCATATTTCATGCTGAAACCTTCGTTGGATATTTGACTGCAATTTAGAGAATTTGCTCAGCAATGGTGACTGAACTGAAAGTGATTTGTAAGTGTAGTTGGCTACCCATTCTAGGAGAGCATACAAAAAGTGGTGTGCATTTTGGCCTTTGGGGACATATGACCTGAATTCTCCAGAAAGGAAGTCACAATAAAATTTGTTGCAGCATAGAGCAGGTTTTGGCTTAATAGGCAGAGAATTTTTGAGAGAGATAAAGAGAGAGAGAGACAAAAAGAGCAGGGGGAAAGGGCAGAGGGAGGAGAGGGAGAAAGAGTCTCTCAAGGAGGCTCCATGGAGCCTGACACAGGGATTGATCTCATGACCCTGAGGTCATGACCTGAGCTGAAATCAAGAGTCAGATGCTTAACCGATTAAGCCATCCAAGTGCCCCAATAGGCAGAGAATTTAAGCAAAAGAGATAGACTATCAAAGTGAGCCTTTCACTGGTAGCAAACCTGGAAGGGACAAGTGTGAGTCCTTCATCATCTGACCCCTCTCAGGGGAGTAAAGATCTGGTAGTGCAGAAAGAAAACAAAATTTTAATGGTACCATATCTATTAATAAAATAGATTCAGTTGTTAAAAACTTTCCCACAAAGACATCCAGGCCTACATGACATCTCTTGTGAATTCTTCCAGATATTTGAGGAAAAAACAGTATCAATCATATCAAAAATATTTTTAGACAATAGAAAAAGAAGGGAAGTTTTTAAATTCATTTTAAGAGGCTAACATAATCTTGAGAACAAAAGCTAAGATGTAATAAAAACAAACTTATTTTTATTTATTTCAGCTTTACTGAGGAATAATTGCCAAAATTGTAAGATATTTAAAGTGTATAATGTGATGATTTGGTATATGTATACATTGTGAAAAGGTTTCCCACATCAATTTAATTAACACATTCATCACCTCACATATTTACTTTTTTATTTTTGGGGGGAATGAAAATATTTAAGTTCTACCTAGCAAACTTCAACTATACAGTACAATATTATCAACTATTGTCACCATATTACATAGTAGATCCTCAGACCTTATTCATTTTATAATTGAAAGTTTGTACCATTTTACTAATTTCTGTCTATTTCCCCATCACTCAGCCCCTGTAAACCACTTTTCTACTGCCTCATTTCTATAAGCTCAACTTAAAATTTTTTTTTGAGATCTCCACATATAAGTGATACGATGCAGTATTTGTCTTTGTCTGGCTTATTTCACTTAGCATAATGCCCTCCAGTTCATTTATGTTGTCACAAATTACAGGATTTCCTGCCTTTTTAAGGCTGAAAAATACTCCAGTGTATGTATATATACGTGTATGTGTATACACACACCACATTCTTTATCATTTCATCCATCGATTGACACTTAGGTTGTTTCCATACCGTGGCTATTGTGGATAATAGCCATAACGAACACGGGGGGTACAGATGTCTCTTTGAGATAATCATTTTGTTTCCTTTGTTTATATACCCAAAATGGGGGTTTCTGGGTCATATGGTAGTTCTATTTTTAAATTCTTGAGGAACCTCCATACTGTTAATCATAGTGGCTGTACTAGTTTACATTCGCTCCAAGAGTATACAAGAATCTTCTTTTCTCCACATCTTCACCACATTTGTTATCTCTTGCTTTTTGATAACAGACATCCTAAACAGGTGTTATATGATATATTTTTTTAAAATTTTAAGTTTTTATGTTAATTCCAGTTAGTTAACGTACAATGTTATATTAGTTTCAGGTATACAATATAGTGATTGAATGCTTCCATACAACACCTGGTGCTCATCATGACAAGTGCACTCCTTAATCCCCATCACCTATTTCACTCATCCCCACCCCTCACTTCCCCTCTGGTAATGATCACTTTGTTCTCTATAATTAAGAGTCTGTTTCTTGGTTTCTCTCTGTGTCTCTTTTTTCCCCTTTGCTCCTTTGTTTTGTTTCTTAAATTCCACATATGAGTAAAATCTATGGTATTTGTCTTTCTTTGACTTATTTCACTTAACATTATACACTAGCTCCATCCATGTTGTTGCAAATGGCAAGATTACATTCTTTTTTATGGTTGAATAAGATTCCATAATCTATTATAATATAATAATAATAATATAATAGTAATATTATATTTCCATATTATAATAGATTATGGAATCTTATTCAACCATGAAAAATGCAATCTTCATATATCTATATCTATATATTTATGTATCGATATATATCTCACATCTTCATTACCCATTCAACAATCAAAGGACACTAGGGCTGCTTCCATATCTTGGCTATTGTAATAATGCTGCTATAAACATAGGGGTGCAAGTATCCCTTCAAATTAGTGTTTTTTTATTCTGTGGGAAAATACTTAGTGAAGTTGCTGGATTGTAGAGTAGTTCTATTTTTATTTTTTATTTTTTTAATAATATTTTTTTATTATATTATGTTAGTCACCATACAGTACATCCCTAGTTTTTGATGTAAAGTTCCATGATTCATTACTTGTGTATAACACCCAGTGCACCATGCAATATGTGCCCTCCTTAATACCCATCACCACCTTATCCCATTCCCCCACCCCCTCTCCTCTGAAGCCCTCAGTTTGTTTCCCAGAGTCCATAGTCTGTCATGGTTCATTCCCCCTTCTGTTTACCCCCCCTTTCTTCAGTTCTATTTTTAAACTTTTGAAGAACCTCCATAACGTTTTCTGCAGTGGCTGCACCAGTTTGCATTTCCACCAACAGTGCACAAGTGTTCTATTTCTCCTCATCCTCGTCAACACCTGTTGTTTCTTGTGTTGTTGATTTTAGCCATTCTGACAAGTGTGTGGTGATATCCCACTGTAGTTATGATTTGTATTTCCCTAATGATCAGTGTTATTGGACATCTTTTTATGTGTCTGTTGGCTATCTGTATGTCTTTTTTGGAGAAATGTCTGTCCATGTTTTCTTTTTCTTTTTTTAAAATAATATTTATTTTGTTATATTAGTCACCATACAGTACATCCCCAGTTCTTGATGCAATGTTCCATGATTCATTACTTGCATATAACACCCAGTACACCATGCAATATGTGCCCTCCTTAATACCCATCACCGGCCTATCCCAATCCCCACCCCCTTCCCCTCTGAAGCCCTCAGTTTGTTTCCCAGAGTCCATAGTCTCTCATGGTTCATTCCCCCTTCTGTTTATCCCCCTTCATTCTTCCCCTCCTTCTCCCACCATGTGTTCTGCCCAGTTTTAAATTGGATTGTTTATTTTTGGGGTGTTGTTGAGTTGTATCAGTTTTTTATATAGTTTGGATACTAACCCTTTATCAGATATGTCATTTGCAAATACCTTCTCCCATTCCATAGGTTGCCTTTCAGTTTTGTTGATTATTTCCTTTGCTGTGCAAAAGAATTTAATTTTGATGAAGTCCCAATAGTTTATTTTTGCTTTTGTTTTCCTTGCCTCAGAGACATATCAAGAAAAAGCTGCTACATTCAATGTCAAAGATGTTACTGCCTGTTGCTTTCTTCTAGGATTTCAATGGTTTCCTATCTCACATTTAGGTCTTTCATCCATTTTGAATATATTTTTGTGTGTGGTGTAATAAAGTGGGCCATTTTCATTCTTTTGCATGTTGCTGTCCAGTTCTCCTAACATCATTTGTTAGAGAGACTGTCCTTTTCCAAGTGGGTATTCTTTCCTGCTTTGTTGAACATTAATTGACCACATCATTATGGGCTTATTTCTGAGTTTTCTATTCTGTTCCATTCATCTATGTGCCTACTTTTGTGCTAGTACCATATTATTTTGATTACCTCAGCTTTGTAGTATAACTTTAAGTCTGGAATTGTGATGAATCCAACTTTTTTTTTTCTTTTTCAGTATTGCTTTGGCTTTTTGGTGTGTTTTGTGGTTCCATACAAATTTTAGAATTGTTTGTTCTAATTCTGTGAAAATAATATTGGTATTTTATATGCACCCCAATGTTCATAGCAGCATTGTACACAATAGCTAAATTGTGGAAGGAGCCAAGATGCCCTTCAACAGACAAATGGATAAAGAAGATGTGGTCCATATACACAATGGAATATTACTCAGCCATCAGAAAGAACAATTACCCAACCTTTGCAGCAACATGGATGGGACCGGAGGAGATTATGCTAAGTGAAATAAGTCAAGCAGAGAAAGACAATTATAATATGGTTTCTCTCATTTGTGGAACATAAGAAATAGGAGGAAGATCGGTAGGAGAAAGAAGGGAAGAATGAAAGGGGGGTAAACAGAAAGGGGAATGAACCACGACAGACTATGGACTCTGGGAAACAAACTGAGGGTTTCAGTGGAGAGGGGGGTGGAGGATTGGGATAGACTGGTGATGGGTATTAAGGAGGGCACATATTTCATGGTGCACTGAGTGTTATATGCAAATGATTCATGGAGCACTACATCAAAAACTAAGGATGTACTGTATGGTGACTAACATAACAATAAAAATTATTAAAAATATTGGTATTTTGATAATGGATTTCTCTAAATCTGTAGATTGTTTAGGTTCTACAGACATTTTAAACAATATTTTTTCTTACAATCCATCAGCATGGATTGTCTTTCAATTTCTGTGTCCTCTTCACTTTCTTTCATCAGTATTTTATACTTTTCTGAGTGCAGGTGATTCAACTCTTTGGTTAGGTACCTATTTTTAGATATCTTGTTATTTTTGGTGCAACTGTAAATGGGATTTTTTTTGTAATTTCTTTTCCTTCTGCTTCTTTATTGGTGTATAGAAATGCAACAGATTTCTGTACATTTATTTTGTATCCTGCAGCTTTACTTAATTCATTAGTCAGTACCAGTAGTTTTTTAGTGGAATCTATCAGGTTTTCTATATAAAATATCATTTCATCTGCAAATAGTGAAAATTTTACTTTTATCTTACTGATATGGATGTCTTTATTTCTTTTTATTGTCTGATAGCTGTAGCTAGGACATCAGGTATTAAGTGAGGTTTAGCAGTGTTATTGATTTTTTTTCAAAAACGAGCTCCTGGTTTCATTGATTTTTTCTATTTTTTTTAGTTTTGATATCATTCATTATTCTCTTGTCTTTAATATTTCCTTCCATCTGATGGTTTTGGGTTTCAGTTTTTTTTCATTTTCTAGACCCTTTAGGTGTAATGTTAGGTTATTTATTTCAGGTTTTATTTTTATTTCTATTTTTATTTATTTATTTTTAAAATTATGTTCAATTAGCAAGCATATAGTACATCATTATTTTTTGATGTAGCGTGCAACAATTCATTAGTTGCATATACACCCAGTGCTCATCACCACACGTGCCCTCCTTAATACCCATCACCTGGTTACCCCATCTCTCTGCCCCCCTCACTTCTATAACCTTCAGTTTGGTTACCAGAGTCCAGAATCTCTCATAGTTTGTCTCCTTCTAGGATTTCTTCCCATTCAGTTTTTCATCCTTTCCCCTGTAGTACTCTGCACTATTCCTTATGTTCCACATGTGAGTGAAACCATAGGATAATTGTCATTCTCTGCTTGACTTATTTCACTTAACATAATCCCCTCCAGTTCCATCCATGTCAAAGCAAATGGTGGGTATTCCATCCTTTCTGATGGCTGAGTAATATTCCATTGTATATATGAACCACATCTTCTTTTTATCCATTCATCTGGATAATGGAATGGCATCTGGGCATGTGGAAGGGCATCTGGGCTCCTTCCACAGTTTGGCTATTGTGGACATTGTTGCTATGAGCACTAGGGTTCATGTCCCCCTTCTTTTCACTACATCTGTATCTTTAGGGTAAATACCTAGTAGTGCAATAGCTGGGTCGTAGGGTAGCTCTATTTCTAACATCTTGAGGAACCTCCATACTGTTTTCCAGAGTGACTGTACCAGTCGCATTCCCCCCAATAGTGTAAGAGGGTTCCCCTTTCTCCGCATCCTCACTAACACTTCTTGTTTCCTGTCTTGTTATTTTTTCCATTCTAATTGGTGTAAGGTGGTATCTCATTGTGGTTTTGATTTGTATTTCCATGATGACTAGTGATGTTGAACAGTTTTTCATATGTCTGTTAGCCATTTGTATGTCTTTGGAGAAGTGTCTGTTCATGTCTTCTGCCCATTTTTTTTGACTGGGTTATTTGTTTTTTGAGTGTCGAGTTTGAGAAGTTCTTTATAGATCTTGGATATGAGCCCTTTATCCGTAATGTCATTTGCAAATATCTTCTCCCATTCTATGGGTTGCCAGTATTGCTGACTGTTTCTGTTGTTTGCAGAAGCTTTTTATCTTGATGAAGTCCCAAAAGTTCATAAGCAAGATGTCAGAGATAGAATTCAGGGTAGCAACCATGAAGTCAATAGCTAGGCTTCAGAAAGTCATTACCAACAATATAGAATCTCTGAGGGCAGAAATGAGATCTAATCAGGCTGAGCTTATAAATGCTATGAAAGGCATGCAGTCTTAACTGGATACACTAATGGCCAGGGTAAATGAGGCAGAAGACCGAATCAGTGATCTAGAACATAAGCTGATAGAGAGGAAGGAGGCCATGGAGGCTTGTGATAAACTGGTAGAAGCCCGTGAGAATAGACTTAGAGAGATCGATGGCATCATGAAACGTTCCAATGTCAGAATTACTGGAATCCCCAAGGGGCTGGAGGGAGAGAGGGAACTAGAAGGTATATTTGAGCAAATCATAGCTGAGAACTTCCCTAATCTGGGGAAGGAAACAAGCATTCATGTCCAAGAGGCAGAGAGGACCATTCCCAAGATCAATAAAAATAAACCATCACTGGCATATAACAGTAAAACTCACTAATCTAAGAGCCAAGGAAGCTATCCTGAGAGCAGCTAGGGGGAAGGGATTTCTTACCTGGGGGTTGGGGGTGGGGAGGAACATCAGAGTAACATCAGACCTGTCCACAGAGACCTGGCAAGCCAGAAAACACCGGCAAGACATATTCAGGGCACTAAATTAGAAGAACATGTAACCAGGGATACTTTATCCAGCAAGGTTGTCATTCAGAATGGATGGAGAGATAAAGAGCTTCCAGGACTGGCAGAAACTGAAAGAATATGTCACCACCAAGCCAGGCCTGCAAGAAATATTAAGGGGGATTCTATAAAAGAAGAAAGACCCCAAGAGTAATATAGACCAGAAATTTACAGAGACAATATACAGAAATAGGCACTTTACGGGCAATAAGATGGCACTAAATTCATATCTGTCAATAGTTACCCTCAACGTGAATGGCCTAAATGTTCCCATGAAACGGCACAGGATTATAGATGGGATCAAAAGAGAGGACACATCCATATGCTTCCTACAAGATTGTCATTTTGAACCTAAGGACACCTCCAGATTGAAAGTGAGGGGATGAAGAATGCTTTATCATGCCAGTGGACCTCAAAAGAAAGCTGGGGTAGCAATTTTTTTTATAATAATATTTTTTAATTATATTATGTTAGTCACCCTACAGTACATCCCTGGTTTTTTATGTAAAGTTCGATGATTCATTAGTTGTGTATAACACCCAGTGCACCATGCAATACGTGCCCTCCTTACTACCCATCACCAGCTTATCCCATTCCCCCACCCTCGTCCCCTCTGAAGCCTTCATTTTGTTTCTCAGAGTCCATAGTCTCTCATGCTTCTTTCGCCCTTCTAATTACCCCCCTTTCTTTATCCCTTTCTTCTCCTACCGATCTTCCTAGTTCTTATGTTCCATAGATGAAATAAACCATATGATAATTGCCTTTCTCTGCTTGACTTATTTCACTTAACATTGAAGATTTTAAGTATTATTTTAGGCATATCTATAAGCATAGCCTGAATTGAATAAGTCAGCCTCCCATCATCCATTGGTGGCCTTTGGTCTCTAGGACACTCTGCACCTGATGTAATGTCATTACAGTCTGTGACTGTACCATAGTGAGCTTTGAAGCTCCTTTTATCAGGAGGGCTGTTGTATGCTTGGCTAAAGCCTTTGTTTGCAATTGTACCTCAATAGAGGTGGCTTCTAGGATAAATATGACTAAACGATAAAACCATCAAGAAGCCCTCTTTGTTTGAGGTCTACCCTTAACAATATCTTAATTTTGAGGAGTCACTGGCAAGTGGAAGAAGACTTGTCTCGGGAGATAAGGGCATACCCAACTGCATTATCCAATCCAAACATAAAGAAAGTAGGGTCATCCATTATATCCACAAATCCATAGTTAACCCCATGGAATGGGGTATGCTCTGGCTTTTAAGGAGCAATTTTGTCATCCCAGCCACAGAGACTTGGTCAAAATGATAGCTGAGTTATACAATTGCTGTGGAATCAATCCCATTTTTCAGCTGTTCAAATAATCATATGGCTATGGGGTCCTGTTATTATCCCCACAGAATAACAAGCAAGAAAATTATCTATGAACTATCGTAACAATTTCTCTGAAGTTTACCTCAAGTTGTCTAGCTTAGGTAAACAAGAAATGTTTAAAGACAGTCAGATCTAAAATTTAATATCCACAAAGGTGTGTTATTGAAACATAACTTTTCTCTCTAAAATCACCCTTATTTCCAGAGATAGCCAATTAAGACTAATTTGTTTGCAAAACAAGTCCAATTTTAATGAGCTGGGCCTAATTATTTACATAAGCTCAGCAAGAATAGTGATTGATTATAGATCTTTTAAAAATCTGCTTTGCTGGAACTTTTATAAGGAATCTCTAAGTTGAACTTTTAGTAGCTTCTCCAGGCCAGAAGCCACGCCAAATACTTGCCATCAGACATGCCTGCAATACCTGTAGATGTGGGCTGATTCCTCTTCATGAAGTCCCCAAAGTATCCTAAGATTCCTGCACCTGCTAAGAAGTGACATTCTTTACTCACCTGGTAAGGCTGCTGGGAACTCTGTAAACAAGGTATCAAGCCAACAGTTCCAAGGGGCTTTATGGCTCCAGGTTTCATAAAGTCAACCTTAGTTCCTTAAAGCTGTTTGGTCATATCTGAGTCTATGCATGTTTCTCTCAAATATGACATTCCATTCAAAGCCTTGGTAAAATAAGCGCTATTTCCAGTGATGTCCTATTACAAGGAGAACAGATTCTTTTTTCTTTTAAATGATTTTATTTATTTGTCAGAGAGAAGGAGAGAGAGAGAGAGAGAGGGAGAGCCCACACAAGCAGGGGGATTGACAGGCAGAGGGAGAGGCAGGCTCCCCGCTGAGCAAGGAGCCTGATGTGGGACTTGATCCCAGGACCCTGGGATCATGACCTGACCTGAAGGCAGACCCTTAACGGACTGAGCCACCCAGGAGTCCCAGGAGAACAAATTCTTATTGAACTTATGCAAATGACTATGACTGTTATGGAAAAAAGAATACTTACTGAGACCTTTTGAATTTCAGAGGGTTCAGGTAGAAAGAAAAGTTAAATGCTTGAATTTGTTTACTAATGAATACTATATCACGTTTTTGTAAGTTATAGATATCTTAAGAGAAAGTTTCCTTAATCTGGAAGAGCAAACTTTAGAGAACCAGCAATGATTCAAACAAAAGTCACAAAACTATAATCATCATTTTAGTTCATTTAGTCCCATGTTACTAATTCTTGTTCAATTTGAATGCAACTTTTTAGTTTGTTCTGGAAATTCTTACTTATTTCAGTTTTATGATGTTAAAGATATTGAATACCTGTATTTGTCCTAAAAGTCTTTTATATGAACCCCCTTGAAGATGAAACTCATTTTGCAAGAGAATAGGAACAATTAGAAATAATAAGAACTCAAGAATGGATATTGTTAATGATCTGATACGAGAGTTCATTATGATGCAACTGACAAGGAAACTCAGTTACTTCTGTGACACATAACACTTCAATAATCAGAACATCAAGTGATGACCTTATACCAGAATGTAACATACCAAATAATCAAACCTGAATAGTTGATGAGACTTCATCCATGATTTAAATCTTGGGGAAGTTTATTAAAATCTTTGGAAGTTTTAAAGCACATGCCTAAATAGGATTAGGGGTTGTTGAATATCCGATAAAGGCAAAACATAGAAACTGGTTTTTCTGGGCAGGCAAAGAGAAAACAACTGTTTACATTTTCTTATCAAGAGCAGACCAACAATTCAAGAAAACTTTGTCTTTTTAACAGAGAGAAAGCAGACTTTCAATCTTATACCAGTGTACTTTTAAAATCCATTCATGTCAACCTTAGTCCATCCTGACCGTACATAAAATTCCTTTCCAAAGTTTCCCATCACAAACCTTCTACAACTTTCCTTTGCATTCAGATTTTGTCCCAAGACATTTCTCTCCAAACAACGAGTTTCATTTAGGACAAAATTGCTTTCTTTTATCTTCAACAAAAATGTATTCCCATTCCTTATATCTTCCTTACACATACAGAGTTGCTTCCCTTATCTCCATTATTCTTAATTATATTTAGCAGAATTTTGCACTCTTAGAAACCTTAGTCTCCAGTGAAAACTAGTAGCCAGTTGTGAACTGTTACACTATAACTTTTTAAGGGGTAGATTTAAGAATCAGTTAAGCATAAAGTATCTTTATCAACGGATTCAAATATCCTTAGTTTCTCTGCAATAAGAAGTCAAAAGCACAAAGTGACATCCAGTAATCAAAGCTTTACCACTTTATCTTATTTGGAAAAGACCTAGATGTCCAATGAATTTAATCCCATTTATCAGCCAAGCAAAACTTTAAAGTTTCAGGTTACCAAAGACTTTGAAACTATCTTAACAATTACCTTTGAAAACTTTGAGACAGACCAGATTAACCATCATTTTAAGTCATATTTTTGCTAACAAATTGCAACAAGGATAACACAAGCTTATCTGACCTTCAGCAAACCTTGGTGGAATAAAAGTTTCATATTTAATGCTGACATGTCTGTCTAAATTAAACCAACAAACTTAAATTAGTTTAAATATCAAATGTGTTCCACCTGGGTACACTTAAAAGCCAATAAATTTGTTCCCCATTGTCATTTCTTTTTACCTGAGACATGGCGGGGAAATCTGAAGTGGACAGTGTTAAGTCCAGGGAATGCTCTTCTTGCTCCTTGACAGTGAGGGGAGAAGGAGCCATGGTGCCTGAGGCACAGAGGATGGTATAGGAACCAGCTATACAGGCCACATCCAAAATGGCAAAGAAACAGTGGGAGGGGAAGAAAGAAGAGATGAGGTGCAACCAGGAAGGCAGAAAAAAACAGTTCCCAGTTCTAAACCTCATCAGTTTCGACAGATGAGAAGATGCTATGTTTTTTCCTACCAAAGTGGAAATATGCAGTCCATGTCAGGCCAGAGAAGACAGGGAATTTCCCTGAAACAAAGAGAGGTTCTGCAGCTGCTTGGGAATATTCCTTAAAGTCCCCATCCTCAGGTTAGACTAATTACAGTTGGCTGGCTCCAATTATAGCCTTTAACCTGGGAAATGAGGAAGAAGCCCCCATATCTCTTAGGAGGAAGAACAGTGAGAGTCAGAATCTCCCTTGCTAGGGATGGCCTATGTTTCTTCCGGCAACCTGGGCTTATTCAGAAGAGACCTATTTAGATAATTATCATCCAATATGTCAGGAGGGAGTTTATTAGCCAATAAGTTCAGGCAAATACATTTGTACCAGGCTCTTAGGTCAGGGTCCTGGTGTAGAACAATGAAGGCCTAAGTATGAACAATGAAGGTACTCTAGGTCCATATGCCCTATTTCCTGCAGAAGAGATCTGATAGATTCCTGAGACCATGCAGTGTTACAGGAACTCAGTCCTTTCCAAAGTTTTGCAATCTGAATTATTTCCAGTGGGTTAAAAGGCACCCCAAGGGAGAGTCCTTGGTAACTGAAGAAAAGAGAAGGTCATTATCTAGAAAATCTTCCCCCCAACTCCTGGGTTGTATCCTATGCAGGATATGTCAGAGTTTCCAGGTGTCAAAGTGACCTGAGGGATCCCCCTGAGCAAAATTGCTATGAACAATGCTGCTGATAAAGGCCCCTGTAGAAAGGATGCTAGAATCCCCCCTCCCCATTGCATCCTAGGCTACAGATGGATGCCTGGCATATGGACTGAAACACCATGCCTTGAAGGTCATGCCATGAAGGTCACACCTTATTTTACCTTGCCTTGAAGTTCATGCCATAGAAGATCATGCCTTATTTTACCTTGCCTTGAAGAACTCGCCATTTTTAACCCATAGAGAACACTAGAAAAGTTTTACAAGGGGGAATTACCCAATTTTATTATTTAAGTAGTTAGTAGAGGACAGCGATGGAAAACAGTAAAGACAGAAATCCATCATGATGTAAGCAACATTCCAGCACAGTTAGTCTATAGCCGTCTTCTCTAAGAAACAGGCCAGTTGGGTTTTAATTCAATCAGGTACTGATTTCAGCTGGTTCCCAGTGGAGGTCTCACAGCCAGAAGTGGCTAGACCAGGGATGTGGAGGGGATCACATTAAACCAATGAGGAAGAAACCTTACATGGGAGTCTTAAGATCAGCAGCCATCTTGGTGACTTAGGTGGCTCTCCCAAGCCCAAGACAAACAACATTGTATCAGGAACAAAGAGAGGGCATTGTTTCTGGGTCTTGTTACCAACCTGGCCATGATACTAACTTCCAGCTGAAAAGCAGACTTTCTCCTCCCCATAGAGTAGCCATAGGGTAAAGGATTGGAGCCTAAGCAATTGGCAGGAAAGTGTTCCAATAAGACTGTACTCCTTGAAGAACCCCTGAAATGAAAGTAAAAGGAAAGTACTCACCAAGTTTGCACTGTGGCTCAGAGTCCAGATGAAAAGATTCAAAGCCCCATATTGGGCACCAAATGATGTAGGAAAGATGTTAGGGTTTGAAGCTGATGGCCAAGAAAAAATTCTTGAGACATCTTGGGTGCAAAAAAGTGATTCTATTAAAGCACAGGGCAGAAAGACCTGCACTGGGGTCATGAGGAGAGGCCCATTATATACTTTCAAGTTGGGAGGGGGTGAGGGATAGTGTAAGTCTCTAGGAATTTTGGAAGCAAGGTTTCCAGGACCTTGAGGGGTTAGCTATTGTTGGGAAAAGGTCATTCATTAGTGTCAAATAAAATCTTATCATGAGACCCTCAGATGTATTTCGGTGGGTCATATGCATGGGGGATGATTGCCAATATGTATCTTGGGGGGTAGAGATAAAGGAAGTTTCCAAAGGAATTTTTATATGTTAGAGTTACAGGATCCTGGGGGCCAGGTTGAGATGTTTTTTTGCCCTTAGCAAAGTATTAACATCGAGGCAGTTGAGTTTCTAGAGGAATGTCACACTGCCTGTTTCAAGGACTTGTCAGTGAGCTATAGGTAGTAAGGCACTTTAATTTTTCTTTTGCCTTTGTTTCCCACATCATTATGGATGTTTGTACAATCTCCTTTCAGGGAGTTACTAGTAACTTGGATCAGGCTGGAGGGAGAGGACAGGGGAGGTGTCTGCAGCTTCCCTAGATTCTGGAGAGGTTGCAATTACCTCTATGTGTTAAATGAGAAGCCTGGCCCTTAGGCAGCAGTTTTTAAAGTATGCAGATAAGTCTCTTTCAGAGGAAAACTGAGAGATGGGCATTTTTTGCCTGCTTCTTCTATTCCTTGTGGGGATAGCAGTGGCTAGTGCTTGCAAGCTCTTTAAGACCAGCTTTTATCTTTGCTATAGTCCTGTGCATTTCTTGAATGCAAGCCCAGATTTCAGAGCTCGGTGTTTTGGGGGCTTGTCCCTCAGGTGGGAGTGTTAAGAGTTGGTGCAGTAGGTGTATGGTCCAAACCTTTGCTCCTCAATGAGAAGTTGGGAATTGGGGGTTCTCTTCTTATTGTATGGCATGGTGATGGGAATGGGATTTATGAGGAGATTGTGTTTGAGCTTCTCTTACCCATTTTAATGTGGATATTTTCTCAGAGTCATTCAGCTAGTTTCTGGATCTATTTCAGAGGAAACTGCTCTATGTATCTGCACTTAGAGTGACAGTTGGAAGAGGGTAGCTCAGAAGCCTCCTATGTCACCATTTTGGTTGACCTTCTTCCAAATTTACTTTCTTGATTAATCTCTTTCATTATTTTTCAAAAACACTTGAAAAATATTAGCACATTAAAAAGGCATTATTTACCTATGGCTGCATACCAATATATCCCAAATCTTAGTGGCTTAAACAACAATAAGCATTTGTTATCTCATACAGTTTCTGCAGGTCAGGAATTTAGGAGTGGCTTAGACAAATAATTCTGTTTTGGAGTCTCTCATGATGTTGTAATCAAGACGTCGGCTAGGGCTACAGTCATTTAACTTTTTTTTCACCCCAGCTTAATTAAGATACAATTAACACTCACATTATGAAAGTTTAAGTTGCACAATATGATGGTTTGATACACATATATATTGTAAAATATTTACCGAAATAAGATTAGTTAACACATTCTTTACCTTACATAATTACAATTTTCTTACTGTTGTTGTTATGGTGATAACATTAAAGTTGTACTTTCTAACAACTTTCAAATAAACAATACAATATTGTTTTTTAAATTTAAATTCAATTAGCCAACGTATAGTACATCATTAGTTTTTGGTATAATGTTCAATCAATTATTAATTGTGAATAACACCCAGTGCTCATAACATCACGTGCCCTTCTTAATGGCCATCACCCAGTTATCCCATCTCCTGACTCACCTCCCTTTCTGCAACCCTCAGTTTGTTTCTTCCCCATCATCCTCTGTACTATTCCTTATGTTCCATGTATCAGTGAAACCATATGATAATTGTCTTTCTCTGCTTGACTTATTTCACTTAGCATAATCCCCTCCAATTCCATCTATGTCAACGTAAACAGTAGGTATTCATCCTTTCTGATGGTTGAGTAATATTCTATTGTATATATGGGCCACGTCTTCTCTATCCATTCATCTGTTGAAGGGCATCTCAGCTCCTTCCACAGTTTGGCTGTTGTGGACATGGCTGCTATGAACATTGGGGTGCAGGTGCCCCTTCTTTTTTTTTTTTAAGATTTTATTTATTTATTCGACAGAGATAGAGACAGCCAGCGAGAGAGGGAACACAAGCAGGGGGAGTGGGAGAGGAAGAAGCAGGCTCATAGTGGAGGAGCCTGATGTGGGGCTCGATCCCACAACGCCGGGATCATGCCCTGAGCCAAAGGCAGACGCTTAACTGCTGTGCCACCCAGGCGCCCCCCTTCTTTTGTTAATTACAGTCATCATACTGTGCATTAGATTCCTGGAACTTATTCATCTTATAACTGAAAGTTTGACCCTTTGACCAGCATCTTTTTCATTCCCTCACCAAGAGCCCTTGGCAACTACCATTCTGCTTTCTGTGTCTATGAATATGATGATTTTAGATTTCACATATAAGTGAACTCATACAGTATTTATCTTTTTCTGTCTGACTTATTTTACTTAGCATAATGCCCTCAAAGTCCATTCATCTTGTCAAAAATGGCAGTATTTCCTTATTTTTATGGCTGAATAATATCCCATTGTATAAATATCCACCACATTTTCTTTATTCAGTCATGTCATTGGGCGCTTAGGTTATTTCTATGTCTTTATTATTGTGAATAATGTTGCAATGAACAGGAGAGTGCAGACTTATTTTTTTTTAAAGATTTTATTTATTTATTCGACAGAGATAGAGACAGCCAGCGAGAGAGGGAACACAAGCAGGGGGAGTGGGAGAGGAAGAAGCAGGCTCATAGCGGAGGAGCCTGATGTGGGGCTCGATCCCAGAATGCCAGGATCACGCCCTGAGCCGAAGGCAGACGCTTAACCGCTGTGCCACCCAGGCGCCCCGTGCAGACTTATTTTTAAATAATTATAGACTTACAGGAAGCTGCAAAGATAATAGAGAGGTCCAATGTACTGTTCACTCAGTTTCCTAATGGTTATATCTTAATTATAGTACAATATCAAAATCAGGGAATTGCCATTAGTACACAACGTATATGTATTATTCTATGTCATTTTATCATATGTATAGACTTGTGCAGCAACCATTGCAATCAAGATACAAAATAGTTCAATTGCAAGTATCCCTCATGTTATCTTTCAATAGCCACAGCTTTGTCTCCTTTTCCCCATCTCTAACGTCTGGGGACTACTAATCTGTTCTGTGTCTCTATAGTTTTGTTATTTCAAGGATGTTATGTAAATAGAATCATACAGTATGTGATGTTTGGGATCATTTTTTTTTCACTCAACATAATGCCCTTGAGATCTAAGTTGTTATGTGTATCAATATTTTGTTCCTTTTTTATTGTTGAGTGGTATTCCATGATATATTTGCACCACAGTTTAACCATTTACCCATTGCAGGGTATTTTGGTTGTTTCTGTGTTTTTTTTTTT
>NW_024423319.1:64005338-64016273 GCF_017311325.1 Ursus maritimus
TTTTTTTTTTTCTTGGCTATTACAAATAAAGCTGCAATGAGCAATCACATTAGGTATTTATGTAGATATAAATTTTCATTTCTCTGGGACAAATGCTCAGAAGTGACCTTCCCTTGGTTATAATTATCTTAAATATTTCCTCTACACATTGAGAAACACATCAGATTCAACCATCAAACTTAAATTTGAAAACTCCTGAGAAAGAATATTTGTTTTCTTGATTGTCGTTTCTTCCTGATGCTCTAAGCTTTCCGTATTTCTTCAAAATTATTTCCCTTCTGTTTAGAGAATTTTCTTTAACCATTCTTTTAGAGAAAGTGTGCTACTGTCAAATTCTTGGCTTTTGTTCATCTGAGAATGCCTCCATTTCCACTTCATTCATGAGGATATTTTCACTAAATATAGAATTCAACCCTCCTGAGACTAGGTTATAAATTCCCATAGCATCCTTCCTCTTTCAAAACACTTATTACACTCTCAATTCATGTCTGTTTTTACCATAAGACCAACAATTTTTAGCTTAAGCTGAACATTAAAAATTCTAATGCCACATTGTATCTTAGATAAATTAAATCATAATCTCTGGGTTGGGGGACCAAGACATCAGTATTTAAAAAAAATCCCCAAGTGATTCCATTGTGAAGCCAAATTGAGAACCAGTGTCCAAGCCAGACAGTCTTAATGTCTTGTGTGTAGTTTGTTCTAGGTCATTTTTTTGTTGAAATTAATTGAATTAATTGTAACTGACATTATAATGAACATTTATAACTCCATATTTGTTTAATAATGTTCCAACTTATTGAAGAGATATTTGATTTAGCTGTCCAATTCTCTAAAACCTGTTGAAACTCACTGCCTACTAAGTGTTGGGCATAATAAATTTAATAAGATACAATCCTTAACCTTGAATATCCCATAGTCTAACAGGAGAGACAGGGAGAAAAATATAGGTGGTTAGTGGAAGCCATAAAATTTTATATAAGGTACACAGAGATGGTAGAAATGAACTTTGTCTGGGAGATGAGGCAGAAGAGATATGAACACATGCTCATAGATCATCTTTTCAAAAACTTTATTTTATTAAAAACACTATATTGAGGTATGATTGGCATATAAAAATGTATATATTTAATATATACAGCTTGATGAGTTTAGAGATAAATATACATCTGTGAAACCATCACCACAGTCTAGGCCATATTACTTCCAGAAGTTCTCTTCTGCCCTCTTTATTCATTATTATTATTTTTGTAATAATGACACTTAACACAAGATCTACCCTATTAGCAAATTTTCAAGTATAGAATACAGAATGNAAATTTTCAAGTATAGAATACAGAATTGTTAACTATAGACACTAAGCTATATAATGGACCACTAGGACTTATTATGTTGCATAATTGAAGGTTCATACTCTTTAACTGACACCTTCCCATTTTCTACCCCCTCAAATCCCTGGAAAACACCATTATGCTTTCTGCTTCTATGAGTTTGCCTATTTCGGATTCCTCATATAAGTGGTGTCATATAGTGTTTTTACTTCTGTGTCTGGTTTATTTCATTTAGTATAATGTCCTCCAGGTTCATCCAAGTTACAAATGGCGTATTTTTTCTTTTTTAAGGCCGAATAATATTTCATCTTATGTATATTTTCTTTATCTATTTGTCCATTTTGTGGACACTTAGGTTGCTTCCGTGTTTTGGCTATTGTAACTAATGCTGCAATAAACATGGGAGTGAAGATACCTTTTCAAGACACTGTTTCAACTCCTTTGGATATCTGTCCAGAAGTAGGATTGCTGGATCCTATGGTAGTTCTATTTAAAATTTTGAGTTACCTTCATACTGTTTCACATAGTGGTTGCTCCAATTTACATTACCACCAAGAGTGTACAAGGGCTTTTTTTAGAACACGTTTAGTGAAGATTCAGAGAGGCTCAAATGATGAAATGATTAGATCCAGATTCTTTCTTTCTTTCTTTCTTTCTTTCTTTCTTTCTTTCTTTCTTTCTTTCCTCCTTTCTTTCTTTTTCTTTCTTCTTTCTTTTCTTTTCTTTTCTTTTCTTTTCTTTTCTTTTTTTTCTTTTTTCTTTCTTCTTGGTGTCTATGTGTGTGCTAAAACCTATGATTGAATGGATTCTTTCTTAAGTAGGAAAGATGTGAGATTGATAACCCTCAAGGATGAAAATGCTATAGTCCTGTATGACAGACCTGGTGCTTGAAACCTGTTGGGCTTTCCTAGGTGCTTTTGTATCTGTTGCACTCCTCACAAAAAGCCCATAATATCATAGGCACAGGGATTATTATCCTTATTTGACAGAGGAAGAAATTAAGGCTCAGAGCGGTTAAGTGATTTTCTTCTCAAATTTGCATAGCCAGTTAATAGGAATGTGGAGATTTGAACCTAGGTCTCCTGACTGCCAGTCCAATGCTGCTTTTGAAGGGGCCATCAATAAATTCATCTCACATCATGGATCTGGGTCACGGTCATGGAGAAAGTTGGAAGGCATGTTTAGGCCAGCTTACTGAGGGCCTCACATTCAACACAAGGAAGTTTGGACTCTTCCTGGTGGGTAGTGGGAAGGCATATAAAGATTTTGAACACTGGGAGTGACTATGTCTGTTGACTGGTCTTCCTTGTCACTTCAGTACTCACTGTTTGGCACTTAAAACCAGGCTGACAAGTTAGTTTTACACCTCTATCAGCAAGTAAGAATGTAGTAGTTTGTGGTAAAACTGTTTATGTATTTTCTTTTAACAGTTTTTCTCTCGGCTGCTTTCTGCTTTATTTAAGGGCATTCCAGTCATTTCCATCTGTCCTCTATTAGTGGTCAACCTTACAGGAGCCCTTGTCTGTCCTTCAACCCCCAACCCCATCCTGCCTTAATGAGAAAGCTGGTTTCTTTAATTCTGAAATCAGACCTTAGCCAGACAAGTAGACACAATCACTTTGGACATGGAACACTGAAATGGTGATTAATCTTCTTCCTGAACATTCTTGTCAAATGCTTACTTCACCTCACACTTTCTTCATTTCTCAAAAAACATCTGGCATGCAGCTTTTCCCCCTGCTCCTTTCTACGTGTTGCCTAATCCTCCCCCTGTCTTCTATTTTTGCTACTTGGTAAAGAAAATGCTAAAAGCAAAGTGAGGGTGTCAATGAGCCAGAAGCCTGATGTTGCCACCCTAGATTTCCACTACAGCTTTGTGGAGGGCAGGTTAGAGATTATCGCCATTTTACTAAAAGAGGAAGAAATGTTTCAAACACTACCTAGAAATTAATGGAAGAAAATAATATGGGGCAAAGATCCAGGGCTCTTGATGCCCTTGACAGGCTCTGCAATGTATGCCATGCTTATTAAAGATGAAGACACCAAGGCTCAGAAAATTTAGGTAAATTGGTGAAGGTTGCAGAGCCAGTAAGTTGTGAAGCCAAGATCTAAACTGTCTTGTTTCCCCTGTGGTATGGAAAGAGTCAAGATAAGAACTTCTGTACGCTACAGGACTTCATAGAATACTGCCTTTTTGTGTTGTTTTAAACTTTTCATTTTGAAATAATTTTATTTTATTTATTTATTTTATTTTATTTATTTATTTGACAGAGACAGACAGCCAGTGAGAGAGAGAGAGAACACAAGCAGGGGGAGTGGGAGAGGAAGAAGCAGGCTCCCAGTGGAGGAGCCCAATGTGGGACTCGATCCCGAAACGCCGGCATCATGCCCTGAGCCGAAGGCAGACGCTTAACGACTGCGCCACCCAGGCGCCCCCTCCATTTTGAAATAATTTTAGACTCACTAAATATTGCAAATATAGTATAGAGAGTTCTCGTGTATTCTTCACCCAGCTTCCCCCAGTGATATCATCTTACATACCATGGTACATTTTCAAAACCAAAATTGATATTGGTACAATTCTATGAACTAAATTATGTACCTTTGTTATGGACTGAATTGTGTTCCCCCACCCCAATTCATATGTTGAGGCCTTAATCCCCATGTCGTTATATTTGGAGATAGAGTTTTAGGAAGATAATGAAAGTTAAATGAGGGTATAAGGGTGGGGTCCTTATCTGATAGAACTGTTGTACTTATAAGAAGAGGAAGAAACATCAGAGATCTCTCTCCATGTGCATGCAGAGGAAAGGCCACATGAGGACACAGAGAGAAGGTGGT
Organism: Ursus maritimus; assembly: GCF_017311325.1. Classification (NCBI taxonomy): domain Eukaryota; kingdom Metazoa; phylum Chordata; class Mammalia; order Carnivora; family Ursidae; genus Ursus; species Ursus maritimus. The sequence continues at coordinate 64,009,511 of NW_024423319.1, forward strand.
CATCCACAAGCCAGGAAGAATTCTCAGAAGAAACCTGTCCTGAGACTTTGATCTTGGACTTTTAGCCTTCAGAACTGTGAGAAGATAAATTTCTATTGTTCAATCCACCCAGCCTGTGGTATTATGGCAGCCCAAACAGACTAATATATACCTTATTCTGTTTCATCAATTTTTATATGCATTAATTTCATTTTTGGTATATGGTGCTGTATTAGTTTGCTAGTGTGGCCATAATGAAAATACCACAGACTGGGTGGCTTAAACAGCAATTTATTTCTCACAGTTCTGGAGGCTATCCATATAAAATCAAAGTGTTTGTAAGGTTGATTTAAATATGAGGTCTCTTTCATTGGCTTGTAGATAGCTACCCTCTTGCTGACTATTCACATGGTCATCCCTCTGTGCACGTGTGCTCCTAGTATTATTCAGTGTGTCCTAATCTTATCTTCTTATAAAAAACACCAGTCAGATTGGATTAGGGTATACCTTAAAAGTTTCATTTAACTTAATCACCTCTTTAAAGGCTCTGTTTACAAATACAGTCACATTCTGAGGTACTGAGGGTTAGGACTTCAATATGAGATTTGAGGGGGCATAATTGAGTCCATAACAAGTGTATGACATTTTATCATATGTATAAATTTGTTAAGAAATACCACAAGTAGAATAAAGAACTATTCTACCAGCACAAAGAAAATTTTCAGTGCTACCACTTTATATTTATACCTTCCCTTATCCCTAATACTTGATACCACCGATGTCTTCATCATCACTGTAATTTTGTCATTTTAAGAATGTTATGCAAATACAGTCATACAGTATGTGACCCCTTGAGTTTTTTTCCACTCAGCATAGTGCCCTTGAGATCCATGCAAGTTATCGCATGTGTTAACAGTTCGTTCATTTTTGTTGCTAAATAGTATTCCATAGTATTGGGTATACCATGGTTTATTTATCTATTCATTCATTTAAGAATACTTAGGCTGTTTCTAGTTTTTGCTGCTACGAACATTCATGTACAGATTTTTGTGTAAATATAGGTTTACTTATCTCCAGAATAAATACCCAGAAGTGTGATTGCTGTATGGTAGTGGTATTTTTAGTTTTTTAAGAAGGTGCCAAAATATTTTCCTGGGTGATGTCACCATTTTACATGCTTAAAATGATGTATGAGAGATCCAGTTTTTCCACATCTTCACCAAGATTTGGTGTTGTCACTGTTTTTGATTTAATCCAGTTTGACAGGTGTGAAGTGGTATCTCATTGTGGTTTTAACTTGCATTTCCTTAGTGGCTAGTGATATTGACCTAATATCTCTGCATGTTTTTTACCCATTTTCTAATTGAAATTTTTGGTGCGTATTTTATTGTTGGGTTTGAGAGTTCTTTATTTATTCTAGATACAAGTCCTTTCTCACTTATGTGGCTTGCAAATATTATCTCCAGTGTGTGGCTTGTCTTCATTTTCTTGAGGTGAAAAATTTTTGATTCATTGAAATAGTTTATCAAAGTTTTTATTTCTCATGCTTTGGGTGTCATATCTAAGAACCCTTCATCAAAGCCTAGCTCCTGAATATTTTGTCTTATGTTATCTTCTAAAAGTTTTATAGTTTTGCATTTTATATTTAAATATGTGATCCATTTTGAGTTGATTTTCATATGAGATATGAAATTTAAGTTGAGGGTCATTCTACACTCAAAAACCTCTGAATGTTTCAACTTCTGGGGAATGTGGCAGAGTAGGAGGACCCTAGTCTCACTTCAACCCATGGATACAACTAGCTAACACCCTCATCAGGGTAAACAACCCAGAAAATGACCCCCAAAACTGGCAGAATAAACTCCATAACTAAACGTACAGAGGAGGCCACAATGAAGAGGGTAGGAAGGGTGGAGACATAGTTGGGAACTAAAAAGACATAGAGGACTGTCTTCAGGAGGGAGGGATGCCTTGGGCATGAAGAGGGGAGAGAGACAGACACCACACTAGGGAGCCCAAATGGGGAAGACTAATCTCCATAATGTTTGGCTTTGAAAACCAGAGGGCCCAAATTTCATGAGTTCTAACAACCAGTGGGAATTAAAACCTGGAATTAAAAAAATCAGCAGGCTTGGCTCTGAGAGAGCTGGTGGGTGAGAGGAAACTGAGTCTTTGCCTTCAAAGAGACAGCACAACAAACAGCCTGGGGAGATATAGCATAGAAGCAGCAATCTGAAAGGTATCTGGGACTTTTGGGAGGGAGAATCATTTACTAATCTCAAAGCATGTCAAGGGAGGATAGAAATCTCTGGGGAACTACTCCAGGAACAAAGGAACTGTCAGGCACAATATCCCTTTCCTAGCCCCCAGTGTAAACACATGAATATCTACAAGACTTGCTATCTAAATTGCTAGCATTCCTGCCCTACCCCTCTAGGCTCTGCTTCCACCAATTGACCCCTCTGACAGCCTGGCTCCACCCAGGTGCTGCAGGACACCTCCCAGAAAGGAACTGACGCTTGAAAAGTTTGCTAGCATTGCCTTCTGGCCACTGCAGGTGCAAGGCAGAAGACCTGCAGAAGACCATGGGGTGCGAAGCTTGCTAGCACCACTTCCCTGATGCTCTACTTCCTACCAGAATGTGCTTCAGCAGATCTTCTATCTCCAATATGCTCTTGGCCAGATCCCATAAAGGGAAGTGCCACAGATCTGGCAGTTTGCATGCAGTCCCTACAATGGCCAGCACCACACCAAAGTGGCTTTTGCCCAAAGAGTGAAACATAACCACACACAAAAATCAGATGGATGCCCCAGCAGTGGGTCAGAGGAAAACAACTGGTCTGATTGTAGGCGCTAAGAACAAAGGATATTCAAGGGACAATACAGGGAAAGTGCCCTGCAGTTTCGTGCTACTTCATTTATGTTAAACACCTGGTCTGATTCAACTCAAGCCCCAGACTGGCCAACTAACAATACAGGGACAAAATAATCCCCAAAAGAAGCAAAGAAAGCCATTGCAGATGACTGGACTGAAGGAAAAATGAGCACAGCCACAATAGCAAGGTGGATGCATCACACATAGGAGACACTCATGAAATGTCAGGTTCCAGTGAACAAGGAACACTGCAAGGCAGGACACTATAGGACCTCTTCTTCATAAGGCCATTACTTTCAAATGCAGGATATATAGCTGCCTTTTCTAACACATAGAAACAGACGTAGATCACTCAACAAAATGAGGAGAAAGAGGAATATGTTCCAAATGAAAGAACAGGATAGAATAACAGCAAGAGACATAAGCAAAACAGAGACAAGTAATATGCTTGATAGAGAATTAAAGAATTGATCATAAAGATACTCAATGGACTTGAGAGGAGAGTAGAGGATATTAGTGAGACACTTAACAATGAGATAAAAAAAACAGCCAATCAGAGATGAACACAATAAATTTAATTTAAAATGCACTAGATGGAATAGATAGATCAGATGAAGCAGAAGAAAAAATCTGACCTGGAGGACAGAGTAATCTAAAGTAACCAAGTGGAGCAGGTGAGAAAGAAAATTATGCAAAATGAGAATAGACTTAGGGAAATCAGGAGCACCATCAAGTGTAATAACATTCACATTATAGGGATCCCAGAAGAAATGAGAAAGAAAAGGGGGCAAAAAAATTATTTGAAGAAATAATAACCCAGAAATTCCTGAACCTGGGAAAGGAAACAGAGAAATCCTGATCCAGGAGGCACAGAGATTCCTCCAACAAAATTAATCCAAGGAAGTCCACACTAAGAGACATAGTAATTAAGATGACAAAAAGTAGTGATAAAGAGAGAATTTTAAAAGCATCAAGAGAAAAGAAAGCAGTTATATACAAAGGAAACCCCATTAAGCTATGAGTTGATTTTTCAGCAAAGACTTTGCAGGCCATAATGGAGTGGCATGATATATTCAAAGTGATGACAAGGAAAAATCTGTAGCAGAGAATACTCTATCCAGCAAGGCTATCATTCAGAATAGAAGGAGAGATAAAGAGTTTCCCAGAAAAACAAAAGTTAAAAGAATTCATGACCATTAAAGAATCACTACAAAACATGTTAAAAGGGACACTTTATGTGGGAAGGAATGATCATAAGAAAGACTAATCAAAGCACAAAAACAGTAAAAATAGGTATATCAGAAAATCAGTCAAGGGAGTCCCAAAATAAAAGGATGTAAGTATGACACCACATACCTAGAATGTGGGGAGAAGAGGAGTAAGAATGGGTTCAAATTAAAGCGACCATTAACTTAATATGAACTACTGTATAGAGAAGATGTCACCTACAAACTGAATGGTAACCAATAAGTATGCAAAAAATAAATTGAAAAGAATCCAAGTATATCACTAATGAAAGCCAAGTAATTGTAAGAGAGCAAGAGAAGAAAAAAAAACTCTACAAAGCAATCATAAAACAAGTACCAAAATGGCAAAAAAATACATACCTATCAATAATTACTTTGTTTTTTTTAAAAGATTTTATTTATTTGACAGAGAGAGAGACAGCCAGAGAGAGAGAGGGAACACAAGCAGGGGGAGTGGGAGAGGAAGAAGCAGACTCCCAGCGGAGGAGCCTGATATGGGGCTCGATCCCAGAATGCTGGGATCATGCCCTAAACCGAAGGCAGACGCTTAACGACTAAGCCACTCAGGCGCCCCAATAATTACTTTGAATGTAAATAGATTAAATACTCTGATCAAAAGATTTAAGGTGATGTAATGGGTAAAAAAAAAAAAACAAATCAGGAACCATCTGTAAGCTGGTTACAAATGACCATCACAACTTCTACAATAGCTGCAGGGAGGAGTGTCATCCTTTGGCAACAGGAACCTCTCTGGTGAAAAACTCCCCACACAAGTGCACAGCATCTTCTGGTTGTCAGGCCCTTCCCTGGGGTTGCCACAGACCTGGGTTTCCCCAAGCAGGCCAGGCCAGGCCAGCCCAGGTTGAAGTTCAATCATGCACACAGACATTAAGGTTTGCCTATTTAATCAATGTTACTGTGCAGCACAGGCCAGATTTTTACATAAGAACTAGGCCTCCCTAGTGATAAAACTTAAGTAGACTCATCAAACAAAGAGAGCAGTCTCAAACAAAATCAGAAATGAAAGAGAAGATCCATTATTTGCATATAACACCCAGTGCTCATTGCAATACGTGCCCTCCTTAATACCCATATTTGCAAATAATAAATCATGGAACACTACATCAAAAACTAATGAAATAACGTACGGTGACTAACATAACATAAAAAAAGAATTGAAAGAGGAGAAATAGTAACCAACACCACAGAAATAAAAACAATTGTTAAAGAATGTTATGAAAAATTATATAACAACAAATTGGACAACCTAGAAGAAATGGATAAAATCCTAGAAACATATAAATTCCCAAAACTGAAATAGAAAGAAGTAGAAAATTTGAAGAGACTGATTACCAGCAATGAAATGGAATCAGAATTTAAAAAAAAAAAGGCAAAACAAAGAAATGTCTAGGACCAGGTGGCTTCATAGTTGAATTCTATGAAATATTTAAAGAGTTAATACCTATTCTCAAACTATTCCAAAAAAATAGAAGTGGAAGGAAATTTGAAAATTTATTCTATGAGGCTAGGATTGCCCTGATACCCAAACCAGATAAAGACACCACAAAAAAAGAGATCTCCAGGAAAATATCTCTGAAGAACATACATGCAAAAATGAGTCAGTGATAAACAACCTTCCAAAAAACAAAACTCCAAGCCCAGACGGTTTTCCAGGGGAATTCTACCAAACATTCGAAGAAGAAATAATACCTATTATCCTAAAGCTATTTCAAAAAATAGAAACAGAAGGAAAGCTACCAAACTCATTCTATGAGGCCAATATTATCTTGATCCCCAAACCAGGCAAAGACCCTATCAAAAAGGAGAATTACAGAGAGATTTCCGTAATGAATATGGACGCCAAAATCCTCAAGAAGATCCTGGCTAATAGAATCCAACAGTACATTAAAAGGATTATCCATCATGACAAAGTGGGAATCACCCCTGGGATGCAAGGGTGGGTCAACATTCACAAATCTATCAGTGTCTTAGATTTTATCCAGAAAGAAAAATTCAAAAATCATATGATTCTTTCAATAGATGAAGAAAAAGCATTTGACAAAATACAGCATCCTTTCCTGATTAAAACCCTTCAGAGTGTAGGGATAGAGGGTACATTCCTCGATCTCATAAAAACCATCTATGAAAAGCCTACAGCAAATATCATTCTCAATGGGGAAAAGATGGAAGCCTTTCCCTTCGGTTCAGGAACACGACAAGGATGCCCACTCTCGCCATTATTATTCAACATAGTATTAGAAGTCCTTGCAACAGCAATCAGACAACAAAAAGGGATAAAAGGTATCCAAATCAGCAAAGAAGAAGTCAAACTGTCTCTCTTCGCAGATGACATGATACTCTATATAGAAAACCCAAAAGACTCCACCCCCAAATTACTAGAAGTTATAGAGCAATTCAGTAATGTGGCGGGATACAAAATCAATGCTCAGAAATCAGTTGCATTTCTATACACGAATAATGAGACTGAAGAAAGAGAAATTAGGGAATCCATCCCATTTACAATAGCACCAAAAACCATACGTTACCTTGGAATTAACTTAACCAGAGACGTAAAGGACCTATATTCTAGAAACTATAAATCACTCTTGAAAGACATTGAAGAAGACACAAAAAGATGGAAAAATATTCCATACTCATGGAT
>NW_024423319.1:64016511-64028758 GCF_017311325.1 Ursus maritimus
CACTACTTATCAGGAAAATATCCATTAAAATAATGTGGACAAACTCTTGTTAATCTTACAATGGAGTACTTTCCAACAGTTAAAAAGAATCAGCTAAATACAATCTTGAGTGAATATGCAATTGCAAAGAACATGTAAAGGATTTCTGTGATTATTTGGAGATGAATTTAAAAATTAATGTGGATTAATGGGTGGATAGAGAGATGAATACACAGAGAGACGTAAGATAAAGCAAGTGCAGTAAAATGTTAATGATGAAACCTAGGTGATAGTTGCGTTGGTATTTGACTGAAAAATTCTTTCACTCTGCTGTATGTCTGAAATTTTTCATAATAAATTGTTGAAAAAAGAACATGTTCAATGTGACAACATTTTGTAAATGTGCAAAAATCATATTATTGTCTGTGGAGAAACACATAAATAACAAATTATAAAAACATCCATGGAAATGACACCTACCAACCTCAGGATAATCATTATATTGAGGGAGGGAGGAAGGGAAAGGATTAGAAGGTCGTGAATCCTTGCATTAAAGAAAGAGAGAGAAATCTGAAACAAATACAGCAAAATATCCATACCATCAAAATTATCTTAACAGTGTTAAGGTGACTACTGGGTATTTACCCCAAAGATACAGTCGTAGTGAAGAGAAGGGCCATATGCACCCTAATGTTCATAGTAGCATTGTCCAGAATAGCTATATCGTGTAAGGAACCAAGATGCCCTTCAACAGATGACTGGATTAAGAAGTTGTGGTCCATATATACAATGGAATATTACTCAGCTATCAGAAAGAACGAGTTCTCAACATTTGCTGCAACATGGACGGCACTGGAGGAGATAATTCTAAGTGAAATAAGTCAAGCAGAGAAAGACAATTATCATATGATATCTCTCATCTATGGAACATAAGAAGTAGGAAGATCGGTAGGGGAAGAAAGAGATAAAGAAAGGGGGGTAATCAAAAGGGGGAATGAAGCACGAGAGACTATGGACTCTGAGACACAACCTGAGGGCTTCAGAGGGAGGGGGTGGAGGAATGGTATAGACTGGTGATGGGTTGTAAGGAGGGCATGTAGTGCATGGTGCACTGGGTGTTATACGCAACTAATGAATCATCGAACTTTACATCAAAAACCAGGGATGTACTGTACTGTGACTAACATAATATAATAAAAAAACATTAAAAAATAAATAAAGCACATCCTGTGCAGGGTTCGTGGCCAAAAAAAAAAAAATCCTCAACAAAATATTAGCAAATTGAATCTAACAAATACATGGGAAGAATAATCCACTATAATCAAGTGGGATTTATTCCTGGGATGAAAGATTGGTTCAATCAATCAATATGATACAACACATCAATGAAAGAAAGGATAGAAATCACAATATCATTTCAATTGATGTAGAAAAATATTTGACAAAGTACAACATTCATTCATCATAAAAACCCTCAACGAAGTAAGTTTAGAAAGAAGATACCTCAACATACTAGGCCTACATGGGAAACTGATAGCATCATTCTCAACAGTGAAAAACAGCTTCTCCTTAAGATCAGGAATAAGAAAAGTATGTGCACTCTTACCACTTTTATTCACATAGTACAGAAAGTCCTAGTCTCAACAGTCACACAAGGGAAAAGAATAAAATTAATCAAACTTGGTAAGGAAGAAGCAAAACTTTCACTATTTGCAGATGACATGGTACTCTATACGAAAACCCTAAAGACTCTACCAAAAAACTACTAGAATTGATAAATGAATCAAGTAAAATTGCAGGATAAAAATCAATGCACAGAGATTAATTGCATTTCTATAGAATAATAATGAAGTAGCAGACAGAAATTAAGAAAGCAATCCCATTTACAATTGTACCAAAAATAATAAAATACCTAGGAATAAACTTAACCAAGGAGGTAAAAAACCTGTACTCTGAAAACTATAAAACATTGATGAAAGAAATTGAATATGACACACAGAAGTGGAAAGACATTCCATGCTCATGGATTGGATGAAAAATTTTGTTAAAATGTCTTTACCACCCAAAGCAATCTACAGATTTAATGCAATCCCTATCAAAATACCAACACTATTTTTCACAGAGCTAAAACACACAATCCTAACACGTGTATGAAACCACAAAAGACCCCAAATAACCAAAACAATCTTGAAGAAGAAAAAGAAAGCTGGAGATATCACAACTCCAGATTTCAAGTTACACTTCAAACTTGTAGTAAGCAAAATGGTATGGTATTAGCACAAAAGTAGACTCACGAGTAAGTGCAACAGGATAGAATCCCAGAAACAAACCCATAATTATATGGTCAATTAATCTTTGTCAAGAGATAAAAATAAACAATGGGGAAAAGACAGTCTCTTGAACAAACAGTGGTGGGAAATCTGCAAAAGAATGAAACTGGATCACTTGTTTATACCATACACAAAAATGAACTCAAAATGGATGAACGACCTAATGTGTGACCTGAAACCATAAAAATCCTAGAAGAGAGAACAGGCAATAATTTATCTGACATCAGTCATAACATTTTTCTAGGTATATCTCCTGAGGCAAGGAAATAAAAGCAAAAATAACATATTGGGACTACATCAAAATAAAAACCTTTTTCACAGTGAAGGAAACAATAAAAAACCTAAAAGACAATCTATTGAATGGGAGGTGGTACTTTCAAATTTCATATCCAATAAAGGGTTAGTATCCAAAATAGATAAAGAAGTGATACAACTCAACACCCAAAAACCAAATAATCTAATAAAAAGTGGGCAGAATACACGAACAGACATTTCTGCCAAAAAGGCATAAAGATGGCCAACAGACACATAAAAGAGGATGAACATCAATCAGAATTAGGGAAATGCAAATAAAAACTACAATGAGATATCACCTTATACCTGTCAGAATGGCCAAAATTAAAAATACAAGAATCAACAAGTGTTTGCAAGGATGTGGAGAAAAAAGGAACCCTCCTGCAGTGTTGGTGGGAATGCAAACTGGTGCAGCCACTGTGGAAGGCAGTATGGAGGTTCCATAGAAAATGAAAAAATAGAATGAACTTATGTTTCAACAATTGTACTACTGGATATTTACCCCCCAAATTTAAAAAAAAACAGTAATTCAAAGGAATACATGCATCACTATGTTTATAACGTTACTTACAAAAGCCAAATTATGGAAGCAGCCCAAGTTTCCACCAATAGATGGATAGATAAAGAAGAGGTGGTATATACATATACACAATGGAATATTACTCAGGCATAAAATAATGAAATCTTGCCATTTGTACAACATGGATGGAGCTAAAGAGTGTAATGCCAAATGAAATAAGCCAGTCAGAGAAAGACAAATAGCATTTGATTTCACTCATATGTGGAATTTAAGAAACAAAAAAATGAACAAAGGAAAAAAAAAGAGAAACCAAGAAACAGACTCTTAACTATAGAGAACAAACTGATGATTACCAGAGAGGAGGTGGGTGGGGGGATGGATGAAATAAGTGATAGGAATTAAAGAGTACACTTATCATGACAAGCACTGAGTAATGTATAGAATTGTTGAATCACTATATTGCAAGCCCGAAACTAAAATAACACTGTGTTAAGTATGTTGGAATTAAAATAAATACTTAATAAAAATGAAAAAAATCCTGCATTTCTAATGCAATACAAAAAATAAAAAAGCAAAAAACCTGTAAATGTTTCCCTTGACCTTGAGGATAGTCTAAGTTCTTTATGTTGGCATTCCAGGTCCCCTATGATCAGGGCCCAGCTCACCATTCCTTCTCTTTTCCTTTGTTTTACTACTTTAGGCACTATGGCATGTTCTCTATGGCTCAGTTTTCTCATTTGTAAAATGGGGATACTAATAGTACCTACTTTATATTGTTGTTCTGAAGATAAAAATTGAGTTAATTGATTTAGGTAGCACAGTGCCTTGAAAATAGTGCTCAGCAAATACTAGTTCTTACCATTATTACACAAAATTTTTGCTTCAGACGTGTTTTCCATCTGGCAGATTCATTACCTAATTTTCTTCTTTTTAGAAAGTATTATAGTCTTCATCTTTCAAATTCCTACCTGTATTTGTGGTTGTCTTTGGATGGTACGGCAGTAAAGATTGACTGGAAAGGGGATAAAACACATAAAAACCAGTTAGGCTGAAATGAAAAATGCAATAAACAAGATTTTAAACCAACTGGTTGTGATGACCAGAGGGATGGAAGAATCAAAGGAATGAATAAATGATATACATGATAAAATTATGGTAAGTAACAAGGCTGAAAAAAAGAGGGAAAGAAAAATATTAGATCACAAATGTAGACTTAGGGAACTCAGGGACTCCATAAAGCATAATAACATTTGTATCATAGGAGTACCAGAAGAAGAGAGGGAAAAGGGGGCAGAAGGTTTATTTGAGGAAATTATAGCTGGAAACTAATTGGGGAAGAAAACAGACATCCAAATCCAGGAGGAACAGAGAACGCCCATCAAAATCAACAAAAGCAGACCAAGAATAAGACATATAGTTAAATTTGCAAAATATGGAGATAAAGAAAAACTCCCAAAAGGAGCAAGACAAAAGAAGTCCTTAACTTACAAGGGAAGACAAACAAGGTTAACAGCAGATCTCCACAGAAACTTGGCAGGCTAGAAGACAGTGGCGTGATATATTCAATGTGCTGAATGGGAAAAATATGCAGCCAAGAATACTCTATCCAGCAAGGCTATCATTAAGAACAGAAGGAGAGATAGTTTCCCAGACAAACAAAAACTAAAGGTGTTTGGGACCACTAAACCATCCCTGCAAGAGATATTAAAGGAGATTCCTTGACTGGGATAGAAAGACCAAAAGTAACAAAGACTAGAAAGGAACAGAGAAAATCTCAGGAAACAATGACAAAACAAATAATAAAATTGCACTAAATTCATATCTATCAATAATTACTCTGAATGTAAATGGATTAAATGCTCCAATCAAAAGACATAGGGTGTCAGGATGGATAAAAAATAAGACTTATCTATATGCTACCTACGTGAGACTCATTTTAGACCTATAGACATCTTCAGACTGAAAGTGAGGGGATGTAGAACCATAATGTTAATGGACATCAAAAGAAAGCCAGAGTAGCCATACTTATATTGGACAAATTAGACTTTAAACCAAAGACTGCAACAAGAGATGAAGAAAGGCACCACATCATAACAAAAGGGTCTATCCAACAAGAAGATCTAACAAATAAATATTTATGCCCCCAATGTGGGAGCACCCAAATAAATAAAGCAACTAATGACAAACATAGAGGGACTCACCAATAATAATACAATAATAGTAGGGGACATTAACACCCAACTTACAGCAATGGATTGATCATCTAAGCAGAAGGTCAACAAGAAAATAATGGCTTTGAATGACACACTGGACCAGATGGACTTAACACATATATTCAGAATATTTTATCCTAAAGCAGAATACACATTCTTTCCAAGTGCACATGGGACATTCTCCAGAGCAGATCACATACTAGGTCACAAAGCAGGCTTCAACAAGTACAAGATTGAGATCATACCATGAATCTATTCTGGCCACAGCACTATGACACTTCAAGTCAAGCACAAGAAAAAATTTGGAATGACCACAAATTCATGGAGGGTAAAAAACATCTACTAAGAAGTGAATGGGTTAACCAGGAAATTAAAGAAGTAATAAAGAAATACACAGAAGCAAATGATAATGAAAACACGATAGTCCAACATCTTTAGGATGCAGCAAAGTGGTAATAAGAGGGCAGTATTTGGCAATACAGGCCTACCTCAAGAAGCAAGAAAAATCTCAATTACACAACCTAACCTTACACCTAAAGGAACTAGAAAAAGAACAACAAATGAAGCCTAGAGCCAGCAGAAGAAGGGAAATAATAAACATTAGAGTAGAAATAAATGATATAAAAACAAACAAATACCCCGTAGAAAAAAATCAATGAACCCAGGAGCTGATTTTTGAAAGAATGAATATAATTGATAACCCCCTAGCCAGACTTATCAAAAAGAAAAGAGAAAAGATACAAATAAAATCACGAATGAGAGAGGAGAGATCACAACAGACGCCACAGAAATACAAACAGTTATAAAAGAATATTATGAAAAATTATATGCCAACAAATTAGGCAATCTGGAAGAAATGGATAAATTCCTAGAAACATACAGACTACCAAAGCTGAAACAGGAAGAAATGAAAAATTTGATTAAGTCCATAACCAGCAAAGAAATTGAATCTGTAATAAAAAATCTCCCAACAAACAAAAGCCCAGGGCCAGATGGTCTCCCGGGGGATTTCTATCAAACATTTAAAGGAGAGTTAATACCTATTCTTCCTAAACTGTTCAAAAAATAGAAATGGAAGGAAAACTCCCAAACTCCTTCTATAAGGCCAGCACTACCTTGATTTCAAAACAAAAGACCCCACTAAAAAAATGAACTACAGGCTAGTATCCCTGATGAACATGGATGCAAAAATTCTCAACAAGATACTAGCAAATCGAATCCAACAGTACAAGAATTATTCCAGTGACCCCACAATCAAGTGGGATTTATTCCTGAGCCTCAGGGGTGGTTCCATACTGGTAAATCAATTGATGTGATACACCACAATAATAAAAGAAATGATAAGAGCCATATGATCCCCTCAGTAGATGCAGAAATAGCATTTGACAAAGTACAACACCCATTCGTAATAAAACCCTCAACAAAGTGCAGAGTTAAGATGGTGGAATAGTGGGGCGACCCTGAGCTTGCCATGTCCCTTGAACACAGCTAGATCAACGTCCAAATATTTTGAACAACTAGGAATATGATCTGAAGATTAAGAAAATAATCCACACAGGGGCGCCTGGGTAGCGCAGTCGTTGGGCGTCTGCCTTTGGCTCAGGGCGTGATCCTGGCGTTCCGGGATCGAGTCCCACATTGGGCTCCTGGGCTGGGAGCCTACTTCTTCCTCTCCCTCTCCCCTGCTGTGTTCCCTCTCTCGCTGGCTGTCTCTCTGTCACATAAATAAATAAAATCTTTAAAAAAAAAAAAGAAAATAATCCACACAGTTGGAGGGAGAGAACATGGCAGATATGAGGTTCAGAGCCATGATTTGGGGGAGAGTTCAGCCACGCAACAGTGAAGGTGAGGGAACCCTTTTTGAGGAGCAAAGTCAGAGAGAGGGAGAGAGTGGAGGGTAGGGATTGTGCAATAATCTGTGGTGAGGAGATTCCCTGGGTCTCACTGGGAAAGATTGCTCCCCTTCCTGGAATATATTTGGATGAGTGCATTTTGCCTCTCCAAGGACAAAAGGCCAGCTAGGAGCCATTGAGCGGTACTCAAGATCAGGGTCAGAGGTGTGCACAGAGGGCAGAAAACCTCTTATCAGTTTTAACTGAAAGCCACAATAGGCTTAAACCACTGTGTTCATACCAAGCAGCTGCTTTTCTGGGACAGAACTGACCAGAGAGCAGGGACACAGGCAAACTGCAGGTAACCTGGCCACTGATTTTCACTGTCTGCCACAATAGATTCAAGCATCTGTGTGACTGCTTTTCTGGGATAGAACGGAGTAGGGAACTGACTCATGCACAGACAACCGATAACCTGGTTCCAGCTTTTCACTGAGTGTTATAATAAACTCTAGCCTCCGTGCACAAACTGTGCAACTGGTTTTCTGGGACAGGACAGTGCTGGGCGCTACTTGGGGTTCTCTTCTGCTGGAGGGTAGTGGTTCACACCTTGCCATGCCTTTTAAAACTTGGAGTTTTTAGGGGCACATCGGTGGCTCAGTTAAGCATCTGCCTTCAACTCAGGTCATGATCTCAGGGTCCTGGGATCAAGCCCCTTGTCTGGCTCCTTGCTTGGTATGGAGTCTGCTTCTCCCTCTCGATCTGCCACTCCCCGCTGCTTGTGCTTTCACTCTCTTGTGCTCTCTCTCTCAAATAAATAAATATGATCTTAAAAAAAAAAACCCAACACTGTGGACTTTCAAATCCCAGCCACCCATCAGAGCTAAAATACAGGAAATTTGTGGCTCTGGGTGTGCCAAGGGCCCAGGAATATACAGTTGGGGGCAGGGAACTGACAAATGCCAGGACATAGGAGATTGTTCGCTTTTCTGTGAGTATCTCCTGAACAGTGGGGGCCAAGATTTCCCCTCCCCAGGGACAAGAGGGAGGGGTGATGCCATATTCTTCCTCCTCCACTACCCCTCCTTTTCCCTGCCCACCAGCGCAGTAGAACTTCAAAGAGAAACACAGTTCCTCCAGTGCAGGATGGATTCCCCTACGCTAATCCCCACCCCCCTGCACCTGGCAAGAGCATCTGTAAAAAGGCAAGTCAGCTTGTGAGCCAGCCCAGCAGGCCTCTCCTTCAGAAGATCAACAAAGATCCCCCGTGTAACAAGTCTACTGATTAAAGAATGTTCTAAAACATCTGCTTCTGGTGCAAATAGGACCAGGCTTGATTCCTTTTTTCTTCTATTAATTAAAAATTTTTTTTATTTTTAAATTTTTTATTTCTTAGCTTTTTAAAAATCTTTTGTTATATATATATTTATTTTCTCTTTATTTTTTTAGGTATCAAGCTTATAATTTTTTGTTTATTTGTTGGCTTGTTTGTGTCCTATTATTTTTTGAATCAGGCTTCTTATTTTTTTTCTCTTTTCTCCTTTCCTTACTCTTTTTTCCTTCTTTCTTTCTTATTCTTTGGAATCAGGATTATAATTATTTTTTGTTTGTTTGCATTTTTGTTCCTTTTCCTTTTCTCTTGTCTTGGATCAGTTTTATTCTTTTCTTTTTTCTTTTCCAGGTCTATTGTAACCAACAAATCAATGCACACCTAGTTAAATATCCAAACACTCCCCACTACAAGCAAGGAGGAACTCTGTAGAGGACAGATTAGTGGGAAAGAGCAGCCAAAACGCAACAGCAGAGTGTAGACAAGATACACCAGAAACACTTCCCGAATTTGTTGTTTTTGTTGTTTTTTTCCTTATTCTTTCTTTCTTTGTTTTTGGGAAAAAATGACAAGGTGGAGAAATTCACCCCTGAAGAAGAACAGGAGGTAGTACTGATGAAGGAATGGAAGGCAAGCTGAGGACAAAGCAGAAGCTGACACCCCGCACCCCCCCCATATGGGATGTATGCAACATTCCTCAGTCACTCCTGGCTGCCTTAAAGGACAAAAGAACAGTCCTTACTACCTACAGCCCATTGACAAGTCCTTGAAACAGGCATGGTGACATTCCTCTAGGAACTCAACTGCCTTGATGTTAATACTTTGCTAAGGGCAAAAGGCAGTCCTAGCCTGAGTCCCTCCCCTTCACCAAGATTCTGTAAGTCTACTTGAACGTATAAAAATTCCTTTGGAAACTTCCTTTATCTCTAACCACCCAAGATACATATTGGCAATCATCCCCCAAGCCTATGGCCCACTGATATACATCTGAAGGGTCTCATGACTAAGGTTTTATTAGACAGTAATAAATGACCTTTTCCCAACAATAGCTAGCCCCCTCAAGGTCCTGGAAACCTTGCTTCCAGAATTCCTTAAAGACATACGCTATCCCTAAACCCCTCCCAACTTGAGGGTATATAATGGGCCAGAAGAGCAGCAGCTCTTTCTGCCCAGGGGTCCTGTCCCCATGCTTTAATAAACCACCATTTTGCACCAAAGACGCCTCAAGAATTCTTTCTTGGTCATCGGCTCCAGACTCAACCCCACTGAACCTCACGTATAGTCCCCAACATCATCAGTACTACCAGGGATTTAATCAATATGAATACAAGTAAGATGTCTGAACTAGAATTTAAAACAATTATAAACATACTAGCTGGCTTGGAAAAAGCATAGAAGTCACCAGAGAATCCCTTACTGTAGAGATGAAAGAACTAAAATCTAGTCAGGCAAAATTAAAAATGCTAGTATAGAGATGCAGTCCCAAGTGGAAGACATAGAAATGAGGATGAATGAAGCAGAAGAGAGAATCAGTGTTAGAGAAGATAAAATGATGGAAAATAAGGAAGCTGAAAAGAAGAGGGAAAGAAAACCAATAGGTCATGAGGGTAAACTGAGGGAACTCAGCAATTCCATAAATTGCTGGACTCCAAATTATAGGAGCCCCAGAAGATGACAGGTGGAAGAAAAGGGCAGAAAGTTATTTGAACAAATTATAGCTGAGAACTTGGAAGGAAACAGACATTCAAGTCCAAGGGTCATAGAGTACCCCCTCAAAACGAAGAAAAATAGATCAACATGTCAACATATTATAGTGAAGCTTGCAAATTATAAAAAGAAAATCATGAAAGCAGCTCGGATCAGAGGTCCTTAACCTAGAAGGGTAGACACATAAAGTTAGCAGCAGACCAGTCTACAGAGACCTGGCAGGCAAGAAGGACTGGCATGATATGTTCAGCATGCTAAATGGGAAAAAATATGCAGCCAAGAATACTTCATCCAGCAAGGCTGTCATTCAGAATAGGAGGAAAGAAAAAGAGTTTCTAAGAGAAGAACAAAACAAAACTAAACTAAACAAAAACAACACTAAAGGAATTTGTGAACAATAAACCAGTCCATGAGAAATATTGAAGGGAATCCTTTGAGTGGACAGAGAGTCCAAATGTAACAAATACCAGAAAGGAAAAGAGACAATCTAAAGGAACAGCAACTTTACATAGAATGGCACTAAGTTCATATCTTTCAATAATTACTCTGAGTGTAAATGGACTAAATGCTCCAATCAAAAGAATATGGTATCAGAATGACAAAAATACAAGACCCATTGATATGCTCCTTACAAGTGACTCATTTTAGAACCAAGACACTTCCAGATTGAAAGTGAGGGGGTGGAGAACCATTCATGATAAAGGACATCAAAAGAAAGCTAGAGAAGCCATCCTTATAATGAACAAAATAGATTTTGAACCAAAGACTGTATAAGATATGAAGGACACCATACCATAATAAAGGGGTCTATCTACAAGAGTAGCTAATGATAATTATGAGTACTTTCCCTTATAAAATTAATAAAAATTATAAACATTTATTCCCCTAGATTGGAGGCACCCAAATATATAAAGCAATTAATAACAAACTTAAAGAAACTCATCGATAATAATACAATAGTAGTAGGGGAAATTAACAGGCAATAGACAGATCATCTAAGCAGAAGCTCAATAAGGAAACAAGGGCTTTGAATGACACTTTGGACCACATGGACATCACAGATATGTTCAGAGCATTTCATCGTAAAGCACCAGAAAACACATTCTTCTCAACTGCACAGGGAACATACTCCAGAAAAGATCACATACTGGGCTACAAATCAAGACTCAACTATTAAAAAGATTGAGATCATACCATGCATATTTTCATACCACAAAACTATGAAACTTGAGGTCAGCCTCAAGAAAAAATTTGGAAGGAACAAAAATACATGGAGGTTAAAGAATATCCCACTAAAGAACGAATGGGTCAACCAGGAAATTAAAGAATTAAAAAACAAATGGAAGCAAATGAAAATGAAAACATGACAGTTCAAACCTTCGGGGTGCAACAAAGGAAGTCCTAGGAGGGAAGGATATAGCAATACAGACCTTCCTCAAGAAACAAGAAAAGTCTCAAATACACAACCTAATCTTACACCTAAAGTAATTGGACAAAGAAGAG
The DNA here is from genome assembly GCF_017311325.1 of Ursus maritimus. Lineage (NCBI taxonomy): Eukaryota > Metazoa > Chordata > Mammalia > Carnivora > Ursidae > Ursus > Ursus maritimus. The sequence goes on from NW_024423319.1 coordinate 64,028,220, forward strand.
CAAATAAAGCCTAAACGTAGCAAGAGAAGAGAAATAATAAAGATTAGAGTATAAATCAATGATATAGAAATCAAGAAAACTAGAACAGATCAATGAGAGTAAGAGTTGGTTCTTTGAAATAATTAATAAGGTTGATAACCCGAAAGGAGTCCCTCATCGGGCTCCTCCGCTGGGAGCCTGCTTCTTCCTCTCCCACTCCCCTGCTTCTGTTCCCGTTCTTGCTGACTGTCTGTCTCTCTCTCTCAGATAAATAAATAAATAAAATCTTTAAAGAAGAAGCCCACATCCCTAAGATCCCTATAAAACAAGGGGCACGGCCTGGGACCCAGTCAATAATTTGGGCTCTGGACAACCCCGCAACCTCTCCTCATCAGAATGACAAGAAGGAGAAGCCCCCCCCCCAGCAAAGAAAAGACAGTGAGTCTGTGGCCTCTGCCACAGAAATAATGGATATGGATGTAACCAAATTATCAGAAATGGAATTCAGAGTCACAATGCTCAAAATGATTAGTAGAATTGAAAAAAGTATTAACGAAAAG
>NW_024423319.1:64029784-64030291 GCF_017311325.1 Ursus maritimus
TAAAAAAAAAAAAGTCCCAGCCAATACAAACCAAGACTTTACTGGCAACATGGCATCATTAAAATCATATCTCTCAGTTCTTAGTGCCAATGTGAATAGTTTGAATGCTCCCATAAGAAGCCACAGGGTTGCAGATTGGATAAAAAGAAATGACCCATCCATTTGCTGTCTACAAGAGACCCATTTGGAACCTAAGGATACATCCAGACTGAAAGTAAAGGGATGGAATACCATCTTTCATGCCAATGGACCTCAAAAGAAAGCTGGGGTAACAATTCTCATATCAGACAGATTGGATTTTAAACTAAAGGCTATAGTTAGAGACACAGAAGGACACTATATTATTCTTAATGGATGAATCCAACAAGAGGATATGACAATTATAAATATATATGCCCCCAACAGAGAAGCAGCAAGATACACAAGCCAACTCTCAACCACAATAAACAGACATATAGATAAAAATACATTAATAGTAGGAGACCTCAACACTCCACTATCAGCAAT
>NW_024423319.1:64032556-64059576 GCF_017311325.1 Ursus maritimus
GGAACGTAAGAACTAGGAAGATCGGTAGGAGAAGAAAGGGAATAAGGAAGGGGGGGGAAACAGAGGAGAAAATGAGCCACTGGAGACTATGGACTCTGGGAAACAAACTGAAGGTTTTAGAGGGGAGGAGGTTGGGGGGATGGGCTAGCCCAATGATGGGTATTAAGGAGGGCACGTATTGCATGAAACACTGGGTGTTATAAGCAAACAATGAATCATGGAGCACTACATAAAAAAGAAAGAAAGAAGAAAGAAAGAAAGAAAGAAAGAAAGAAAGAAAGAAAGAAAGAAAGAAAGAAAGAAAGAAGGGATAAAATAGTGAACTAGAGGAGTATGAGTATGCACAGACTGGGTAATGTAGGTAAATTACTGGGCCTTATCCCTCACAGAAGCACATTCTTTTAGAACAAGGACATGCAAAGAAACATCAAAGGGAATGTTTAGGAGGTAGGGGATTCTATAATGATTGACTATAAATTTCAAAGAGTTCTCTGGACTGATTTTAAGACTTTGGATAAAAGATGTAGAAATCCTTATGGAATGAGAATCCTGGTGATAAGAAATGATCTTGAAATGTGAGGTTCCTAATGGTACATTATGGACTAAATTGTGTGTCCCCCAAAATTCATATGCTGAAGCCTCAGCCATAATGTGACTATATTTGGACTCGAGGCTAATACAGAAGGAATTAAGGTTAAACGAGGTCATGAAACCAGAGCTCTGATCCATCAGAATTAGTATCCTTTTAACAAGAGATGCCAAAGTGTTCACTGTCTCTTATTCTCACCCCCCAAATGATGACACACTAGGAAGGCAGCCACCTGCAAGCCAGGAAGAGAGACCTCACCATGAACTGAATTGGCTGGTACCTTGATCTTGGACTTCCCAGCCTTTCTGTGAGAAATAAATTTCTGTTGTTTAAGCCCCCCACGCTATGGTATTTTGTGGCAGCAGCCCGAGCAGACTGACGCATGATCTCTGAAGTAAACAGGGATCAAGAAAAACAAGTATAAGAGAATATTATAAGCAATTATATGCCAACAAATTAGGCAATCTGAAAGAAATGGAAAAATTCCTAGAAACATTTAAACTCCCAAAACTGACACAGGAAGAAATACAAAACTTGAGCAGACCAGCAAAGAAATTGAATCAGTAATCAAATATCTCCCAACAAACAAGGGCCTAGTAGCAGATGGCTTCCCAGGGGAATTCTACCAAACATTTAAAGAAGAATGCCCTTCAACAGATGAATGGATAAAGAAGATGTGGTGCATATCCACAATGGAATGTTACTCAGCCATCAGAAAGGATGAATACCCATCTATTGCATCGACATTGATGGAACTGGAGGAGATTATGCTAAGTGAAATAAGTCAAGCAGCGAAAGACAATTATCATATGGTTTCATTTATATGTGGAACATAAGGAATAGCATGGAGGACATTAGGAGAAGGAAGGGAAAAATGAAGGGCAGGGAAATCAGAGGGGGAGATGAACCATGAGAAACTATGGACTCTAGGAAACAAACTGAGGGTTTCAGACTGGAGAGGGGGTGGGGGTTTGGGTTATGATGGGTATTGAGGAGGGCATGTATTCCATGGAGCACTGGGTGTTATATGCAAACAACAAATCATGGAACACTACATTAAAAACTAATGATGTACCATATGGTGACTAAAAAAACATAATAAAATTAAAAAAATAAAATATTTTAACCACTGCAAAAATGTTATATTAAAAAAAGAAGAATTAATACCTATTCTTCTGAGTCTGTTCCAAAAAGTAGAAATTGAAAGAAAACTTCCAAACTCATTCTATGAGACCAACATTACCTCAATCTCAAAAAGAGGAAAAGACCCCACTAAAAAGAATTACAGACCAATATCCCTGATGAACATGGATGCAAAAATTCTTTTTTTTTATTTTAAAGATTTTATTTATTTGACAGAGATAGAGACAGCCAGCGAAAGAGGGAACACAAGCAGGGGGAGTGGGAGAGGAAGAAGCAGGCTCATAGCAGAGGAGCCTGATGTGGGGCTCGATCCCAGATCGCCGGGATCACGCCCTGAGCCGAAGGCAGACGCTTAACTGCTGTGCCACCCTGGCGCCCCTGGATGCAAAAATTCTCACCAAGATACTAGCTAATAGGATCCAAGCATACATTACAAGGATTATTCACCATGACACAGTGAGATTTATTCCTGGGCTGCAGAGGTGGTTCAAGATCCACAAATAAAACAATGTGATAAACCACATTAATAAAAGAAAGGACAATAAACATAAGATCCTTTCACTAAATGCAGAAAAAGCATTTGACAAAACACAGTATCCTTTCTTGATAAAAACCCTCAGCCATGTAAGAATAGATGGAACAAAATATACCTCAATATCATAGAAGCCATATATGAAAGACCCAGAGTGAATATCATCCTCAATGGGGAAAAGATGAGAGCATTTTCCCTAAGTCACGAACACAACAGGGATGTCCACTCTCAACACATAGTACTGGAAGTCCCAGCACATTACTGATTTGCTCTATAACTTCTAGTAGTTTGGGATGGAGTCTTTTGGGTTTTCCATATAGAGTATCATGTCATCTGCAAAGAGAGACAGTTTGACTTCTTTGCCTATTTGGATACATTTTATCCCTTTTTCTTGTCTGATTGCTGTTGCAAGGACTTCTAGTACTATGTTGAATAATAATGGCGAGAGTGGGCATCCTTGTCGTGTTCCTGATCTTAAGGGAAAGGCTTCCAGCTTTTCCCCATTGAGAATGATACTTGTTGTAGGCTTTTCAAAGATGGTTTTTATGAGATTGAGGAATGTACCCTCTATCCCTACACTCTGAAAGGTTTTAATCAGGAAAGGATGCTGTATTTTGTCAAATGTTTTTTCTGCATCAATTGAGAGGATCATATGGTTCTTGACACTTTTCTTGTTGATATGATCTATCACACTGATCAATTTGCGAATGTTGAGCCACCCTTGCATCCCAGGGATGAATCCCCCTTGGACATGATGAATAATCATTTTACTGTACTGTTGGATCCTATTAGCTAGGATCTTGTTGAGATTTTGGCGTCCATATTCATCAGGGATATCGGTCTGTAATTCTCCTTTTTGATGGGGTCTTTGCCTGGTTTGGGGATCAAGGTAATACTGGCCTCATAGAATGAGTTTGGGAATTTTCCTTCTGTTTCTCTTTTTTGAAACAGCTTCAGGAGAATAGGTATTATTTCTTCTTTGAATGTTCGGTAGAATTCCCTAGGGAATCCATCGGGCCCTAGACTCTTGTTTTTGGGGAGGTTTTTGATCACTTCTGCAATCACTTCATAGTTAATCGGTCTGTTTAAAAAATCAGTTTCTCCCTGTTTCAGTCTTGGTAGTTTATAGGTTTAAAGGAAAGCATCCATTTCTTCCAGGTTGTTTAATTTATTGGCATAAAGCTGTTGATAAATGTTTCTAATGATCCTTCCTATTTCATTGGTATCAGTTGTGACCTCTCCCCTTTCATTCATAATTTTATTGATTTGGGTCCTTTCTCTATTCTTTTGAATAAGTCTGGTCAGTGGATTATCGATCTTATTTATTCTTTCAAAGAACAAGCTTCTAGTTCTGTTGATCTGCTCTACTGTGCTCCTGGTTTTTAATTCATAGATCTCTGCTCTAATCTTGATCACCTGCCTCCTCGTGTGTGGGTTAGGCCTGTTCTTCTGTACCAGCTCCAGCTTCTTGAGGTGAGAACATAAAAACTGCATTTTAGATTTTTCCATTCTTTTGAGTGAGGCTTGGATGGCTATGTATTTTCCCTTAGGACTGTCTTTGCAGTGTCCCATAGGTTTGGATTGTTGTGTTTTCATTCTAGTTGGTCTCCATAAATTGTTTAAATTGATTTTTAATTTCCTGGTTTACCCAATAATTCTTTTTTTAAGATTATTTATTTATTTATTTATTTATTTATATTTTTTCCATAATAATATTTTTATTATATTATGTTATACATCCCTGGTTTTTTATGTAAAATTTGATGATTCATTACTTGTGTATAACACGCAGGCATTATTTTTTTTATTTAAAATATTTATTTATTTATTTGTTTTTTAATGTTTTTTTAATTATATTATGTTAGTCACCATACAGTACATCCCTGGTTTTTGATGTAAAGTTCAATGATTCATTAATTGCGTATACACCCAGTTCACCATGCAATACGTGCCCTCCTTACTACCCATCACCAGCCTATCCCATTCCCCCACCCTCCTCCCCTCCGAAGCCCTCAGGTTGTTTCTCAGAGTCCATAGTCTCTTATGCTTCATTCCCCCTTCTGATTACCCCCTTTCTTTTTTTTTATTTTAATGTGTTTTTTATTATATTATGTTAGTCACCATACAGTACATCCCTGGTTTCTGATGTAATGTTCCAAGTTTCATTGGTTGCGTATACCACCCAGTGCACCATGCAATACATGCCCTCTTTATTACCCATCACCAGTCTATCCCATTCCCCCACCCCCTCCCTCTGAAGCCCTCAGTTTGTTTCTCAGAGTCCATAGTCTCTCATGCTTCATTTCCCCTTCTGATTACCCCCCCTTCTTTATCCCTTTCTTCCCCTACCGATCTTCCTAGTTCTTATGTTCCATAGATGAAAGAAACCATATGATAATTGTCTTTCTCTGCTTGACTTATTTCACTGAGCATTATCTCCTCCAGTGCTGTACATGTTGCAGCAAATGTTGAGAACTCGTTCTTTCTGATAGCTGAGTAATATTCCATTGTATATATGGACCACATCCTCTTAATTCAGTCATCTGTTGAAGGGCATCTCGGCTCCTTCCACGATTTAGCTATTGTGGACAATGCAGCTATGAACATTGGGGTGCATATGGCCCTTCTCTTCACTACATCTGTATCTTTGGGGTAAATACCCAGTAGTGCAATGGCTGGGTCATAGGGTAGCTCAATTTTTAACTTTTTAAGGGACCTCCACACTGTTTTCCAGAGTGGCTGTACCAACTTGCATTCCCACCAACAATGTAGGAGGGATCCCCTTCCTCCACATCCTCTCTAGCAATTGTTGTTTCTTGCCTTGTCAATTTTTGCCATTCTAACTGGCGTAAGGTTGTATCTTAGTGTGGTTTTTATTTGAATTTCCCTGATGGCTAATGATTTGGAACATTTTTTCATGTGTCTGTTAGCCATTTGTATGTCTTCATTGGAAAAGTGTCTGTTCATATCTTCTGCCCATTTTATGATTTATTTGTTTCTCGTGTATTGAGTTTGAGAAGTTCTTTGTAGATCTTGAATACCAGTCTTTTATCTGTAGCATCATTTGCAAATATCTTCTCCCATTCCGTGGGCTGCCTCTTAGTTTTTTTGACTATTTCCTTAGCTGTGCAGAAGCTTTTTATCTTGATGAAGTCCCACAAGTTCATTGTATCTTTTGTTTCTCTTGCCTTTGGAGATGTGTCATAAAAAGGCTGATGTCGTAGAGGTTGCTGCCTATGCTCTCCTCTAGGATTTTGATGGATTCCTGTCTCACATCGAAGTCTTTCATCCATTTGGAGTTTATGTTTGTGTATGGTGTGAGAGAGTGGTCAAGTTGCATTCTTTTGCATGTAGCTGTCCAATTTTCCCAGCACCATTTATTGAAGAGACTGTCTTTTTTCCACTGGATGTTTTTTCCTGCTTTATCAACGATTAGTTGCCCAAAGAGTTGAGGGTCCATTTCTGGGTTCTCTATTCTGTTCCATTGGTCTATGTGTTTGTTTTTGTGCCAGTACTATGCTGTCTTTGTGATCACACCTTTGTAGTACAGCTTGAAATCTGGCAACGTTTTGCCCCCAGCTTTGTTTTTCCTTTTCAACAACAGTTCCTTGGGATTCGGGGCCTTTTCTGGTTCCATACAAATTAAAGGACTATATGTTCCAGTTCTTTGAAAAATGTCCTCGGTATTTTGATCGGGATAGCATTGAAAGTGTAGATTGCTCTGGGTAGCATGGACATTTTAACTATGTTAATTCTTCCGATCCATTAGCATGGAATATTTTTCCATCTTTTTGTGTCTTCTTCAATGTCTCTCAAGGGTGATTTATAGTTTCTAGAATATAGATCCTTTATGTCTGATTAAGTTAGCTCCAAGGTAACGTATGGTTTATGGTTCTATTGTAAATGCAATGGAGTGTTTAATTTCTCTTTCTTCAGTCTCATTATTCGTGTATAGAAATGCAATTGATTTCTGAGCATTGATTTTGTATCCCGCCATGTTACTGAATTGCTCTATAACTTCTAATATTTTGGGAATGGATTCCTTTGTGTTTTCCATATAGAGTATCATGTCATCTGCGAAGAGAGACATCTTTACTTCTTCTTTGCCAATTTGGATACCTTTTATCCCTTTTTGTTGTCTGATTGCTGTTGCAAGGACTTCTAGTACTATGTTGAATAATAGTGGCGAGAGTGGGCATCCTTGTTGTGTTCCTGATCTTAAGGAAAAGGCTTCCAGATTTTCCTCATTGAGAATGATATTTGCTGTAGGCTTTTCATAGGTGGTTTTTATGAGATTGAGGAATGTACCCTCTATCCCTACTCTCTGAAGGGTTTTAATCAGGAAAGGATGCTGTATTTTCTCAAATGCTTTTTCTTCATGTATTGAGAGAATCATATTTTTTTTTTTGAATTTTTCTTTCTGGATAAAATCTAAGACACTGGTAGATTTGTGAATGTTGAACCACCCTTGCATCCCAGGGATGAATCCCACTTGGTCATCATGGATAATCCTTTTAATGTACTATTGGATTCTATTAGCCAGGATCTTGTTGAGGTTTTTGGCATTCATGTTCATTAGGGAAATCAGTCTGTAATTCTCCTTTTTGATGGGGTCTTTGTCTGGTTTGGGGATCAAGGTAATATTGACCTCATAGAATGAGTTTGGTAGCTTTCCTTCTGTTTCTATTTTTTGAAATAGCTTTAGGAGAATAGGTATTTTTTCTTCTTTGATTGTTTCACAGAATTCCCCAGGAAAACCATCCAGGCCTGGAGTTTTTTTATTTGGAAGGTTGTTTATCACTGACTGAATCTCTTCATAATTAAATGGCTTGTTTAAAAAATCAATTTCTTCCTGTTTCAGTCTTGGTAGTTTATAGCTTTCCAGGAAAGCCTCCATCTCTTCCCGATCACATAATTTATTGGCATAAAGCTGTTGATAAAAGTTTCTATTAATCCTTCCAATTTCATTGGTGTTGGTTGTGACCTCTCCTTTTTCATTCATAATTTTAATAATCTGGGTCCTTTCTCTATTCTTTTGGTTCAGTCTTTCCAGTGGTCTGTCAATTTTATTGATTCTTTCAAAGAACCAGCTTCTAGTTCTGTTGATCTGCTCTACTGTACTCCTGGTTTCTAATTCATTGATTTCTGCTCTAATCTTGGTCAACTGCTTCCTCATGTGTGGATTAGGTCTGTCCCTCTGTTGCTGTTCCAGCTTCTTGAGGTGAGAATATAAAAACTGCATTTTAGATTTTTCTATTCTTTTGAGTGAGGCTTGGATGGCTATGTATTTCCCCCTTAGGACTGCTTTTGCAGTATCCCATAGGTTTTGGACTGTTGTGTTTTCATTCTCGTTGATCACCATAAATTGTTTAAATTGATTTTTGATTTCCTGGTTTATTGAGTCATTCCTGAGCAGGATGGTTCTTAGTCTCCAAGTGTTTGAGTTTCTTCCAAATTTTTCCTTGTGGTTGAGTTTCAATTTCAGAGCGTTGTGGTCTGAGAATATGCAGGGAATAATTTCAGTCTTTTGGTATCGGTTGAGACCTGTTTTGTGTCCCAGAACATGGTCTGTTCTTGAGAATGTTCCATGGGCATTAGAATAGAATGAGTATTCTTTGGTTCTGGGCTGTAGTGTTCTATATATATCTATGAGGTCCAACTCGTCAAGTATGGCATTCAAAGCTCTTGTTTCTCTGTTGATTTCTTGCTTAGGTGCTCTGTCTATTGCTGATAGTGGAGTGTTGAGGTCTCCTACTATTAATGTATTTTTATCTATATGTCTGTTTATTGTGGTTGAGAGTTGGCTTGTGTATCTTGCTGCTCCCCTGTTGGGGGCATATATATTTATAATTGTCATATCCTCTTGTTGGATTCATCCATTAAGAATAATATAGTGTCCTTCTGTGTCTCTAACTATAGCCTTTAGTTTAAAATCCAATCTGTCTGATATGAGAATTGTTACCCCAGCTTTCTTTTGAGGTCCATTGGCATGAAAGATGGTATTCCATCCCTTTACTTTCAGTCTGGATGTATCCTTAGGTTCCAAATGGGTCTCTTGTAGACAGCAAATGGATGGGTCATGTCTTTTTATCCAATCTGCAACCCTGTGGCATTTATGGGGCATTTAGGCCATTTACATTGAGACTGATTATTGAGAGATATGATTTCAATGATGCCATGTTGTCAGTAAAGTCTTTGTTTCTATAGATTGTGACTTTCTGTTCTGTATCACTTATTTTTGTTGTTTTTGTAGGAAGTTCTTTGTGACTCTTGTACTTGAATGCCTGTTTCCTCCCTGAGATTAGGGAAGTTCTCAGGTATAGGTTCAAATAAACCTTCTGCCCCTTTCTCCTGCTCTTCAACTTCTCAGATTCCTATAATATGAATATTGTTTTGCTTTATGGAGTCACTGAGTTCCTCAAGTCTACCTGCATTATCTAATAGTTTCTTTTCCCTCTTCTTTTCACCTTCATTATTTCCCATCATTTTATCTTCTATATCACTGATTCTCTCTTCTGCTTCATTCATTGTCGTTTTTATGGCCTCCACTTGGTACTGCATCTTGGTAATAACATTTTATTTTCGGCCTGACTAGATTTTAGAATCCCCTGCAGTAGGGGCTTCTCTAGTGTCTTCTATGCTTTTTTCAATCCCGGTTAGTATTTTTATAATTGTTGTAATTCTAGTTCAGACATCTTACTTATATCCATGTTGATTAAATGCCTGGCTGTGAGTACTACCTCTTGTTCTTTCTTTTGGGGTGCATTTCTCCATTTTGTCAATTTTTCCTGGATTAAATGAAGAACAAAAAAGAAGAAAACAACAAAAATAACAATAACTACAACAGACCCCCCCAAAAAAACCTAGATCCTGTGTGTGCTTTGTTCTGCTTGTTAAAAGAAACTATATCCCATAATAGAAAGAAAGAAAAAATATATATGTATAAAAATAAAATAAAATAAAAGGAAAGGAAAGAAAAAATGAAAAAATATAAATATATATAAATAAAAATTTAAAAATGAAAAAATAAGAAAATAACTTAAAAAATAATGACTAAAGAATAAAAATAGAAAGAGTGCTATATACTGTTTTCCACTAGAGCTGAAGCTTTGCATGCCCTCTATGATCAATAAACTTGGTGCGAGCAAGTTGTTTGTGCTGGTCTTCTGGGGATTGACCTACTGCACTGATTCTCATGTGGGCTTGCCCTATTGGAAATGTGCCTCCAGCGTGTAGGGAGGCAGGCCTTGGTGTAAGGGGTTCCAGACTCCACTAGGTGGCGCTCCTTTGTTCCGTGAAGGCTTTCAGCATTGATGGGCAGGATAAATATGGCTAGCCCTGGAAGTGAATATTCTCACCCTCAACTCTTCAGCGAGCCCTCACAGAAGAGTAATCAATCCCTCTTGTCTCCCAGGTTTCTGTCAAAAGTCTGTGTTCACCCTGCCTGTGTCCTAGCATTTTTATCTCAGGTCCATAACTGAATTTCAAAACTCCAAATTTTAGGGGCTCCCATGCCACAGACCCACACTGTTTTTCCTAGGGAAGGTCTCACCATGCTTCTGCCTTTTGCTGCACCTGTTCCAGGAAAGCAGTGGCACGACTGCTCAGCAGTTCAGAGTATATGACAAAACAGAGCAGAAAGGTGGCACTTAGACTCACTGTTCTCAGCCGGCTTCCTCGCTCCTATGCCTGGGAACCATGTCAAACTTAGTCACCACCCATTCTTTCTGTGACCCAGGGGAATCCTCAGATTACAGTTTCACACCTAGGATCCTTCCTTGCTTAGCCACCTGAGCACCTGAGTCAGCGCAGTTCCCTGACTATAGCAGACTTCTAAAAGTTCCAATTTTGCACTCCACTGCTTGTAATACTTTTCAGTAGCCTCTTTAAGCAGACTCCCTTCCTGCCACCGTATCCTCAGCTATACCACACCTGATTCAAGTCTCTGCACCTCCTACCTTTCAAATGGTGGTAGCTTTTCTACTTGTAGACTTGCAACATTTGTTCTCTCAGTCCTCCAATTGATTTCTTGGGTGTTCAGAATGATTTGATAACTATCTAGTTGTATTTGACGGATAAGACAAATTTATAGTCCCCCTATTCCTCTGTCATCTTAACTCCTGGAAGCCATCTTTCAACTCAGTACCATACTGTTTTGATTTCTACAGCTTTTTAATATAACCTGAAGTCTGCAATTATGTTCCAGTTTTGTTTCTCTTTTTCAGGACTGCTTTGGCTATTCAGGCTCTTTCATGTTTCCACACAAATTTTAGGATTGTTTGTTCTAGTTCTGTGTAAAATGCTATTGGTATTTTGATAAGGACTGCATTAAATGTGTGATTGCTTTAGGTAGTATAGACATTTTAAAAATATTTGTTTTTCAAATCCATGAGCATGGAACATCTTTCCATTTCTGTGTGTCATCTTGAATTTGTTTCATCAATGTTTTATAGTTTTCAGAGTAAAAGTCTTTCACCTTCTTGGTTAAGTTTATTGGTAAGTATTTTATTATTATTCATCCAGTTGTAAATGGGATTTTTTTAAATTTCAATTTCTGTTGATTCATTATTACTGTATAGAAATGCAATGGGTTTTGTATGTTGATTTTTGTATCCTGGAATTTTACTGAGTTCATTTATTAGTTGTAGTAGCTTGTTTTGGTGGAGGGTTTTTTTTTTGTTGTTGTTGTTGTTGTTTGTGTTTTTTTTTTTTCTATATAAAGTTTCATGTCATCTGCAAATAGTGAAAGTTTTGCTTCTTCCTAACAGTTTGGATGCCTTTTATTTCTTTGTGTTGTCAAATTGCTGTGTCTAGGACTTCCAGTACTAAGTTGAATACAATTGGTGAGAGTAGATTTCCTTGTCTTGTTCCTGACTTAGGGAGAAAACTTTCAGTTTTTCACCATTGACCATGAAGTTAGTTGTGTGTTTTTCATACAAAGCCTTTATTACGTTGAGGTATGTGCCCTCTGATCCTATGTTGTTAGGGGTTTTTATCATGGATGGATGCTTAATTTTGTGAAATGTTTTTCTTTATCTATTGAATCAATCATGTTTTTCATCTTTTCTCTTTTTAATGTGACATAATATGTTGATTGTTTTGCAAATATCAAACCACTCTTGCATCCCAGGAACAAATCCCACTTGATTATGGTGCATAATTTTTTTAATGTATTGTTGGAGTCAGTTTGGTAGTATCTTGTTGAGGATTTTTGCATGTGTGTTCATCAGAGATATTGGTTTGTCTATATATAATATATAGAGACATATATATATTTATTTTGTTTTATTTATTTATTTTTTTGGTGTGTTTATCTGGTTTGGGTATTAGGGTGATACTGGCCATATAGAATGAATTTTGAGGTTTTCCTTCATCTTCTATTCTTTGAAATAGTTTGAAAAGGTTAGGTATTAAGTCTTCTTTAAATATTTGGAAGAATTCGGGGCACCTGGCTGGCTCAGTCTGTTAAGCATCTGCCTTTGGCTCAGGTCATGATCCCAGGGACCTGGGATAGAGTCCCACATTGAGCTCCTTGCTCAGTGGGGGGCCTGCTTTTCCCTCTGTCTGCCACTCTCCTGCTTGTCGTCTCTCTGAAATAAAATATTTGGTAAACAAACAAACAAACAAATAAATAAATAATTGGAAGAATTCACCTGTGAAGCAAATCTGGCCCTAGACTTTTGTTTGCTGGGAGATTTTTTTAAAAAAAGATTTTATTATCTGTCAGATAGAGAGAGACAGAGAGACCGTTGGACTGTTGTGTTTTCATCTTCATTCCTCTCCATGTATTATCTTGTTTCGTCTCTGATTTCCAGTTCGAAACATTCATTGCTTGGTAGCATGTTAATTTACCTCCCTATATTTGTGCTCTCCGTATTTTTTCTTGTGGTTGATTTCCAATTTCATAGCATTGTGGTCAGTATGACTTTAATTTTTTTTTGAATTTGTTGAGACTTGTTTTGTGGCCTAATATGTGATCTATTTTGGAGAATGTTCCATGCTCACTTGAAAAGAACGTGCATTCTGCTGTTTTAGGATAGAATGTTCTCAAATATATCTGTTAAATCCATCTGGTCCAATGTGTCATTCAATACCACTATTTCCCTGTTGATTTTCTGTTTGGATCATGTGTTTTTCCATGTAAGTGTGGTGTTAAAGTTCCCTACTATTAATCTATTACTATTGATTAGTTCCTTTATTTTGTTTTTAATGGTTTTATGTATTTGGGTGCTCCCATATTGGGTGCATAAATATTTACAATTATTGTATCTTCTTGTTGGATTGTCCCATTTGCAATTATATAGTGTTATTCTTTGTTTCTTATTACAGCCTTTGTTTTAAGGACTATTTTCTCTGATATAAGTATTGCTAGCCCAGCTTCTTTTTGACATCGCTTGCATGATAAATGTTTCTACATCCTCTCACTTTCAGTCTGCAAATGTGTTTTGTTCTGAAATGAGTCTCTTGCAGGCAGCATATAAATGGGACTTTTTTTTTAATCCACTTTTTTGATTGGGGGCATTTAGTCCATTTACATTTGAAGTAATTATTTATAAGTATGTATTTATTGCCATTTTTGTACTTCTTTCGTGGTTGTTTTTGTAGTTTTTCTTTGATACTTTCTTCTCTTTGTCTCTTTCATGGTTTGTTGGCTTTCTTTAGTGATATACTTGGATTCCTTTCTCATTATTTTTTGCATACATATTACCCGTTTTTTATTTGTGGTTTCCATTAGGTTTGAATATAACATCTTCTCCGTGTAGCAGTACGTATTAATTTTTGCCAAGGTTTGAACCCATTTTTTAGTCCTTACCCCCATGTTTTAGGTAAATGGTATCATATTTTACATTCTTTTATTTTGTGAATTTGAGTTGTCTGTTTTTTGCAGATATATTTATTTTTATTCCTTTTGTGTTTAGTACTTTCCTACTCTTACTTATATTCTTTTCTTTCCATTCAAAAAATCCACTTTAACTTTTCTTGTAGGGCTTTTTTAATGGTCATGAATGTCTCTAGCTTGTACTTGTCTGATAAACTCTTTGTCTCTCCTGTTTTGAATGATAGCTTTGTTGGACAATGTATTCTTTGCTGCAGATTTTTTCCTTTCAGCACTTTCAAGATATCATGCCCATCTCTTCTGGCCTGCAAAATTTCTGCTGAATAATCCATTGATAGCCTTATGGGGTTTTCCTTGTATGTAACTGCTTTCTTTTCTTTTTCTACTAAAAAGTTCTCTTTTTATCACTACTTTTTGCATTTCAATTATGTGTCTTGGTGTCTTGGTGTGGACCTCCTTGGGTTGATTTTGTTGGGGGATATCTGTGGCTTTTGGGTGTGGATATCTGTTTCCTTCCCCAGATTAGGGAAATTTTCAGCTATTATTTCTTTGAATAATCTTTCTGCCCCCTTTTCTCACTCTTCTTCTTCTGGGATTCTTATAATGTGGATTTTTTACACTTGATGGAGTGGCTGATTTCCCTGTCTATTCTCCTTTTGCATATTTTTTTCTCTCACTTACTCCAGTTTGCTAATTGATTCCTCTGCTTCCTCTTGCTATTTATTCCATCTTGTGTATTTTAATTGCATTTATTGTGTTCTTCATATCTGATTGGTTCTTTTTTTTAATATTAAAGCATTCAATTTTATTAATTTTGACATACATATTTATCCATGAAACTATCACCACAGTCAAGATATTAAACATATCTGTCATCCCAAATGGTTACCTTATGCCCCTTGGGTATCCATTTCTTTTTCCCAACACCCTCCCACCCCAGGCAACCACTGATCTGTCACTACAGTTTGCATTTTTGCATTTTCCAGAATTTTACATGAATAGAATCATACAGTATATACTCTTTGCCTGACTTCTTTCATTTAGCTTACTTATTTTGAGATTCATCCATGTTTTTGCATGTATAAATGTTCCTTTTTATTTCCAAGTAGTATTCTATTGCTTGAACTTCTTATGAATTATATTACAATTTGTTTATCCATGACCACAAGATAGACACTTGGACGATTTCTGATTATTGGCTATTACAAATAAAACTGCTATACATAGTCATGTACAAATCTTAGTATGGGTACATGCCTTCATTTCTCTTTGGTAAATCTAGGAGTAGCATGGCCAGCTAGGTTGTATAGTTGGTGTATGTTTAATTTTTTAAGAAACTGATGAACTATTTTCAAAAGTGATCACAACACTTGGCATTCCTACCAGCTATGTACTAGAGTTTTAAGTAATCTCTACATCCAATGTGGGGCTCGAACTCACAACCCTGAGATCAAGAGTTGCACGCTCTACTGACTGAGCCAGCCAGGTGACCCTAATTGTAGTCATTCTATTGGGCATATAGAGATTTCTCAGTATGGTTGCAATTTGCATTTCCCTAATAACTAATTGGTTCTCTCTAAAAAATATCTTTGTTAAGCATCTCACTGATGTCTTCCACTCTTTTCTCAAGTCCAGGAAGTATCTTTATGATTATTACTTGAACTTCTCTATCAAGCACATTACTTAATCTGTTTCACCCAGGTCTCTTGCTGTGGTTTGATCCTGTTCTTTCATTTGGTAAGTATTCTTCTGTCTCCTCGTTTTGTCTAACTCTCTGTGTTTGTTTCTGCATTAGGAAAGTCAGCTATGTCTCCCGCTTAATGTAATGGCCATATGAAGAAGTCCTATGGTGGCTTGCAGTGCATGTCCCCTATTCACCAGAACCTGGGGCTTTAGGGGTGTCTCTCCAACACCCTGCTGTTGTGTCTTGGCCACTTTTATCTTCAGTCCAGTCATCTGCAGTGGCTTTCTTTTCCTGCTGTGGGTGGTGTTTGGTCCCTGGATGGGTTGGGGTGTATAGTTTTCACAAGGTGTGTGTTGGTCTGCTTGTGAAGTGACACCTGCCACTAACACCAACCCTGGTTCAACCTAGCCTGAGCAGGTCTACTAAGCACATAAAGTGGGTGGGTTGTGCAGTTTTTATAAGGGACCAAGGCCCCACAAAACACATAGGTCAAGAGTTGCAGTTTGGCTAAGTTTGTTCTGGTTTTCTTGGGGAGGACACCCACAGTGCCAGGACTGAGGCAGGTCCAGCTGGAGGGGGCTACTGTGGTATACACAAGTAGGTAGTGATTATCAGCATTGTGCTGTTTCTTGTAGGTGGCCATATTTTTGTGCTGGGGATAGAGGAGGGAAATGGTGCTTGTCATCTCCTATGTTCCTGGAGAAGTCCTTCAGTGTTCCTTGCCACTCCAGAATACACTCCTAAATGAGTAAACTGCTCTCCTTTCCATATGTCCCAGGCATTCTATGATGGATCTCCAGGCTGTTTTTTGTGCTGTCTCTTTAAGGGTGGGCACTTAGTTTCCTAATGTCGTCTAGGCTCTCCCAGAGCTAAATCTGCTAATTTTAAAAAATTCTAGGTTACAAGTACTGCTCATTGTAGGAACTCATGAAATTTGGTCCCTCTCACTTTCAACACCAAATCTTATGGTGATTCATCTTCCCTGTGCTGGCTTCCCCTTGTGATAGCTTATTTCTCCCCCTTGTCCACACCCAAGTCTCCCCCGCCCCCCGGTACAGCCATGGTCTGTTTCACTCTGCATTGCACCTTTGCTCTTCCTACTCTCTTCGATGTGGTCTTTTCTCTGTCTTTAGTTGTGGAATTTGTTCTGCCATTCTTTGGGTTGTTTTCTGGGTTACTTATGCTGATCTGAGTATTATCTAGTTGTATCTGTGGGACAAGGTGAGCTTAGGGTTCTCTTGCTCCACCATATTCCTAGCCTCCTTATCTCATTTACACCATTTAAAAGCATTTTCCATGTATTACATGGTGACATTTGAGGATGTGTATAGGCCACATAGCCTTGTGCATGTAAGCTTATAAGGTTGAAAAAGTGAACCTCTGCTTTATATATTTCTATTCTACATGATACTTTATACATAGTAGGTAAATAATAGTAGTCATCTGGATAAACGAATGAATAATTGAGTTAGTGAATGAGATGAAAATTATTTGTATTTCACTTCACAGCTGCTTCAGAATCAATCATTTTTTTCCACTTTCATTGTAGGAAGGTTTTGTACCAAGCCCATGCAGTAAAAAATCTGAATGTGATAGAAGGTGGCATTAATACTGCTTTGGGACATCAACCAACCTCTTGGGACCACTGCCCTCCCCTGCCTGTAAAAGGTTTCTTTCTGACTTTTCTGACTTTCCAAAGGTCTTGGACCCCTATCTCACACTGTCAGGGAGAGCTTGGTTTGCCTTGCCTCACTAAACTCGGTGTTTTGTGTCCAGCCCAGAGGCCTATAAAATAATTGAATAGTGGACAGACTGCCTAATGTGGGTTGAAGACCCAATTCACAAGAGGCCTTTAAAACTTCCCATCTATACTGGAGTCCTTTGTTTCCCACATCCGTTGGAAGGTTAGAGTGGGGAGTTGGGTGGGAAAGATGGCTTTGTGAAATTCAACACTTGAGTCAGTGAGCCATGAACAATTCCATACCAACAGAAGAGTATCCTGGGCCTTTGGAGATCCTGGGCTGTCCATCTATTTGCCACTGGCCAGCGCACATTGTTGGCATTACAAACCAGGCTAGCTTCACTCCCTCCAGAGCCCACTGCCCAGTCCCATTTTCCACTTTCACAAGCTCTACTCATCACTTCTCAATGAATCAGGCAGAATTTTTCCAGCTGGGCTCAGTATTGGTTTCCACAAATGACCCTTAAAAAGTTCAGACTTGAATCCATGGATCTGTCTGAGCACAAGGCAGGCCTCATACATCACTGAACACTCATCTGCTTAGAAGTTTGGGGCTTTGGCATGGTGGGGTGTTGATGTCTTTGTGGATGGAAAATTTTAGTTTTGCATTCTATCAGTAACCCCCACAGAGGTGACATTAGAAGTTAGGGATCTAATCATTTGGAAAATGCTTGATTGGAGCCAGATCTAGTTTCATTTATATTTTGGAAAGAAAAGATAATGACTGGTATTACAAAAATGGCTGCCCCTCCATTCTTGTTGGATAAAATGTGGGAATGACCAAGTTGGTAATGTCAGCTGGGAGGCAGTTCAATTAAGAGACCTAACAAAGGATCAGAAGCAGTAGTAGAAAGAGCGTTGGTTGGGAGTCAGCAGACCAGGTCTCTGGCTCTATCTCTGCTATATTTTCACTTGCTCACTTTTTGAAATTTGACAAGTTCCTTTTTCTCTCAGTCTCAGTTCCCTCATGTATAAAATAAAGGGATGGTATTTGATGGTCCCTAAGGATCTTCCTAGCTCTGACGTGTAACATTGGAAAAGATACTTACCTTCTATAATTGGGTTAAGAGCATACCATCTGGAGCCAGACTGCCTGGATTTATCTCCAGGGCCTGAACTTTCCTGGCTGTGTAACCTTAAAGAAATTACTTAGCTTTTCTGTGCTTCAATGTCCTTATCTACAAAAATGGGAACAATAGTAGTACTTGCCTTTTAAGATTGTTATAAGGATTATTTCAATTTATATGAAGCACCTAGAATATTATCTGGCACATAGTAGGTGCTTATAAATGTTAACCACCATTATTATTATAGGAACCTTTCCCTGGGCTATCCAGGGCTATCCAGGGTAGAGGATCTGGAATTTTAGGCTCTTACCTTTCCCCCTCTCAAAAAAAAAAAAAAGACTACATAATGGCTGCTTTCCTAAGCCTCTGAAAACACCCTCACTTCCCTTTGGGGAAAGCCACCTTCTGCTTCTCCAATGTAGAGCCCGCTGGGGTCACCATATCTGTGGCCCCAATCTGGACCTCTTTAGAAAACAGTTAATCTAAGATTTTGTTTTACTTCCTCAACCTGGATGATCATGCGCATCTTCCCAAGTCTGCCTCTCTACCTTCTACCTGGCTTTGATCTTCTCCCAGCTGAGATGATCAGCAGTGGGGAGGAGAGGAAAGTGAGACAACCAGAGCAAAAAGGAGGATGAGACCTATTTAATCTCCAGTTGTCCCTTCAGGATTTGTTTCCATGATGAGTATCTGTGCCTCTGGCACATCTATGTGACATATCAATGTCCCTGGCTCTTTCCCCACTGGCATATATAGTCATATCAAACAAATACGAGCAAATTTAATGGTAGCCCCTGCAAGGTAACATTTGTTCTTGAACTTGGGTCAAAGTAATATAGAATGTTATGGTCAGAAGGAGCCCTAGAGATCATCAGAAGGACCTCTAGAGATGATCTCATCTAATTCCCTACTTTTAAGTATACTGAAGAAACTGAGGCCCAGAAAAGGGAAGAGACTTGCTCAAGATCATAGAACAGAAATGAGGCTATAATCTAGGTAATGTAATACTTAGTTGTGGGCCCCTTTCCTATATTAATTTGCCTCTGGGGCATTTTTGGAGGCACAGTTCCTTAACCAAAAGGAGTGACTCCAAACATATTGGAATATAGGTGGGTGAATGGATATATTTTGGGACAGGGAAGCCTTTTGGTTCCCCTGAAAATTCCTTGTATGTAGCTTCCTGCTTCTGCCTTTGCTGATGTTAAAAGTAGTCCAGGAGAGCCAGTATTTTAGAGCTCCGTGTCCCCAACTATACTGCCATTGCTGGGTGGGGCCAGGCAGATAGGTCTTAAAGTTGGATTTCCTATCTCCAGGGCCTGGGAGGAGCTTGTCACTCATAGTACACAAGGCTTTTGGCATCTGCTTTGAGGTACTTGGTCACATTATCCAAAGACAATGAAGAGATATGAATAGAATTGGTGTAAGAGTGAATCAGAGGTCACTGTCTGGTTTTCTCAGCAGCTAGCCCATGGGAGTGGAAGAGCAATGAGAACAAAGCACAGTGTGAGCCCTGGCCAACAAAATAACCTAATAAATAGAGGTTGCACACCCCAGAGAACACAGTGGAGGTTCTGGCAGAATGGGGCAATAGTCATTCTGAACAAACAAGATCTTAATTTATGTCCTAGCAGAGAAAAATTAGAAACCTATTTCATATTCCTTCTAGACTTTCCAAGACAGCCAAGGGAATTTCCTCCATGTGAAGGCAGGGCAGAGAAGCTTTGCATATGGCCTTCCAAATACAGTTCTTAGGCTACTGCACTGGCAATCCCAGGCAGGAACCTCAAGGTAGCAGCATCTGGTGCCAACTTGCCATGGCAAGCTAATGGTAGGAGCAGTATTGTTTAGATTATTAAGATCTAAATGGATTCATTGGGGTTTTATATACCTGTGCCAATAGCTGACCAACTCTATAGTCCAGCTTTACCAGAAGATCTTAAACTTACTTTTTTCTTGCCTATATTTCCTTCCTATCTAAACAGTCTTCCATTTATGACTCATTAAGTTGTCATTTTCACTCTATTCAGTTCTTTCTTAAAATTTATCACTTCCATTTCTATAAGAGATTTCTTTCAAAGTAAAGGCAAAAGAAGAAGAGTCATAAAGGATTCTTAATCTTATATATGGAAGATTCTACAAAGAACATCTAGTATATCCTGAGGCACCCACTCTTCAAATTTCAATTACCACTTATATTTTGGGCACCTTTGAATTTATATACTTATCCTCATCTCCAAGCTACAAATTCCAAACTGTCACCTGGAGGTATACCATAGGCACCATAAACTTAACATGTCTAAGGTGGAACTCATCATATGATCCCTGAAACAAGATTGTACTCTTGAGATTTCATTTTCACTTGGTAGCACCATTATTTATCCATTAACTTGACCTAGAAACTACAGAGTCATCCTTGAATCGCCTCCTTCTCTTACCTGTCAGATCCAAGTCCATTGGCAAGTCTTACTGGTTTTTATATTCTAATATTTCAAATTCATCCACTTCTATTTTCACTGCCTTCATTCAAACACTCATCACTTCATGTCTGAACTACTGTGATCATCTCGTAATTAATGTTCCTGCTTACAAACTGGGCCCCCTCCACTTCTTCCTCCACATTGCCAAAATAATCTTAAAATATAATTCTGATTATGGTATACTGGGAATTTAAAACCCTTCAAAGACTACCTAGTGCCCTTAAGATAAAGTTAAACTTCTTTGAAGACCCATGAGGTCTTTCATGATGTTGGCCCTGCTTATTTCATAAGCCTTGTATTTTCCACTCCCTGTCTTGTTCTTTATGCTCCAGTAACACTGAAATGCTTAAAGTCCCCTACAGACACTATTTTGTTTAAAGCATCTGTAACTCTATTTGTGTTGTCCTCATCTTCTTGGATCAGGTATTCCCTACTCATTATTTTGACTGGCTAACTATTTATTTATTTATTTGTTTATTTATTTATTTAATTTAAGTATTCTTTACACCCAACTTGGGGCTTGAACTCATGACCTGGAGAGCAAGAGTCAGTCACTCCTCTGACTGAGCCAGCCAGGCTCCCCTTGACTGGCTAACTTTCTATTACTTCTTATGAAAAGAGAAGTCTTCCCAGACTGAATGAGGTGGTACACTTGTGTGATCCCACAGCATCCCATTAGTTACTATATCATATTTCTTTTTTTTAAAAGATTTTATTTACTTGTTTGAAAGAGAAAGACCACAAGCAGGCAGAGTGACAAACAGAGGGGGCAGGCAGAGGGAGAGGAGAAGCAGGCTCCCCCTTGAGCAGGGAGCCCAATGCGGGGCTTGATTCCAGGACCCAGGGATCATGACCTGAGCCAAAGGCAGACACTTAACTAACTGAGTCATCAAGGTGCCCTTATATCATATTTCTTAGTCACACTCTATTGGTTTGCTTGTCTCCCCCACTAGATTTGATGGCTTTTGAGAAGATAGTGTTTTACCGTGCATCCTCAGTGTCTAGCATACTGACATATAATAGTTGCTCAATAATTGCTTTCTGAATGAATGAAATTTCCTTATTTTTAATTCAGCTAGCCCTTTAACATCAAGTGCTTTCCCACTCAGTGACTCATTCTATTTCACCCAATAAGTTCTTAAGGTTGTGTGTGTATGCTTGTGTGTATGCATCTTTTACAGAACTCTTTTTGTGGGTGACTCTTCTGAAATGTTTTTATAAAAGCAGCAAATTTGAGACTTCTCATTTTGAAAATACAAAAACTGATACTCAAAGATGCTATAAGACTTCCCTCAGTTCATGAAGCTAATTAATAGTGCAGTCAGAGCCCTGACTCCTAGACTCTAAATCCAGAAATCTTCCCCCACCCTTCTGCTGTTTCCAAATCATGATCTTTCAACATTTGGATACATTATAGAGAGGTCTTTAGGATGACTGTGTTTCTCTTACACTTTGTTTTTTTGATGCTTTATTTTCAAATGGAAGTGAAATTCATATAATATCAAGTTAACCGTTTTAAAGTGTTCAATTCAGTAGCATTTATTAAATTTGCAATGTTGTGCAAACATCACTTCTATCTAGTTCCAAAATATTTTCATCACTCTACAAAGAAAACCCGTACACATTATATAATCACTTCTTATTCTCCCTTCCCCTCAGTTCCTGGCGACAACTAATTTGCTTTGTGTCAAAGTAATACCTATGCCATATATTTAATATAAATGGAATCATACAATGTGTGACCTTCTTTATATGTCTTCTTTTATTTAGCATAATATTTAAATCAATTTTTTAAAAAAATTCCAGTGTAGTTAACATAGTGTTATATTAATTTCAGGTGTACAATACAGTGATTCAAAAATTCTATACATTACTCAGTGCTCATCTTGATAAGCGTACTATTTAATACCGATCACCTATTTCATCCATCTCCACACCCACCTACATTCTAGTAACCATCAATTTGTTCTTCATAGTTGAGTCTATTCCTTGGTTTCTTTCTCTTTTTTCCTTTGCTCCTTTGTTTTGTTTCTTAAATTCCACATATGAGTGAAATCATGTGGTATTTGTCTTAGGATGCTGTATCTCATGTAGCATTATGCTCTCTAGCTCCATCCATGTTGTTGCAAATGACTGGGTTTCATTGGTTTTTTATTTTTATTTTTTTTATCATGCTCAGTTAGCTAGCATATAGTACATCATTAGTTTTTGATGTAGTGTTCAACGATTCATTAGTTTCACATAACACCCAGTGCTCATCACAACACATGCTCTCCTGAATACCCATCACCCAGTTACTCCTTCCCTCTACCCCCCTCCCTTCTGTAACCCTGAGTTTGTTTCCCAGAGTCCAGAGTCTCTCATGGTTTGTCTCCCTCTCTGATTTCTTCCCATTCAGTTTTCCCTCCCTTCCCCTCTGGTCCTCTGCACTATTCTTTATGTTCCACATGAGTGAAACCATATGATAATTTTCTTTTTCTGATTGACTTACTTCTCTCAGCATAATTCCCTCCAATTCCATCCATGCCAATGCAAACGGTGGGTATTCATCCTTTCCAATAGCTGAATAATATTTCATTGTACATATTTACCACATCTTCTTTACCCATTCATCTGTTGAAGGGCATCTCGGCTCCTTCCACAGTTTGGTTATTGTGGACATTGCTTCATTGTGTTCTTTTTTTACGGTTGAATAATAACGACTGTAAATATATAGTAGATCTTCTCTATCCATTCATCTATTGATAAACACTTGGGCTGCTTCAATAATTTGACTATTATAAATAATGCTGCAATAAACATGGGGTGCAGGTACCACTTTCAATTAGTGTTTTTGTATTTTTAGGGTACATATCCAAGGTGCAATTACTGGATCATATGGTAGTTCTATTTTTAAGTTTTGAGGAACTTTCACACTGGTTTTCAGAGTGGCTGCACAGATTGCATTCCAACCAAAAGTGCACCAGGGTTCCTATTTCTCCATGCCCTCTTCAACACTTGTTGCTTCTTGTGTTGTTGATTTTAGCCATTCTGACAGGTGTAAAGTGATATTTCATTGTAATTTTGATTTGTATTCCCCTGAAGATCAGTGATGTTGACCATCTTTTCATGTATCCATTGGCCATCTTCTTTAGAAAAATGTCTGTTCATATCTTCTGCCCATTTTTAATTTGATTGTTCATTTTTTGGGTGTTGAGTTTTAAAAGTTCTTTATTTTGGATACTAACCATTTATTGAGTATGTCATTTGAAAATATCTTCTCCCATTTTTAAGTTCTTTTTAGTTTTGTTGATTGTTTCCTTCACTGTGCAGAAGCTTTTTATTTTGATGCAATCTCAATATTTTATTTGTGCCTTTGTTGTCCTTGCATCAGGAGATCTATCTACGAACAAAAGTCTAGGGCCAGATGGCTTCACAGGAGAACTCTACCAAACATTTAAAGAATGGTTAATACTTATTCTTCTCAAACTATGCCAAAAATAGAAAAGGAAGGAAAACTTCCACATTCATTCTATGAGGCCAGCATTACACTCATAAGAAACCCAGATAAAGTCTTCATTAAAAAAGGGAATTACAGGCTAATATCCCTGATGAACATGGATGCAAAAATTCTCAATAAAATAAAGGAAAACCAAATTCAATAGTACTTTAAAAAAATCATTCACCATGATCAAGTGAGATTTATTCCTGAGTTGCAAGCATGGTTTGGCATTCGCAAATCAATCACTATGATATACCACATTAACAAAATTAAGGTTAAGTGTTTTAGGGGTGCCTGGGTGGCTCAATCGGTTAAATGTCTGATTCTTGATTTCAACTCAGGTTATGATCTCAGGGTCGAGAGATCAAGCCCTGTGTTGGGACCCACACTCAGTGGGGAGTCTGCTTGAAATTCTCTCTCTTTCCCTCTGCACAAGCCCCACACTCTCTCTTTCTAAAATAAATTAATAAAATCTTAAAAAAAAACTTAAACCAATGTAGGTTTAGAGAGAACATACCTCCACATACCTCATAAAGGCCGTGCATGAAAAACCCACAGCTAATATCTTCAAGGGGAAAACAGTTTTCCTCTAAGGTCAGGAATAAGACAAGTCCACTCTCACCACTTTTATTCAACATAGTATTGGAAGTCCTAGCCATAGCAATCATACAACAAAAAGAAAGAAAATGCATACAAATTGGGAAGGAAGTAGTAAAATGTTCACTATTTGAAGACGACATGATATTATATATAGAAAACCCAAAAAAGTCCACCAAAAAGATGCTAGAATGGATAAACAAATTTGGTAAAGTGCCAGGATACAACATAAACATACAGAAATCTGTTGCATTTCTATATACCAATAGTGAAGCTGCAGAAAAAGAAATTAAGGAATTAATCCCATTTATAGTTGCATCAGAAAAAATAACTAGGAGCAAACCTAACCAAAGCGATGAAAGACCTATACTCTGAAAACCATAGAATGATGATGAAAGAAATTGAAGAAGACACAAGAAATGGAAAGACATTCCACACCACTGGCCTATCCCAATCCCCCACCTCCCTCCCCTCGGAAGCCCGCAGTTTGTTTCCCAGAGTCCATAGTCTCTCATGGTTCATTCCCCCTTCTGTTTACCCCCCTTCATTCTTCCCTTCCTTCTCCTACTGATCTCCCTGCTATTTCTTATGTTCCACAAATGAGTGAAACCATATGATAATTGTCTTTCTCTGTTTGACTTATTTCACTTAGCATAATCTCCTCCAGTCCCATCCATGTTGCTGCAAATGTTGGGTAATCATTCTTTCCAATAGCTGAGTAATATTCCATTGTATATATGGACCACATCTCCTTTTTTAATTTTTTTAAATTTTTTTATTTTTAAATAATTTTTACTATATTATGTTAGTCACCATACAGTACATCCCGTTTCCGATGTAAAGTTCGATGATTCATTAGTTGCGTATAACACCCAGTGCACCATGCAATACGTGCCCTCCTTACTACCCATCACCAGTCTATCCCATTCCCCCACCCCCCTCCCCTCTGAGGCCCTCAGTTTGTTTCTCATAGTCCATAATCTCTCATGTTTCATTCCCCCTTCTGATTACCCCCTTTCTTTATCCCTTTCTTCCCCTACCGATCATCCATTTCTTATGTTCCATAGATGAGAGAAATCATATGATATTTGTCTTTCTCTGCTTGACTTATTTCACGTAGCAGTATCTCCTCCAGTGCTGTCCATGTTGCAGCAAATGTTGAGAAGTCGTTCTTTTTTTTTTTTTAAAGATTTTATTTATTTATTCGACAGAGATAGAGACAGCCAGCGAGAGAGGGAACACAAGCAGGGGGAGTGGGAGAGGAAGAAGCAGGCTCATAGCAGAGGTACCTGAAGTGGGGCTCGATCCCACAACGCTGGGATCACGCCCTGAGCCGAAGGCAAACACCTAACCACTGTGCCACCCAGGCACCCCGAGAACTTATTCTTTCTGATAGCTGAGTAATATTCCATTGTATATATGGACCACAACTTCTTAATCCAGTCATCTGTTGAAGGGCATCTTGGTTCCTTCCACGATTTAGCTATTGTGGACAATGCTGTTATGAAGATTGGGGTGCATATGGCCCTTCTCTTCACTACGTCTGTATCGTTGGGATAAATACTCAGTAGTGTAATTGCTGGATCCTAGGGTAACTCTATTTTTAAATTTTGAGGGACCTACACATTGTTTTCCAAAGTGGCTATAAGAACTTGCATTCCCACCAACAGTGTAAGAGGGATCCCTTTTCTCCACATCCTCTCCAACATTTGTTGTTTCCTGCCTTGTCCGTTTTTGCCATTCTAACTGGTGTAAGGTGGTATCTCAATGTGGTTTTGATTTGAATTTCCCTGATGGCTAATGACTTTGAACATTTCTTTCATGTGTCTGTTAGCCATTTCTATGTCTTCATTGGAAAAGTGTCTGTTCATATCTTCTGCCCATTTTTTGATTTATTTGTTTCTCATGTATTGCATTTGAGAAGTTCTTTGTAGATCTTGGATACTAGTCTTTTATCTGTAATATCATTTGCAAGTATCTTCTCCCATTCCGTGGGCTGCCTCTTAGTTTTTTTGACTGTTTCCTTGGCTGTGCAGAAGCTTTTTATCTTGATGAAGTCCCACAAGTTCATTTTTTCTTTTGTTTCTCTTGCCTTTGGAGAAGTGTCATGAAAAAGTTTGCTGTGTTCAATGTCAAAGAGGTAGCAGCCTATGTTCTCCTCTATGATTTTGATGGATTCCTGTCTCACATCGAGGTCTTTCATCCATTTGGAGTTTATTTTTGTGTATGGTGTGAGAGAGTGGTCAAGTTTCATTCTTTTGCATGTAGCTGTCCAATTTTCCCAGCACCATTTATTGAAGAGACTGTCTTTTTTCCACCGGATGTTTTTTCCTGCTTTATCAAATATTAGTTGCCCAAAGAGCCAAGGGTCCATTTCTGGGTTCTCTATTCTGTTCCATTGGTCTTTGTGTCTGTTTTTGTGCCAGTACCATGCTGTCTTTGTGATCACAGCTTTGTAGTACAGCTCGAAATCCGGCATTGTGATGCCCCCAGCTTTGTTTTTCCTTTTCAACAATTCCTTGGTGATTCGGGGCCTTTTCTGGTTCCACACAAATTTAAGGGCTGTTTGTTCCAGTTCTTTGAAAAATGTCATTGGTATTTTGATCGGGATAGCATTGAAAGTGTAGATTGCTCTGGGTAGCATGGACATTTTAACTATGTTAATTCTTCCAATCCATGAGCATGGAATATTTTTCCATCTTTTTATGTCTTCCTCAATGTCTTTCAAGAGTGATTTATAGTTTCTAGAATATAGGTCCTTTACGTCTCTGGTTAAGTTAATTCCAAGGTAACGTATGGTTTTTGGTGCTATTGTAAATGGGATGGATTCCCTAATTTCTCTTTCTTCAGTCTCATTACTCGTGTATAGAAA
>NW_024423319.1:64063198-64064419 GCF_017311325.1 Ursus maritimus
TATAATTTCTAGTAGTTTGGGAGTGGATTCTTTTGGGTTTTCCATATAGAGTATCATGTCATCTGCGAAGAGAGACATTTTGACTTCTTCTTTGCTGATTTGAATACCTTTGATCCCTTTTTGTCGTCTGATTGCTGTTGCAAGGACTTCTAGTACTATGTTGAATAATAGTGGCGAGAGTGGGCATCCTTGTCGAGTTCCTGATCTTAAGGGAAAGGCTTCCAGCTTTTCCCCATTGAGAATAATATTTGCAGTAGGCTTTTCATAGATGGCTTTTATGAGATTGAGAAATGTACCCTCTATTCCTACACTCTGAAGGGTTTTAATCAGGAAAGGATGCTGTATTTTGTCAAATGCTTTTTCTGCATCTATTGAGAGAATCATATGATTTTTGAATTTTTCTTTCTGGATAAAGTCTATGACACTGATTGATTTGCGAATGTTGAACCACCCTTGCATCCCAGGGATGAATCCCACTTGGTCATGATGGATAATCCTTTTAACGTACTGTTGGATTCTATTAGCCAGGATCTTCTTGAGGATTTTGGCGTCCATGTTCATTAGGGAAATCGGTCTGTAATTCTCCTTTTTGATGGGGTCTTTGCCTGGTTTGGGGATCAAGGTAATATTGGCCTCATAGAATCAGTTTGGTAACTTTCCTTTGTTTCTATTTTTTGAAATAGCTTTAGGAGAATAGGTATTATTTCTTCTTTGAATGTTTGGTAGAATTCCCCTGGAAAACTGTCTGGGCCTGGAGTTTTGTTATTTGGAAGGTTGTTTATCACTGACTCAATCTCTTCATAATTAATTGGCCTGTTTAAAAAATCAATTTCTTCCTGTTTCAGTCTTGGTAGTTTATAGGTTTCCAGGAAGGTCTCCATCTCTTCCAGATTGCTTAATTTATTGAAATAAAGGTGTTGATAAAAGTTTCTAATAATCCTTCCAATTTCATTGGTGTTCATTGTGACCTCTCTTTTTTCATTCATAATTTTATTAATTTGGGTCCTTTCTCTATTGTTTTGGATAAGTCTTGCCAGTGGTCTGTCAAAATTATTGATTCTCTCAAAGAACCAGCTTCTAGTTCTGTTGATATGCTCTACTGTACTCCTGGTTTCTAATTCATTGTTTTCTGGCCTATTCTTGGTCAACTGCTTCCTTGTGCATGGATTAGGCCTGTCTGTTGCTATTCCAGCTTCTTGAGGTGAGAATATAAAACTGCAT
>NW_024423319.1:64069656-64080351 GCF_017311325.1 Ursus maritimus
TACATTGTTGGTGGGAATGCAAGTTGGTACAGCCACTCTGGAAAACAGTGTGGAGGTCCCTTAAAAAGTTCAAAATTGAGCTACCCTATGATCCAGCCATTGCACTACTGGGTGTTTACCCCAAAGATACAGACGTAGTGAAGAGAAGGGCCATATGCACCCCAATGTTCATAGCAGCAATGTCCACAATAGCTACATCGTGGAAGGAGCCGAGATGCCCTTCAACAGATGACTGGATTAAGAAGTTGTGGTCCATATATACAATGGAATATTACTCAGCTATCAGAATGAACGAGTTCTCAACATTTGCTACAACATGGACGGCACTGGAGGAGATAATGCTAAGTGAAATAAGTCAAGCAGAGAAAGACAACTATCGTATGATTTCTCTTATCTATGGAACATAAGAACTAGGATGATCGGTAGGGGAAGAAAGGGATAAAGAAAGGGGCGGTAATCAGAAGGGGGAATGAAGCATGAGAGACTATGGGCTATGAGAAACAAACTGAGGGCCTCAGAGGGGATGGGGTGGGGAAATGTGATAGACCCATGATGGGTAGTAAGGAGGGCATGTATTGCATGGTGCACTGGGTGTTATGCGCAACTAATGAATCATCGAGCCTTACATCGGAAACCGGGGATGTAATGTATGGTGACTAACATAATATAATAAAAAATCATTAAAAAAAATACCGATGACATTTTTTCAAAGAACTGGAACAAACAGCCCTTTAGTTTGTGTGGAACCAAAAAGGCCCCAAATAGCCAAGGAATTGTTGAAAAGGAAAAACAAAGCTGGAGGCATCACGTTGCCAGAATTCAAGCTATACTACAAAGCTGTGATCTCAAAGACAGCATGTTACTGGCACAAAAATAGACATATAGACCAATGGAACAGAATAGAGAGCCCAGAAATGGACCCTCAGCTCTTTGGGCAACTAATATTTGATAAAGCAGGAAAAAACATCCGGTGGGAAAAAGACAGTCTCTTCAATAAACGGTGCTGGGAAAATTGAACAGCTAAGAAAAAAGAATGAAACTTGACCACTCTTTCACACCATACACAAAGATAAAGTATTTGTGCCATGATCTTTAGTATTTCCTTCCCTCTCTGGTTTTTTGTGTTTTGTTTTTCTAGTTCCTTTAGATGTAAGGTTAGGTTGTTTATTTGGAATTTTTATTGATTCTTGAGTTAGGCCTGTATTGTTATAAACTTCCCTCTTAGAACTGGTTTTGCTATAGTTCAAAGTTTTTGGACCATTGTATTTTTTTCTCATCTGTCTCCATGCATTTTTTTATTTCATCTTTCATTTTCTGGATGACCCATTCATTGCTAAGTAGCATGTTATTTAACCTCCATATGTGTGTGCTCCAGGTTTTTTCTTGTGGTTAAATTCTAGTTTCATAGCATTGTGGTCAGAAAAGATGCATGGTATGCCTTTTTGAATTTGTTTAAATTTGTTTTGTGAGCTAATAGGTAATCTATTCTGGAGAATGTCTTATGTGCATTTGGAAAAATGTGTATTCTGCTCTTTTAGGTTGGAATGTTCTGAATAAATCTGTTAAATCCATTTGATCCATTGTGTCATTCAAAGACACTGTTTAGTTGTTGACTTTCTGTTTGGATGATGCATCCAATGATGTAAATGGGGTGTCAAAGTCCCCTACTATTATTGTATTACTATCAATAATTTTCTTTATGTTTGTTATTAATGGTTTTATGTATTTGAGTGTTCTCTTGTTGCTTGCATTAATATTTATGATTGTTATATCTTTTTGTTGGATTTTCCCAGCAAAGATTATGTAGTGTCATTCTTTGTCCCTTGTTTCAACCTTCATTTAAAATTAAATTTGTCCAAAATAAGCATTTCTGGATTGGAGTTAAGATAGCAGAGTAGTAAGGGGACCATATGCTTGCCTTGTCCTTCAAAAACAGCCAGATAAATATCAAATCATTTTGAACACCCACGAAATCAATCTGAGGACTGAAAAACAAACTGCATGTCTAGAGGGGGAAAAACAGCCACATCATGGGAGATAGGAGCTGCAGAGATTTGATTTGGGGAAAAATGAATTGGAGGTGCTATGGAGGTGAGGGAGCTCTGATCATGGAGACAGGAGTGAGAGGGAAAGAAAGAAAGAGTGAAACGGTGTGGGGTTGATTGCATAAGAAAAACTTTTCCCCAAACCACTGGCTGTCAGTTTGTTTCTCATAGTCCATAGTCTCTCAT
This sequence comes from Ursus maritimus, assembly GCF_017311325.1. Lineage (NCBI taxonomy): Eukaryota > Metazoa > Chordata > Mammalia > Carnivora > Ursidae > Ursus > Ursus maritimus. The sequence continues at coordinate 64,071,888 of NW_024423319.1, forward strand.
GTTTCATTCAAAACTGAGGGCCTCAGAGGGGAGGGGGGTGGGGGAATGGGATAGACCAGTGATGGATAGTAAGGAAGGCACGTATTGCATGGTGCACTGGGTGTTATACGCAACTAATGAATCATCCAACTTTACATCGGAAACTGGGGATGTACTGTATGGTGACTAACATAATATAATAAAAAATCATTAAAAAAAAACCACTGGCTGGGTAAGGGAGAGGGGCTGACTACCACAAGTCTTTATAAGCAGCATAGCACAAAGTCTGAAGTTTTAGGTGTCCATGCTATTGCTGGGGCCATGCCAGACAGGCTTAGTGGTGCTCCTGTGGGGAAGGAGGGTGGAGGCCTGGGAGCAGACAGTGTGGTCTGAAGATCCACTGGAGAAACAGTTCCTCTTCTTGGAGTGGAGAAACAGCTCCTCTTCTTGGAGTGTATTTGGGAGAGATAGTATGGAGAAATAGTTCCTCTTCTTGGAGTGTATTTGGGAGAGGTAGTACGGCTTCTGTGGGGACAAAAGTGCTGGTGGGTTCCAACATGCTGCCCTGTTCATTAGCATAGGAACAGAGACATCTGCTGAAGGCAGCAAACCTTGGTGTTGGCTTTTGCTGCACTTTTTCACAAACTCTGAACAACTGTGCAATCATGCGACAGCTTTTCTGGGACTAACTGGCAGCAGCCACATTACAGCAAGACACTCCATGCACTGGCAAGATCAGTGCAGGTCCACAACGTGCTGAGTTCCTAAAATTTGGGGTTTTGAAACCCAGTTGCACACCTGAAGTAAAACACAGGAGAACTGTGCTGCCTGGCAAGCAGATAGCTCAGACACAGACAGAGTGAAAGCAGGGATCCAAGAGAAGCCAGGGACACAAGAGGGGAGATTGTTCACTCTTCTGTGAGGGCTTCCTGAAGAGTGATGGTTGTCAACTCCCCGCTCTGGGGACAAGAGAGTAGGGTGATGCCATTTTCCCCATACCTATCAGCACTGACCTATTTCAGTGAGCAACACAGCACCCCCAGTGGAGGCAGGAGTCATTTACAATAAGTATCTCCCCACCCCCCTCAGGTGCCTCTTTACTAGGGCAAGTTGTGCCTGACAACCAGTGCAGCAGGCCCCTGCACCAGAACACTAGCACACACCCCTTGCACACACCAGGTCTACTGACCATAGAGTGCTGCAAAGCTTCAGCTATAGGGAAAATAGGATCTAGTTTCTTTTAGAAAGTAGACCAAAACACATCTAGTTAAAACTTGCCACATAGTGGGCAAGGTCCAAACACTTTCCTCTTCAGGCAAGGAGAAACTCTGCAGAGGACTGAAGTGAGGGAAGGAGCCACCAAAACACAGCAGCAAAGTACAAACTCTGAAACACATCCTGAAGCACCAGACCAAGACACTATTGGACCTCCTCTTAATACAACCATTACTCTTAAGAGCAGGTCTATAACAATTTTCCTCATACACATACACACATGCACAGTGACCTAGACGAAATGACAAGATGGAGGAATTCACCCTAAAAGAGAGAACAGGAAGAAGTCATGACCAGGAATTTACTCAAAACCTAAGTAAGAAACTTGAATCAGAATATTAAACACAGTCATAAGGACACTAACTGGACTTGAGAAAACCATAGAAGACACTAGAGAACCCCTTACCACAAAAATAAAAGAAGTAAAAATTGACAGGCCAGGGGGCCCTGGGGGGCTCAGCCAGTTAAACATTTGCCTTCTGGTCAAGTCATGATCTCAGGGTCCTGGGATCAAGCCCTGCACTGGGCTCCCTGCTCAGCAGGGAGCCTTCTTCTCCCACTCCCTCACCCTCTCCTTCTGCTGCTCCCCTGCTTTTGCTCTCTTTCTATCTCATAAAAAAGTAAGTAAGTAAATAAATAAATAAATAAATAAAATCTTTAAAATAATTTGACAGGCCAAAATAAAAAATACTATAACTGAGATGCAAAACCAACTCTATGCAATGACAATGAGGATGGAAGAAGCAGAGGAAGGAATCAGTGATATAGATTAAATTATGGGGGGGGAAAGAAGCTGAAAAGAAGAGGGGAAAAATGTATTGGATCATGTATGTAGTCATAGGGAACTCAGTGACACCTTGAAGCAGAATAACATTCATATCATAGGGGTCACAGATAAAGTAGAGAGGGAAGAAGGGGCAGGTTTACTTGAGCAAATTATAGCTGAAAACATCCCTAATATGGGGGAAGGAAACAAACATTGAGATACAGGAAGCACAGAGAACTCCCAACAAATTCAACAAAAGCTGTACCACATCAAGACATATTGTGGTCAAATTCAGAAAATGCAGAGACAAGGATGGAATCCTGAGAGCAGCAAGTGGAAAAAAAAAACCTAGAAGGGAAGACAGATCAGGTTCATAGCACACCTGTCCACAGAAACTTGGCAGGCTAGAAACAAGTGGCAGGATATATTCAACATGTTGAACGGGAAAAATATGCAGCCATGAATACTTTATCCAGCAAGGCTCTCATTCAGAATAAGAGAGACAAAGTTTACCAGACAAACAAAAACTAAAGGAGTTCATGACCACTAAACTAGCCCTGCAGGAAATATTAAGGGGACTCTTTGAGTGGGGAAGAAAGGCTAAAATCAACAAAGATTACAAAGGAAAAGAGACCATCACCAGAAACACTAATTTTACATGTAAAACAGTGGCACTAAATTCATATCTATCAATAATCACTCTGAATGTACATGGATGGAATAAATGCTCTAATCAAAAGCACTGGGCATCATATTCAACTAACGAATCATTGAACATTATATCAAAAACTAATGATGTACTATACCTTGGCTAATTGAATTTAAATTAATAAAGGAAAGAAAGAAAGAAAAAGAAAGAAAAACATATAGGGTATCAGAATGAATAGAAAAACAAGACCTGGGGCACCTGGGTGGCACAGCAGTTAAGCGTCTGCCTTCGGCTCAGGGCGTGATCCCGGCGTTGTGGGATCGAGCCCCACATCAGGCTCCTCTGCTATGAGCCTGCTTCTTCCTCTCCCACTCCCCCTGCTTGTGTTCCCTCTCTCACTGGCTGTCTCTCTCTCTGTCAAATAAATAAATAAATAAATAAAATCTTTAAAAAAAAAAAAAGGAAAACAAGACCCATTTATATGCTGCCTATAAAGAAACTTGCAAATTGGAAAGGAGAGGGTGGAGAACAATCCTTCATGCTAATGAATATCGAAAGAACCCTGGAGTAGCTCTCCTTATATTAGACAAACCAAATTTTAAACCAAAGAATATAACAAGAGATGAAGCAGGGCACTATATCATAATTAAGGGTCTATCTATCAAAAAGATCTAACAGTTGTAAACTTTATGCCCTCAACATGGGAGCACCCAAATATATAAATCAATTAATAACAAACATTAAGAAACTCATTGATGATAACACAATAATGGTAGGGGACTTTAACACTCCACTTAGAGCAATGGACAGATCATTTAAGCAGAAGATCAACAAGGAAAGAAGAGCTTCGAATGATGCACTGGACCAGATGGACTTACAGATATATTCAGAGCTTTTCATCCTTCAGCACCAGAATACACATTCTTTTCAGGTGCACACGGGTCATTCTCCAGAATAGATCAAATTCTGTGACACAAATCAACCCTCAACGAGTACAAAAATTTTGAGAACATACTGTGTGTGTTTTCAGACCACAATGCTATGAAACCTGAATTCAACCACAAGAAAAAAATGTGGAAAGACCACAAATACATGAAGGCTAAACAATATGCTACTAAAAAAGAAATGTGTCACCAAGAAATCAAAGAAGAAATTAAAAACTACATGGAAAAAATGAAAATCAAAACACAATGGCTCAAAACCTTTGAAAAGATCATCCTAGAAGGGAAGTATATTGCAATAAAGACTGACGTCAAGAAGCAAGAGGAGTCTCGAATACATAACTTAATCTTACAGCTAAAGAGCTAGAAATGAACACCAAATAAAGCTTAAAGACAGCAGAAGAAAGGAAATAATAAAGATTAGAGCAGAAATAAATAACATAGAAACAAATAAACAAAAAACCCCAGTAGAACAGATTGACAAAACTAAGAGCTGGTTTTTGAAAGAATTAATAAAATTGATAAACCTCTAGTCAGGCTTATAAAAAGGAAAGAGAAAGGCCCCAAATAAGTGAAATAATGAATGAAAGAGGAGCAATCACAACCAGCACCACAGAAATATAAACAAATATAAATCTTATGAAAAATTATCTGCCAACACACTGGGCAATCTGAAAGAAATGGATAATTTCCTAATAACATACAAACTACCAAAGCTCAAATATGAAGAAATAAAAATTTGAACAGACACATAATCAGAAAAGAAATTGAATCAATAATCAAAAATCTCCCAACAAACAAGACTCCAGGACCAGTTGGTTTCCCAGGGGAATTCTACCAAATACTGAAAGAAGATTAACACCTATTCTTCTCAAACTGTTCCAAAAAACAGAAATAGAAGGAAAACTTGCAAACTCACTCTATGAGGCCAGCATTACACTGATTCCAAAACCAGACAAACGCCCCACTAAGAAGGAGAATTATAGATGAATATCCCTGATGAACATGGAGGCAAAAATTCTCAAAAAGATACTAGCAATTCAAATCTAACAGTACATTAAGAGAATTCTTCACCACGATCAAGTAGGATTTACTCCTGGGCTGTGAGGATGGTTCAATATTTGCAAATAAATCAACGTGATACACCACTTTAAAAAAAGAAAAGATAACATATGATCTTCTCATTAGATGCAGAAAAAGCAGTTGAGAAAATACAGTGCCCATTCTTGATAAAAATTGTCAACAATGTAGGCATAGAGTGAATATACCTCAACAACATTAAGGCCATATAAAAAAAGACCCACAGCTAATATCATCCTCAGTGGGGAAACACTGAGAGACTTTCCCCTTGGTCAGGAACATGACAGTGATGCCCATTCTCACCATTGTCATTTAACATGGTACTGGAAGTCTTAGCCTCAGCAATGAGACAATAAAAGGAAGTCAAGGAAGAAGTAAAACTCTCATTCTTCCCAGATGACCTGACTCTATGTAGAAAACCCAAAAGACTTTACCAAAAATTGCAAGACCTAATACATGAACTCAGCGAAGTTGCATTATATAAAATCAATGTACAGAAATATGTTGCGTTTCTATACATGAATAATGGAGCAACTGAAAAAGAAATCAAGGAATCAATCTCATTTACAATTGCACCAAAAACTATAAGATACCTATAAATAAACATAACTAAAGAGGTAAAAGATCTCTACTCTAAAAAGTACAGAACACTTATGAAAGAAATTGAAAAGGACCCAAAGAAATGGAAAAATATTCCATACTCAGGGATTGGAAGAACAGATATTGTTAAAATGTCTATACTACCCAAAGCAATCTACATATTCAATGCAATCCCTATAAAGTTAACACCAGCATTTTCCACAGAGCTATAACAAACTATCCTAACATATGAATGGAACTATAAATGACCTGGAACATTCAAAGCAATCCTGAAAAAGAAAAGCAAAGATGGAGGCTTCATGATTCTATATTTCTGGCTATATGACAAAGCTGTATTCATCAAGACAGTATAGTACTGGCACAAGAACAGACACATAGATCAATGGAACAGAATAGAGAACCCAGAAATGAACCCACAACTATATGGTCAACTAATCTTTGACAAAGCAGGAAAGAATATCCAATGGAAAAAAGACAGTCTCTTCAACAAATGGTCTTGGGAAAATTTGACAGCAATATGCATAAGAAAGAAATTGGACCACTTTCCTACACAAAAATAAATTCAAAATGGATGAAAGACCTAAATGTGAAATAGGAAACCATCAAAATCCTAGAAGAAAGTACAGGCAAGAATCTCTTTGACATTGGCTATAGTAATTTCTTACTAGAAATGTCTCCTGAGGCAAGGTAAACAAAAAAAGTAATGAACTCTTGGTACTTCATCAAGATAAAAATCTTCTGCACAGTAAAGGAAGAAATCAACAAATATAAAAGGCAACCTAAGGAATGGGAGAAGATACTGGCAAATGAAATATCTGATAAAGGGTTAGTATCCAAAATCTGTAAAGGACTTCTCAAACTCAACACCCAAACAACAAATAATCCATTTAAGAAATGGGCAGATGACATGAACAGACATTATTCCTAAGAAGACATCCAGATGGCTAACAGACACATGAAAATGCTCAACATCACTCATCATCATGGAAATACAAATCAAAACTGTGATGAAATACCTCCTCATACCTTTCAGAATGGCTAAAATTAATAACACAGGACACAATAGATGTTCATGAGGATGCAGAGAAAGGGGAACCCTCTTGCACTGTGGTGGGAATGCAAACTGGTGCAGCAGCTCTGGAAAACAGTATGGAGGTTCCTCAAAAAGTTAATAATGTGACTCCCCTATGATTGAGTATTTGCACTACTAAGTATTTAAATGAAGAATACAAAAATACAGATTTGAAAGGGCACATACACCCCAATGTTTTTAGTAACATTTTCAACAATAGCCATACTATGGAAAGAGCCCAAATGTCCATTGACTGATGAATGGATAATTAAGATATGGTAAATATATACAATGGAATATTACTCAGCTGTCAAAAAGAATTAACTCTTGCCATTTGCAACGATGTGGATGAAGCTAGAGTATATTATGTTAAGCAAAAAATGTCAGTCAGAGGAAGCCCAATACCATATGATTTCACTCCTTTGTGAAGTAACAAAACAGATGAATAAATGGGGAGGGAGAAAAGAGAGATGGAAGCAAATCATAAGAGAGTCTTAACTATAAAGAACAAACTGAGGGTTGTTTGAGGAAGGTGGGTAGGGTATTGGCTAAATGGGTGCTGGGTTTTAAGGAAGGCACTTGTTATGACGAGCACTGGATGCTATATGTATGTGATGAATCACTAAATTCTTCTCTGAAACCAGTATTACACTATGTCAACTAACTAGAATTTAAATAACAATTTGAGAGAAACAAAACAAAAAAATAAGCCTTGCTACTCAGGCTTTCTCTTCACTTCCATTTGCATTATAAATATTTCTAAATTTCTTCACTTTCAGTCTGCATGTGTCTTTAAGATCCAAAATGACTGTCTTGTAGGCTGCATGTAGATAGGTCTTGTTCTCTTATCCATTCCATGACCTTATGTCTTTTCCATGGAGCATTTACTGCATTTACATTCAAAGAAATTATTGATATGTGTGAATTCAGTGTCATTTTGTTACTTTTTTAAAAAAGATTTTATTTATCTGAGAGAGAGAGATAAAGATAGCAAGCCAGGAGGAGAAGAAGAAGAAGGCTGTCTGCTGAGCAGGAAGCCCAGCAGGGGCTCAATCCCCGGACCCTGGGATTATGACCTGTGCAAAGGCAGAGGCTTAAACAACTGAGCCACCCTGTCACCCCATTTTGTTACCTTTTTAATGTTTGTTTTTGTGGTTCATCTCTGTTCCTATCTTCTCTTGTTCCCTTTTCTCCTGCTTAATTAGCATTCTTTAGCACAGTTCTTGGCTTCCTTATGATTTATTGTTTTGCATATCTATTACTGGTTTACGATGTGTGAATACCATTTGGTTTATATAAAATATGTTCTGCATATAGCAGTCTATATTAAGTTGATATGCTTAATTTTGAACTCTTCCTTTACTCCACTCCTCACTATAGATATTTGGTATCGTATTTCAGATCTTTTTATTTTGTGCTTCTCTTGTTTGACTTTTGCAGATATACTTAAATGTTTGCATTTGTGCTTCCTATTTTCCTTACTCTTACTTATGTTTTTGTTGTCAAAATTATCCCTTAAAATTTCTTGTAGGACTGTTTTTTTGCTTATGAATTCTTTTAACTTTTCTTTGGGAAAATCTTTATCTCTCCTTCTAGTCTTTTTTTTTTAACGTTCACTTAGCCACTGTATAGCACATCATTAGTTTTTGAGGTAGTGTTCAATGATTCATTAGTTGTGTATAACATTCAGTGCTCATCACAACACATGCCCTCCTTAATACCCATCACCTGGTTACTGCATCCCCTCACCCCCCTCCTTTCTGTAACCCTCACTTTGTTTCCTGGAATCCAGAGTTTCTCATGGTTTGTTTCCCTCCCTGATTTCCTCCTGTTGAGTTTTCACTCCCTTCCCCTGTGGTCCTCTGCACTATTCCTTATGTTCCATGTATGAATGAAACCATATGATAATTTCCTTTCTCTGCTTGACATATTTTGCTTAGCATAATCCCCTCCAGTTCCATCCATGTTGATGCAAATGGTGGGTATTCATCCTTTCTGAGAGCTGAGTAATATTCCATTGTATTGTACCACATCTTCTTTATCCATTTGTCTGTTGAAAGGCATCTCGGCTTCTTCCAGTTTGGCTATTGTGAACATTCCTG
>NW_024423319.1:64080357-64107633 GCF_017311325.1 Ursus maritimus
CATTGGAGTGCATCTGCCCCTTCTTTCACAACATCTGTATCCTTGGGGTAAATACCCAGTAGTGCAATTGCTGGGTCTTAGGGTAGCTCTATTTTTAATGACTCAAGGATACTCCATTCCAGAGTGGCTGTACCAGCTTGCAATCCCACCAACATTGTAACAGAATTTCCCTTTCTCCACATATTTGCCAAAACTTGTTTTCTGTCTTGTGAATTTTTGCCATTCTAACTGGTGTAAGGTGGTATCTCATTGTGGTATTGATTTGTATTTCCATGATATCTAGCGCTGTTGAACATTTTTTCATGTGTCTGATGGTCATTTGTATGTCTTCTTTAGAGAAGTGTCTTCTCATGACTTCTGCCCATTTCCTGATTAAAGTATTTGTTTTTTGGGTGTTGAGTTTGATAAGTTCTTTATAGATCTTGGATACCAGCCCTTTACCTGAAATGTCATTTGCAAATATCTTTGCCCATTCTGTAGGTTGCCTTTTAGTTTTGTTGACCGCTTCCCTTGCCATGCAGAAGCTTTTTATCTTGATGAAGTCCCAAAAGTTCATTTTTTTTGTTTGTTTCCCTTGCCTTTAGAGACATGTCTGGAAAGAAGTTGCTGTGGCCAAGGTCGAAGAGGTTACTGCCTGTGTTATCCTCTAGGATTTTGATGGATTCATGTCTCACATTGAGTTCTTTCATCCATTTTGAGTTTATCTTTGTGTATAGTGTAATTGTCTAGTTTTATTCCTCTGCATGTGGTTGTCCAGTTTTCCAACCACCATTTATTGAAGAGACTGTCTTTTTTCCATTGGATGTTCTTTCCTGCTTTGTCAAAGATTAGTTAACCTTAGAGTTGAGGGTCCATTGCTGGGGTCTCTATTCTGTTCCATTGATTTATGTGTCTGTTTCTGTGCCAATACCATACTGTCTTGATGACTATAGCTTTTTTAAATGTTTTTTTATTATATTATGTTAGTCACCATACAGTACATCCCTGGTTTCTGATGTAAAGTTCCATGACTCATTAGTCGCGTATAACACCCAGTGCACCATGCAATATGTCCCCTCCTTACTACCCATAACCAGCCTATCCCATTCCCCCACCCCCTCCCCTCTGAAGCCCTCAGTTTGTTTCCCAGAGTCCATAGTTATGCTTCATTCCCCCTTCTGATTACCCCCCTTTCGTTATCTCTTTCTTCCCCCACTGATCTTCCTAGTTCTTATGTTCCATAGATGAGAGAAACCATATGATAATTGTCTTTCTCTGCTTGACTTATTTCACTTAGCATTATCTCCTCCAGTGCTGTCCATGTTGCAGCAAATGTTGAGAACTCGTTCTTTCTGATAGCTGAGTAATATTCCATTGTATATATGGACCACAACTTTTTTTTTTTTTTGGACCACAACTTCTTAATCCAGTCATCTGTTGAAGGGCATCTTGGTTCCTTCCACGATTTAGCTATTGTAGACAATGCAGCTGTGAATATTGGGGTGCATATGGCCCTTCTCTTCACTATGTCTGCATCTTTGGGGTAAATACCCAGTAGTGCAATGGCTAGGTCATAGGGTAGCTCAATTTTTAACTTTTTAAGGGACCTCCACACTGTTTTCCAGAGTGGCTGTACCAACTTGCATTCCCACCAACAATGTAGGAGGGATCCCCTTTCTCCACAACCTCTCCAGCAATTGGTGTTTCTTGCCTTGTCACTTTTTGCTATTCTAACTGGCGTAAGGTGGTATCTCAATGTGGTTTTGATTTGAATTTCCCTGATGGCTAATGATTTGGAACATTTTTTCATGTGTCTGTTAGCCATTTGTATGTCTTCATTGGAAAAGTGTCTGTTCATATCTTCTGCCCATTTTATGATTTGTTTATTTGTTTCTCGTGTATTGAGTTTGAGAAGTTCTTTGTAGATCTTTGATATCAGTCTTTTATCTGTAGCATCATTTGCAAATATCTTCTCCCATTCCGTGGGCTGCCTCTTAGTTTTTTTGACTGTTTCCTTGGCTGTGCAGAAGCTTTTTATCTTGATGAAGTCCCACAAGTTCATTTTATCTTTTATTTCTCTTGCCTTTGGAGATGTGTCATGAAAAAGGTTGCTTTGGCCGATGTCATAGAGGTTGCTGCCTATGTTCTACTCTAGGATTTTGATGGATTCCTGTCTCACATCGAGTGATGACTACAGCTTTTTAATATGGCTTGAAGTCAGGCACTGTGATGCCCCCAGCTTTGGTGTTCTTTTCAACATTTCCCTTGCGATTTGGGGTCTTTTCGGATTCCATACAAATTTTAGGATTGCTCCAGCTCTGTGAAACAATGTTGATGATATTTTGTTAGGGATTGCATTGAACGTGTAAATTGTTCTGGATAGCATAGACACATTAACAATGTTTATTCTTCCAATCCATGAGCATGCAATGTTTTCCCATTTCTTTGTGTCTTCCTCAATTTCTTTCATAAGTGTTCTGTAGTTTCTAGAGTATAGATCCTTTACCTCTTTGGTTAGGTTTATTCCTAGGTATCTTATGGCTTTTGCCATTGTAAATGGAATTGATCCTTAATTTCTCTTTCCTCTGTCACAGTGTTAGTGTATAGAAATGCAACTGATTTCTGTGCATTGATTTGGTATCCCGCCACGTTGCTGAATTGCTGTATGAGTTCTAGTAATTTTGGGGTGGAGTCTTTTGAGTTATCCACATAAAGTATCATGTCATTATGGAGAGAGAACACTTGACTTCTTTGCTAATTTGAATGCCTTTTATTTCTTTTTGTTGTCTGATTGCTAAGGCTAGGACTTCTAGTAGTGTTTTGAACAATAGTCATGAGAGTGGGCATCCCTGTCGTATTCCTGACCTTAAGGGAAAAGGTCTCAGTTTTTTCCCATTGAGAAAGATACTCACTGTGGGCTTTTCATAGATGGCTTTTATGATGTTGAGGTATGTTCCCTTTATCCCTGTACTTTGAAGAGTTTTAATCAGGAAACAATGCTGTATTTTGTCAAATGCTTTTTTTTTTTTTTGCATCAGTTGAGAGGAACATATGGTTGTTGTCTTTTCTTTCATTAATGTGCTCTCTCACGTCAATTGATTTGTGAATGTTGAACCACCCTTGCATTCCAGGAATAAATCCCACCTGGCTGTGGTGAATAATCCTTTTAATGTACTGTTGGATCCTATTGGCTAGGAACTTGTTGAGTATTTTGGCATCCGTGTTCATCAGGGATATTGGTCTGTCATTCTCCTTTTTGATGGGGTCTTTGTCTGGTTTTGAGATCAGGGCAATGCTGGCCTCATAGAATGAGTTTGGAAGTTTTCATTCCATTTCTGTTTTTTGAAACAGCTTCAGTAGAATAGGTATTAATTCTTCTTTAAATGTTTGGTAAAATTCCCCTGGGAAGCTGTCTGGCCCTGGACTCTTGTTTTTTGGGAGGTTTTTGATTACTGCTTCAATTTACTTCTGGTTATTGGATTGTTCAGATATTCTATTTCTTCCTGTTTCAGTCCTGGTAGTTTATAAGTTTCCAGGAATGCTTCCATTTCTTCTGGACTGCTTAATTTGTTGGCATATTTTTGCTGGTAATAATTTCTAATAATTGTTTCTATTTCCTTGGTGTTAGTTGTGATCTCTCCCCTTTCATTCATGATTTTATTAATTTGGGTCTTTCCCTTTTTCTTTTGGATAATTATGGCCAGCATTTTATCAATCTTATTAATACTTTCAAAGAACCAGGTTTTTCTTTCATTGATCTGTTCTACTGTTTTCTCATTTCTATTTCATTGATTTCTGCTCTAATCTTTATTTCTCTTCCCCTCCTTGGTTTAGGCCTTATTTGCTGTTCTTTGTCCAGGTCTTTTTGGTGTAAGGTTAGCTTGTGTATTTGGGATTTTTCTAGTTTTTTGAGAGAGGCTTGTATGGCTGTGTAGCCAGAGACTGCCTTTGAATTATCCCATAGATTTTGGGCCAATGTATTTTCATTCTCATTAGTTGCAATTAATTGTTTGAATTCATCTTTAATTTCCTGGTTGACCCGATCATTCTTTAGCAGGATGGTCTTTACTTTCAAGTGTTTGAATTGCATCTAAATTTCTTCTTGTGGTTCAGTTTCAGTTTCACAGCATTGTGGTCTGAAAATATGCATTGGACAATCTCAGTCTGTTATTGTCAGTTGAGACCTGATCTGTGACCCAGTATGTGATCTATTCTGGAGAAAGTTCCATGTGCACTCGAGAAAAATGACTATTCTGTTGTTTAAGGATAGAATTTCCTGTATATATGTACAAAGTCCCTCTGGTCCAATGTGTTATTCAAAGCTCTTGTTTCTTTGTTGATCTTCTGCTTATATGATCTGTCCATTGCTGTGAGTATAGTGTTGAAGTCTCCTACTATTAATGTATTATTATTAATATGTTTCTTTATTTTGGTTCTTAATTGGTTCATGTAATTCGCTGCTCCCATGTTGGGGGCATAGATGTTTACAACTGTTAGATCTTCCTGTTGGATAGACCCTTAGGTACGATATAGTGTCCCTCCACATCTCTTACTGCAGTCTTTGGTTTGAAATCTAATTTGTTTGAGATGAGAATTGCTACCCCAGCTTTCTTTTGTTGTCTGTTGGCATGGTAAATGGTTCTCCATCCCCTCACTTTCAATCTTAGGTGTCTTTAGGTTCAAAATAAGTCCTTTGTATACAGCATGTGAATGGGTCCTGCTTTTTTATCCAATCTGAAACCCTATGTCTCTTGATGGGAGCATTTGGCCCATTTGCACTGAGAGTAACTCTTGAAATATATGAATTTAGTGCTATTGTATTGCCTGTAAGTCCCTGTTCTGATAGGTTTTCTGTTTATTTCTGGTCTATGTGACTCTTGGGATTTCTCTTCACTTACAGAATCCCCCTTCATATTTCTTGCAGGGCTGGTTTGATGGTCACATATTCTTTCAGTTTCTGCCTGTCTTGAAAGGTCTTTATCTCTCTCTCTGTTCTGAATGACAGTCTTGCTGGGTAAAGTACTCTTGGCTGCATGTTCTTTTCATTTAATAACCTGAATATGTCCTGCCAGCCCTTTATGGCTTGCCAGGTTTCTGTGGACAGGTCTGATGTTATTCTGTTGTTCCTCCCTCCGTATGTAAGAAATCTCTTCTCCCTAGCTGTGCTCTGGATAGCTTCCTTGGCTCTAAGATTTGTAAGCTTCATTATTACATGTCGGGATGTTGATCTATTTCTATTGATTTTGGGAGGGGTCCCTTCTGCCTCTTTGAGATTAATGCTTGTTTCCTTCCCCAGATTAAGGACATTCTCAGCTATGATTTGCTCAAATATACCTTCTAATCCTTCTCTTTCTCCATCCCCTTGGGGATCCCAATAATTCTGACACTGGAACGTTTCATGTTGTTGATCTCTCTATTTCCATGTGCTACCAGCTTCTTATCCATATCTTCCTCAGCTTCTTTCCTTTCTATCAACTTATCTTCTAGATAACTAATGAGCTCCTCTGCCTCATTTACCCTGGCTGTTAGAATGTCCAGTTTAGACTGCATCTCATTCATAGCATTTTTAAGTTTGGCCTGATTAGATCTCATTTCTGCCCTTATAGATTCTATATTGTCACTAATGCTTTTTTCAGGCCTCACTATTGACTTCATCATTGCTATCCCGAATTCTATCTCTGACATCTTGCTTATAGCCATATCCATTAGTTCTGTGGCAGAGGACATTGTCTCTGGTTCTTTTCTTTTTTGGGGAGTTCCTCCTGCTTGTCATTGTGTCTAGGGATGGATGAGTGAATGGAGAGAGTCCAAAATATCAACCATGACCCAAGCAAGATGCACCCTAGCAAAATGTGGAGTGGTCTGATGCCACCACCAAAAAAGAAAGCGAAAATGAAACACAAGAGTGGAATTTAAAAACATGAAAAAGTAAAAAAAAAAATTTAAAAACTTAAAGAAGGGGGAGGGAAGGTGGGGGCTACAATATCTCAGTGTGGACAAAACAGGGTGTTTCAGTTGTTCTTGGGTATATTTTGGTCTTTGTGTTAGAGGACACTCTGTTCCAAAATTACTAGGAACATAAAACTTCTATCTATATAAATGTAAACCTGAGTAGAGTAAACATGGGTGAAGATAAAGCATATATCTATAAAAAATGTAGATGTATAAAAATACAAATTAAAAAAGTGGCTATGAATAATGATTTGGCATAACAGACATCTAGTTGAAATGAAAAGAAGATATAATGAAAAATACAGCAGGGGAAAATGGCATGAGAAAAGGAAAAAGAAAGAATAAAAGAAAGAAAAGAAAAGGAGAATTATACCTGGAAAATAAACAGGTCATGCGGCCACATCTGAAGCTCAACATAAAATTTTCCCCTGGTGTTGTGATTTTCCAGTAGTATAGGATCCAAAGGATTGTAATCCAACTGTTCTTTCAGCCTGTCTTCTGGGGGAGGGGCCTGCCAAACTGTTTCTCAGGTAACCCTGCCTTTGCGGAGTTGCCCCATACCCTGTCAGGAGGCTGGCCTCAGTGGAAACCAGTTCTCTGTGTGGCTTGTTTCCCCTGGGACCAGAGGATTAGGTGATCAGAGGAATGATCAGAGCAAAAATATCCACCAGTAAACCTCTGGCCCAGAGCAGAAAATTCACAGTCTGCCCTCCTTAATAAACTCTCCAGGACAAAGAGTCTCCACTTCAGTTTGCATCACTGAAAATCATAGCCTTCTGCACTGCGTACCCACAGCTACTCTCTCAGAAGTGATTTCAGGGGCCTGGGAATATTTCTGCCCTTTGTGCTTCTAAAACCGCAAGTGGCTGTGGGCTTGCAAGCAATCCCTAAGCTCCAGAACCAGGTCTGTGTTCTGCCCTAAAGCCCTTTCCTGGCTGCTACTGCTCTGTGAGTTTTTGCCCAGTAGTGAACACAGGTTCCAGATATTTTTGAGGCTGTTCAAGGAAAGAACAGATATCGACCCACCCAGTTTGCGGTTTTTGGTGATCCGAGCTGAGAATCTCTTCCTGGGCTCACTGGCCATATCCTACTTCCTGGCTCCAACTCTTGGGCCCCCTACTGTTTCAGGAATCTCCTTTTGCTCTGTGGTGCCTTGTAAACGGAGACCACCATGTGCTACCTAGAATAGTGCCTTTTCATTTCCAAAGCCCCCTTCAGGGAGGGGTGTCACTTACTAGAGCAGATTTTTAAGGGTTCCAATTTTGTGCTCCAGTATTATATCACTTTCCAGGTGCCAGCTTATGGCATGCCCTCCACCTTCTGTTTATCTTCCAATATCTCCCCACAGATTCATGATTCTGTAGGTCCTACCTGTTCAAAAGCAGTCGCTTTTCTGCTTGTAGAGATCTATCTATCTCTATCTCTATCTCTATCTCTATCTCTATCTATCTATCTATCTATCTATCTATCTATCTATCTATCTATCTATATTCTTACATCACAGGTTGATTTTGTGGGTGTTCAAAATGGTTTGATAGTTATCCAGTGAAATTCAGGGGACAAGTTGAAATGGGGTCCCCTACTCCTCTGTCATCTTGCCTTCCTCTCCCTCCTTCTATTTTTAATGATAGCGTCGCTGGATAGAATATTCTTGGCGGTAGATTTTTCCCTTTCAGCACTTTGAATATATCATGATATTCTCATCTGGCCTGTAAAGTTTCTGCTGAGAAAGCTGCTGATAGCCATATGAGGTTTCCCTTGTATGTAACTGTGTCTTTCTGCTTTAAATTTTTTTCCTTCATCACTACATTTGGCTATTTTAATTATTATGTATCTTGATGTGGACCTACTTGGGTTGACTTTTGGGGGGAATCTCTGTGCCTAATGCATCTGGTATCTGTTTCCTTCCCCAGATTAGGGACATTTTCATCTGTTATGTCTTTAAATAAACTTTCTGCCTCCTCTTTTCTTCTTCTTCTGGCATCCCTATAGTGGGAATGTCATTATACTTGGTGGAATCACTGAGTTCCCTAAGATAATTTGCAATTTGCATAATTGTTTTTTGTCTCACTTGCTCAGCTTAATTAGTTTTTATTATTCTGTCTTCTAGGTTGCTATTTTCTCCCTCTGCTTCATCTAGTCCTCTATTTATTCCATCTAGTGTGTTTTTAATTTCATTTACTGTGTTCTTCATCTCTGATTGGTTCTTTTTTTTTTCTTCACAATTTTTTAAAAATTGATGTTAGTTCACATATAGTGTAGTATCAGTTTCAGGAGTAGAATCCAGTGATTCATCACTTACATATAACACTGAATGGTCATCACAACAAGTGCCCTCTTTAATGGCAATCACCCATTTAGCCCATCCCCTCCACCTCCCTCCAGCAACCCTCAGTTTGTTCCCTATATTTAAGAGTCTCTTGTGGTTTGCATCCCTCTCTGTTTACTTTGCTGTGAAAAAGCTTTTTATCTTGATGAAGTCCCCATAGTTCATTTTTGCATTTGTTTCCCTTGACTCTGGAGAGGTGTCTAGTAAGAAGTTGCTATGGCCAAGGTCGAAGAGATTGCTGTCTGTGTTCTTTCTGGGATTTTGATGGTTTCTTGTCTCACATTTAGGTCTTTCATCCATTTTGAATTTAATTTTGTATATGGTGTAAGAAAGTGGTCCAGTTTCATCCTTCTGCATGTGGCTGTCCAGTTTTCCTAATACCATTTGTTGAAGAGACTGTCTTTTTTCTATTGGATATTCTTTCTTTCTTTGTCAAAGTATATTTGACCATATAGTTGTGGGTCCATTTCTGGGTTGCCTATTGTATCCCATTGATCTATGTGTTTGTTTTCATGCCAGTACCATACTATTCTGATGATTATAGCTTTGTGATACAGCTTGAAATCTGGAATTGTGATGCCTCCAGCTTTGGTTTTTTTCTTTCCACATTACTTAGGCCATTCAGGATCTTTTGAGGTTCCATGTAAATTTCAGAATTGTTTGTTCTAGCTCTGTGAAAAATGTTGGTGGTTTTTTTTTGATACAGATTGCATTGTATGTGCAGATTTTTTTGGGTTGTATAGACATTTTATTTTTTTTATAATAATATTTTTTATTATATTATGTTAGTCACCATACAGTACATCCCTGGTTTTTGATGTAAAGTTCAATGATTCATTAGTTGCATATAACACCCAGTGCACCATGCAATACGTGCCCTCCTTACTACCCAACAAGACATTTTAACAGTGTTCGTTCTTCCAATCCAGAGCATGGAATGTTTTTCCATTTCTTTGTGTCCTCTCCAATTTCTTTCATAAGTGTTCTAGATTTTTTAGAGTATAGACCTTTCACCTCTTTGGTTATATTTCTAGGTATCTTTGGTTTTTGTGCAATTGTAAATGTGATTGATTCCTTGATTTCTTTTTCAGCTGCTCCATTATTGGAGCATATAGAAATATATATAGAAATGCAATGTATATAGAAATGCAACGTATTTCTGTACATTTATTTTATATCATGCAAATTTGCTGAATTCATGTGTCAGTTCTAGCAATTTTTTCATGGGGTTTTTTGGTTTTTCTACATAGAGCATCACGTCGTCTGTGAAAAGTGAAAGTTTGCCTTTTTCCTTGACGATTTGGATGCCTTTTCTTTCTTTTTATTGTCTTATTGCTGAGGCTAGGACTTCCAGTACTATGTTGAACAGTTGTGATAGCAGACATCCATGTCATGTTCCTGACCTTAGGGGGAAAGCTTTTAGGTTTTCCCCACTGTGGTTGATATCAGTTGTGGGTCTTTTGTATATGGCCTTTATATGTGGAGGTGTGTGTCCCTTCCATCCCTACTTTCTTGAGGACTTTTATCAAAAAAGGATGCACTATTTTGTCAAATGTTTTTTATGTATCTATTGAAGTGATTATATGGTTCTTACACTTTCTTTTATTGTGGTGTATCACGTCAATTGATTTGTGGATACTGAACCACCCCTGTGGCCCAGGAATAAATCCCACTTGATCGTGGTGAAGGATTCTCTTAATGTACTGTTAGATTCGACTTGCTAGTAACTTTTTGAGAATTTTTGCCTCCATGTTCATCATGGATATTGGTCTATAATTCTCCTTTTTAGTGGGGTGTTTGTCTGGTTTTGGAATCAATGTAATGCTGGCCTCATAGAGTGAGTTTCAATGTTTTCTTTCCATTTCTGTTTTTTTTTTATTTTAAATAGTTTATTTTTTTAGTAAGAGTTTTACATTTATAATAAAATCAAGAGGAAGGTACAGAGATTTCTCATATACACCCTGCCCCTACATGCATGACCCCCATTATCAGTATCACTCACTAGTATGGTACAATTATTACAATTGGTGAACCTACAGTGATACATCATCACCCTGAATTTAAAGTTTACCTAAAGGTTCACTCTTGTACGTTCTATGAATTTGGACAAATATATGATGACATATATTCATCATTGTTTTTATCATATGTAGTATTTTCAATGTCCTGAAAACCCCCCTATGCTCTGCCTGTTTATTTCTACCCCTACCACTTCTGACAACCAATTGCTGATCTTTTAATTGCCTCCATAGTTGTGTGTTTTCCAAAATGTCATATAGTTAGAATCATGAAGTATGTAGACTTCTCAGATTTGCTTCTTTCACTTAGTAATATGCACTTAAGATTTCTCCATGTCTTTTCATGGTTTGATAACATTTCTTTTTAGCACTGAATAATATTTTATTTTCTGTATGGTATCAGTTCATTAATCCATTTATCTACTGAAGGGTATCTTGGCTGCTTTCAAGTTTTTGAATTATGGATAGAGGGGCTTTACACATTCTTTTTGATAAACATAACATGTTTTATAAACATCAGGTTTTTGTGGAGAACATAAGTTTTGTGGAGACATAAGTTTTCAACTCCTTTGGATAAATACCAAGGAGCATGATTGCTGGATAACATGGTAAGCATATGTTTAGTTTTGTCAAACACCATCAAATTGTTTTCCAAAATGGATATACCATTTTGCATTTCCACCAGCAATATATGAGAATTCTTTTTTTTAATGATTTTTTATTATATTATGTTACTCACCATACAGTACATCCCCGGTTTCCGATGTAAGGCTCGATGATTCATTAGTTGCGTATAACACCCAGTGCACCATGCAATACGTGCCCTCCTTACTACCCATCACCGGTCTATCCCATTCCCCCCCTCCCCTCTGAGGCCCTCAGTTTGTTTCTCATAGTCCATAGTCTCTCATGTTTCATTCCCCCTTCTGATTATCCCCCCTTTCTTTATCCCTTTCTTCCCCTACTGATCATCCTAGTTCTTATGTTCCATAGATGAGAGAAATCATATGATAGTTGTCTTTCTCTGCTTGACTTATTTCACTTAGCATTATCTCCTCCAGTGCCGTCCATGTTGTAGCAAATGTTGAGAACTGGTTCTCTCTGATAGCTGAGAAATATTCCATTGTATATATGGACCACAACTTCTTAATCCAGTCATCTGTTGAAGGGCATCTCAGCTCCTTCCATGATTTAGCTATTGTGGACATTGCTGCTATGAACATTGGGGTGCATATGGCCCTTCTCTTTACTAAGTCTGTATCTTTGGGGTAAACACCAATGCAATGGCTGGATCATAGGGTAGCTCAATTTTTAACTTTTTAAGGGACCTCCACACTGTTTTCCAGAGTGGCTGTACCAACTTGCATTCCCACCAACAATGTAGGAGGGATCCCCTTTCTCCACATCCTCTCCAACAATTGTTGTTTCTTGCCTTCTCTATTTTTGCCATTCTAACTGGCGTAAGGTGGTATCTCAGTGTGGTTTTGATTTGAATTTCCCTGATGGCTAATGATTTTGAACATTTTTTCATGTGTCTGTTAGCCATTTGTATGTCTTCATTGGAAAAGTGTCTGTTCATATCTTCTGCCCATTTTTTGATTTGTTTATTTGTTTCTCGTGTATTGAGTTTGAGAAGTTCTTTGTAGATCTTGGATACCAGTCCTTTATCTGTAGTGTCATTTGCAAATATATTCTCCCATTCCGTGGGCTGCCTCTTAGTTTTTCTGACTGTTTCCTTGGCTGTGCAGAAACTTTTACTCTTGATGAAGTCCCATAAATTCATTTTATCTTTTGTTTCTCTTGCCTTTGGGGATGTGTCATGAAAAAGGTTGCTTTGGCCGATGTCGTAGAGGTTGCTGCCTATGTTCTCCTCTAGGATTTTGATGGATTCCTGTCTCACATCGAGGTCTTTCATCCATTTGGAGT
This sequence comes from Ursus maritimus, assembly GCF_017311325.1. Taxonomy (NCBI): domain Eukaryota; kingdom Metazoa; phylum Chordata; class Mammalia; order Carnivora; family Ursidae; genus Ursus; species Ursus maritimus. The sequence continues at coordinate 64,092,562 of NW_024423319.1, forward strand.
TTATTTTTGTGTATGGTGTGAGAGAGTGGTCAAGTTTCATTCTTTTGCATGTAGCTGTCCAATTTTCCCACCACCATTTATTGAAGAGACTGTCTTTTTCCCACCGGATGTTTTTTCCTGCTTTATCAAATATTAGTTGCCCAAAGAGCCGAGGGTCCATTTCTGGGCTCTCTATTCTGTTCCATTGGTCTATGTGTCTGTTTTTGTGCCAGTACCATGCTGTCTTTGTGATCACAGCTTTGTAGTACAGCTCGAAATCCGGCATTGTGATGCCCCCAGCTTTGTTTTTCCTTTTCAACAGTTCCTTGGAGATTCGGGGCCTTTTCTGTTTCCATACAAATTTAAGGACTATTTGTTCCAGTTCTTTGAAAAATGTCCTCGGTATTTTGATCGGGATAGCACTGAAAGTGTAGATTGCTCTGGGTAGCATGAACATTTTAACTATGTTAATTCTTCCGATCCATGAGCATGGAATATCTTTCCATCTTTTTATGTCTTCCTCAATGTCTTTCAAGAGTGATTTATAGTTTCTAGAATATAGGTCCTTTACGTCTCTGGTTAAGTTAATTCCAAGGTAACGTATGGTTTTTGGTGCTATTGTAAATGGGATGGATTCCCTAATTTCTCTTTCTTCGGTCTCGTTATTCGTGTATAGAAATGCAACTGATTTCTGAGCATTGATTTTGTATCCCGCCACGTTACTGAATTGCTCTATAACTTCTAATAGTTTGGGAGTGGCTTCTTTTGGGTTTTCCATATAGAGTATCATGTCATCTGCAAAGAGAGACATTTTGACTTCTTCTTTGCCAATTTGAATACCTTTGATCCCTTTTTGTCGTCTGATTGCTGTTGCAAGGACTTCTAGTACTATGTTGAATAATAGTGGCGAGAGTGGGCATCCTTGTCGAGTTCCTGATCTTAAGGGAAAGGCTTCCAGCTTTTCCCCATTGAGAATAATATTTGCAGTAGGCTTTTCATAGATGGCTTTTATGAGATTGAGAAATGTACCTTCTATTCCTACACTCTGAAGGGTTTTAATCAGGAAAGGATGCTGTATTTTGTCAAATGCTTTTTCGGCATCGATTGAGAGGATCATATGGTTCCTGAGTCTTTTCTTGTTGATATGATGTATCACGCTGATTGATTTGCGAATATTGAACCACGCTTGCATCCCAGGTATGAATCCCACTTGATCGTGATGGATAATCCTTTTAATGTACTGTTGGATTCTATTAGCAAGTATCTTGTTGAGGATTTTGGCGTCCATATTCATTAGGGAAATCGGTCTGTAATTCTCCTTTTTGAGGGGGTCTTTGCCTGGTTTGGGGATCAAGGTAATATTGGCCTCATAGAATGAGTTTGGTAGCTTTCCTTCTGTTTCTATTTTTTGAAATAGCTTTAGGAGAATAGGTATTATTTCTTCTTTGAATGTTTGGTAGAATTCCCCAGGAAAACCGTCCGGGCCTGGAGTTTTGTTATTTGGAAGGTTGTTTATCACTGACTCAATTTCTTCATAATTAATTGGCCTGTTTAAGGAATCAATTTCTTCCGGTTTCAATCTTGGTAGTTTATAGGTTTCCAGGAAGGATTCCATCTCTTCCAGATTGCTTAGTTTATTGGCATATAGCTGTTGATAAAAATTTCTAATAATCCTTCCAATTTCAATGGTGTTCGTCGTGACCTCTCCTTTTTCATTCATAATTTTAATAATCTGGGTCCTTTCTCTTTTCTTTTGGATAAGTCTTGCCAGTGGTCTGTCAATTTTATTGATTCTCTCAAAGAACCAGCTTCTAGTCCTGTTGATCTGCTCTACTGTACTTCTGGTTTCTGCTTGATTGATTTCAGCTCTAATTTTGGTCAACTGCTTCCTCGTGCGTGGATTAGGCCTGTCCCTCTGTTGCTGTTCCAGCTTCTTGAGGTGAGAATATAAAAACTGCATTTTAGATTTTTCTATTCTTTTGAGTGAGGCTTGGATGGCTATGTATTTCCCCCTTAGGACTGCCTTTGCAGTATCCCATAGGTTTTGGACTGTTGTATTTTCATTCTCATTGGTCTCCATAAATTGTTTAATTTGATTTTTGATTTCCTGGTTTATCGAGTCATTCCTGAGCAGGATGGTTCTTAGTCTCCAAGTGTTTGAGTTTCTTCCAAATTTTTCCTTGTGGTTGAGTTCCAATTTCAGAGCGTTGTGGTCTGAGAATATGCAGGGGATAATTTCAATCTTTTGGTATCGGTTGAGACCTGTTTTGTGTCCCAGAACATGGTCTATTCTTGAGAATGTTCCATGGGCATTAGAATAGAATGAGTATTCTTTGGTTCTGGGGTGTAGTGTTCTATATATATCTATGAGGTCCAACTCGTCGAGTATGGCATTCAAAGCCTTTGATTCTTTGCTTAGTTTTTGCCAGGGTGTTCTGTCTATTTCTGAGAGTGGAGTGTTGAGGTCCCCTACTATTAATGTATTTTTATTTATATGTCTCTTTATTCTGGTTAAGAGTTGGCTTGTGTATCTTGCTGCTCCCCTGTTGGGGGCATATATATTTATAATTGTCATATCCACTTGTTGAATACTTCCCTTAAGAATAATATAGTGCCCTTCTGCATCTCTAACTATAGTCTGTAGTTTAAAATCCAATTTATCTGATATGAGAATTGCTACCCCAGCTTTCTTTTGAGGTCCATTTGCGTGAAAGATGGTACTCCATCCCCTTACTCTCAGTCTGAATGCATCTTTGGGTTCGAAATGAGTCTCTTGTAGACAGCAAATGGATGGGTCATTTCTTTTTATCCAATCTGCAACCCTGTGGCGTTTTATGGGATGGTTCAAACCATTTACATTAAGACTGATTACTGAGAGATATGATTTTAATGTTGCCATGTTGCCAGTAAAGTCTTTGTTTGTATTGGCTGTGACTTTCTGTTCTGTATCACTCTTGGGGCCTTTTTACTTTTATAGAACCCCCCGTAATATCTCCTGTAGGGCTGGTTTCGTGGTTACAAAATTGGTTAGTGACTGGCGATTCTGAAATGTCTTTATTTCTCCATCAATTCTGAATGACAGCCTTGCTGGATAAAGGATCCTTGGCTGCATGTTTTTCTCTGAAAGAGCTTTAAATATGCTCCCCCAACCCTTTCTCTCATTCCAGGTCTGTGTAGACAGGTCTGACGTAATTCTGATGCTTTTGCCTTGGTACGTGAGAAATTTCTTTGCCCTGGCCGCTTTCAATACTGTATCCTTGCATCTAATATTTGCGAATTGCACTATGACGTGACGTGGCGTAGGTTTGTCGTGGTTGAGCTTGGGAGGGGTCCTCTCTGCCTCTTGGACACGAATGTTTGTTTCCCTCGCTAGATTAGGGAAGTTTTCAGCTACAATTTGTTCAAATATCTCTTCTAGACCTCTGTTTTTCTCCACCCCCTTGGGGATGCCGATGATTCTAACATTGGATCGTTTCATTGAGTCAGTAATCTCCCGTAACCTACATTCGTGGGCGTGGATTTTTTTAAGACCATCTTCTATTTTCATTTTTTCCTCTATTAACCCATCCTCCAATTCACTAACCCGTTCCTCTGCTTCTGCGACCCTGGCCGTCAGAGCCTCTAGTTTTGCCTGCATTTGGCTCATAGAATTTTTAATTTCTGTCAGATTCGCTCTCATTTCTGTCCTTAGGGATTCTATATTCTCAGTAACCTTTTCGTTAATACTTTTTTCAATTCTACTCATCATTTTGACCATCGTGACTCTGAATTCCATTTCTGATAATTCGGTTACATCGATATCCATTATTTCTGTGGCAGAGGCCATAGAATCACTGTCTTTTCTTTGCTGGGGGGGGGCTTCTCCTTCTTGTCATTCTGATGAGGAGAGGTTGCGGGGTTGTCCAGAGCCCAAATTATTGACTGGGTCCCAGGCCGTGCCCCTTGTTTTATAGGGATCTTAGGGATGTGGGCTTCTTCTTTAAAGATTTTATTTATTTATTTATCTGAGAAAGAGAGAGACAGACAGTTCGCAAGAACAGGAACAGAAGCAGGGGAGTGGGAGAGGAAGAAGCAGGCTCCCAGCGGAGGAGCCCGATGAGGGACTCCTTTCTGGAAAGCCGGGATCACGCCCTAAGCCGAAGACAGGCGTTCAATGACTGCGCCACCCAGGCGCCTCGGGTTGTGGGCTTCTTGATTTTTCAGCCTGCCTTCTGTGTTCTGGGGGAGGGGCCTGCCGCGCCGATACTCAGGCAACCCTGTTTGGGTAGAGTCTCCGTGTCCCCTGCGAGGGGGGATGGGATGGGCACGCTGTGAGCTGGTATTTCCAGGCTTTTGTTCTCTGGCGGCTATCCCTGGCGGTCTGCTGTGCGTCTTCTGAGAGTCAGAGCAGCAGAGGCTGAATTGTTACAGAACAGAGGGATTGCGGCCCGTTCTCCACTGATGTTCTGGCCACTTTAACTCCGTTACTGTTGGTGCTGCTCAACCCTGCCTTGTGCCGGGATGTGCGCCTCACACCCGGCGTCCCTGCCCTCACTTCTAGGGCCGCCAGCCCCCAGCCACCAGCCTCCCTCGTGTGCTCCCGGATCTCTGGGTCTCAGTCTATGCCCGGTGAGCACACCGGGATTCCGGAGTTCCGTGAGAAGCCAGGTGGCGCGCCCACCCGGTTCAGGGTCTCAGTCTGCTGTTTCGCGTGTGCTGACTGCCAGTCTGCCCGCTTCCCCGTGCAGGTGGCCCGCCAGCCGCAAGCTGCCCCGCGCGCGCTCCGGAAGCTCCCGGTCTCAGTCTGGATCCCATGAGCACACCGGTATTGGGATTCCGGTGGTCCGCAAGATGCCTGCTGGCGCGCGCTCCCGGCTCACCAGTCTCAGTCCGCTCTCTCGCGGGTGCAGTCCGTGAGTCCGCCCGCTCTCCAGTGCAGGTGGCTGCCGCTTCCCGGCGCCCTAACACGGCAGCTCCCTCCCCCTTCTGTTTATCTTCTGATATCTGTGCATGGTTTCACGGCTCCCCACTTCGTACCTCAATACTCAGCGCTGGAGATGTTCATTTGTAGAGATCCAGATGTATCTTCCTGTGTCTCAGGCTGATTCCGTGGTTGTTTAGGCTGGTCTGGTACCTATCCAGCTCAACTCCGGGGACCAGCTGAAAAAGGCGTCCCCTACTCCTCCACCATCTTAACTCCAAGGCACGTCGTCTTTCATGAAATTGGAAGCATTCTCAGAAGTGCGTTTCTCAGCATAAGGAATTTATCGTGCGCTTAACCTTATGAAAGAACTCCATCGAAAATCATCTGAAACTCACATCTTCTCTCATGCAGATGGAGGCATTGGCTACAGGGTGAGGAAACGTGTAAAGAAATGCCATTTACTAAACTATGAGCACCAAGCCTCTGTAGAGAGAATGCCACTTCAAACATCAGTATATGAGAATGCTTATTTCTTCACATCCTTGCCAGCATTTGGCAGTCAATGTTCTGGATTTTAGCCATTCTAACAAGTGTGTAGTGGTATCTCATTGTTTTAATTTGCATTTTCCTCATATCATATGATGTTAAGCATCTTCTCTTATGCTTATTTGCCATCTTCTTTGATTCTTTTTGGCAAGGTATCTCTTAATATTGTTGTCCCAATTATGAAATCCAGTGGTTGTTTTCCTGTTGTTGAATTTTAAGAGTTACTTGTATGTATTTTTTAATAATATTTCTTATTATGTTAGTCACCATACAGTACATCCCTAGTTTTTGATGTAAAGTTCCATGATTCATTACTTGCGTATAATACCCAGTGCACCATGCAATACATGCCCTCCTTAATACCCATCACCAGCCTATCCCATTCCCCCGCCCCCCTCCCCTCTGAAGCCCTCAGTTTGTTTCTCAGAGTCCATAGTCTCTCATGGTTAATTCCCCCTTCTGTTTACCCCCCCTTCTTCTTCACTTTCTTCTCCTACCGATCTTCCTACTACTTATGTTCCATAAATGAGTGAAACCATATGATAATTGTCTTTCTCTGCTTGACTTATTTCACTTAGCATTATCTCCTCCAGTGCTGTATATGTTGCAGCAAATGTTGAGAAATGGTTCTTTCTGATAGCTGAGTAATATTCCATTGTATATATGGACCACATCTTCTTTTTTTTTTAAGATTTTATTTATTTATTTGACAGAGATAGAGACAGCCAGCGAGAAAGGGAACACAAGCAGGGGGAGTGGGAGAGGAAGAAGCAGGCTCATAGTGGAGGAGCCTGATGTGGGGCTCGATCCCATAATGCCGAGATCACGCCCTGAGCCGAAGGCAGACGCTTAACCGCTGTGCCACCCAGGCGCCCCTGGACCACATCTTCTTAATCCAGTCATCTTCCTACTTTTTATGTTCCATAAATGAGTGAAACTATATGATAATTATCCTTCTTTGCTTGACTTATTTCGCTTAGCATTATCTCCTCCAGTCCTGTCCACGTTGCAGCAAATGTTGAGAAATGGTTCTTTTTGATGGCTCAGTAATATTCCATTGTATATATGGACCACATCTTCATAATCCAGTCATCTGTTGAAGGGCATCTTGGTTCCTTCCATGATTTAGCTATTGTGGACAATGCTGCTATGAAGATTGGGGTGCATATGGCCCCTCTCTTCACTACGTCTGTATCTTTGAGGTAATAGTAGTATAATTGCTGGATCATAGGGTAACTCTATTTTTAACTTTTTAGGGTACTGCCACACTGTTTTTCAGAGAGGCTGTACCAACTTGCATTCCCACCAACAATGTAAGAGGGATCCCCTTTCTCCTCTCCAACAATTGTTGCTTCCTGCCTTGTCAATTTTTGCCATTCTAACTGGTGTAAGGTGGTATCTCCGTGTGGTTTTGATTTGAATTTCCCTGATGGCTAATGATTTTGAACATTTTTTTCATGTCTCTGTTAGCCATTTGTATGTCTTAATTAGAAAAGTGTCTGTTCATATCTTCTGCCCATTTTATGATTTGTTTATTTGTTTCTTGCGTATTGTGTTTGAGAAGTTCTTTGTAGATCTTGGATACCAGTCTTTTATCTGTAGTATCATTTGCAAATATCTTCTCCCATTCTGTTGGCTGCCTCTACGTTTTGTTGACTATTTCCTTGGCTGTGCAGAAGCTTTTTATCTTGATTAAGTCCCACAAGTTCATTGTTTCTTTTGTTTCTCTTGCCTTTGGAGATGTGTCATGAAAAAAGTTGCTGTGTCCAATGTCACACAGGATGCTGCCTATGTCCTTCTCTAGGTTTTTGATGGATTCCTGTCTCACCTCAAGGTCTTTCATCCATTTAGAGTTTATGTTTGTGTATGGTGTGAGAGAGTGGTCAAGTTTCATTCTTTTGCATGTAGCTGTCCAATTTTCCCACCACCATTTATTGAAGAGACTGTCTCTTTTTCCACTGGATGTTTTTTCCTGTTTCGTCAAAGATTAGTTGCCCAAAGAGGTGAGGGTCCATTTCTGGGTTCTCTATTCTGTTCCATTGGTCTATGTGTCTGTTTTTGTGCCAGTATCATGCTGTCTTTCTGATCACAGCTTTGTAGTATAGCTTGAAATCCAGCAATGTGATGCCCCCAGCTTTGTTTTTCCTTTTCATCGATTCCTTGGCCATTCGGAGCCTTTTCTGGTTCCACACAAATTTAAGGGCTGTTTGTTCCAGTTCTTTGAAAAATGTCATTGGTATTTTGATCGTGATAGCATTGAAAGTGTAGAGTGCTCTGGGTAGCATAGACATTTTAACTATGTTAATTCTTCTGATCCATGAGCATGGAATATTTTTCCATCTTTTTGTGTCTTCTTCGATGTCTTTCAAGAGTGATTTATCGTTTCTAGTATATAGATCCTTTACCTCTCTGGTTAAGTTAATTCTGAGCTAATGTCTGATTTTTGGTGCTATCGTAAATGGAATGGATTCCCTAATTTCTCTTTCTTCAGTCTCACGTTCATTTATAGAAATGCAACTGATTTCTGAGTGTTGATTTTGTATCCTGCCACATTACTGAATTGCTCTATAACTTCTAGTAGTTTGGGGGTGCATTCTTTTCGGTTTTCCATATAGAGTATCATGTCATCTGTGAAGAGAGACAGTTTGACTTCTTCTTTGCTGATTTGGATACCTTTTATCCCTTTTTGTTGTCTGATTGCTGTTGCAAGGACTTCTAGTACTATGTTGAATAATAGTAGTGAGAGTGGGCATCCTTGTCATGTTCCTGATCTTAAGGGAAAGGCTTCCCCCATTGAGAATGATATTTGCTGTAGGCTTTTCATAGATGGTTTTTATGAGATTGAGGAATGTACCCTCTATCCCTACACTCTGAAGGGTTTCAATCAGGAAAAGATGCTGTATTTTGTCAAATGCTTTTTCTGCATCAATTGAGAGGATCATATGGTTCTTGACTCTTTCTTGTTGATATGCTCTATCACACTGATCGATTTGTGAATGTTTTACCACGCTTGCATCCCAGGGATGAATCCCACTTTGTTATGATGAATAATCCTTTTAATGTACTGTTGGAGCCTATTAGCTAGGATCTTGTTGAGAACTTTGGCATCCATATTCATCAGGGAAATCGGTCTGTAATTCTCCTTTTTGATGGGGTCTTTGCCTGGTTTGGGGATCCAGGTAATACTGGCCTCATAGAATGAATTTGGTAGTTTTCCTTCTGTTTCTCTTTTTTGAAACAGCTTCAGGAGAATAGGTATTATTTCTTCTTCGAATGTTTGGTAGATCTCCTCGGGGAATCCGTCAGGCCCTAGACTCTTGTTTTTGGGGATGTTTTTGATCACTGCTTCAATCTCTTCATAATTAATCAGTCTGTTTAAAAATCAATTTCTGGGGCTCCTTGTTGGCTCAGTCATTAAGCATCTGCCTTTGGCTCAGGGAGTGATCCCGGTGTTCTGGGATCGAGCCCCACATCAGGCTCCTCTGCTGGAAGACTGCTTCTTCCTCTCCCCCCTCCCCCTGCTTGTGTTCCCTCTCTCACTGGCTGTCTCTATCTCTGTCAAATAAATAAATAAAATCTTTTAAAAAAATAAAAAATCAATTTCTTCCTGTTTCAGTCTTGGTAGTTTATAGGTTTCCAAGAAGGCATCCATTTCTTCCAGGTTGTTTAATTTATTGGCATAAAGCTGTTGATAAAAGTTTCTAATGATCCTTCCTATTTCATTGGTGTTGGTTGTGACCTCTCCCTTTTCATTCATAATTTTATTAATTTGGATCCTTTCTCTATTCATTTGAATAATTGTGGTCAGTGGATTATCGATCTTATTTATTCTTTCAAAGAACCAGCTTTCAAAGATCAACCAGTTCTGTTGATCTGCTCTATTGTGCTCCTGGTTTCTAATTAATTTATCTCTGCTCTAATCTTGATCAAGTGCTTTCTCATGTTCTTCTGTTCCAGCTTCAGCTTCTTGAGGTGAGAATATAAAAATTGCATTTAGATTTTTCTCTTCTTTTGAGTAAGGCTTGGATAGCTATGTATTTTCCCCTTAGGACTGCCTTTGCAGTGTCCCATAGGTTTTGGACTGTTGTGTTTTCTTTTTCGTTGGTCTCCATAAATTGTTTAAATTGATTTATAATTTCCTTGTTTATCCGATCATTCTTGAGCAGGATGGTTTTTAGGTTCCAGGTGTTTGAGTTCCTTCCAAATTTTTCCTTGTGATTGAGTTCCCATTTCAAAGCATTGTGGTCTGAGAATATGCAGGGAATACTTCCAGTCTTTTAGTATCGGTTGAGACCTGTTTTGTGACCCAATATATGATCTATTCTGGAGAAGGTTCCATGTGCACTCGAAAAGAATGAGTATTCTGTTGTTCTGGGGGGTAGTGTTCTGTATATATCTATCAGGTCCATCTGGTCCAGTATATCATTCAAAGCTCTTGTTTCTTTGTTGATTTTCTGCTTAGGTGATCTGTCTATTGCTGAGAGTGGAGTGTTGAGGTCCCCTAGTATTAATGTATTTTTATCTATATGTCTCTTTATTCTGGTTAAGAGTTGGCTTGTGTATCTTGCTGCTCCCATGTTGGGGGAGTAGATATTTATAATTGTCATATCCACTTGTTGGATACATCCTTTAAGAATAATATAGTGTCCTTCTGTATCTCTAACTACAGTCTTTATTTTAAAATCTGTTTTTTTGGGACAGTTTGAGAAGAATAGGTATTCACCTTCTTTCATTTTCTGGTAGTTTTCTCCTGGGAAGCCATCTGGCTCTGGAGTCTTGTTTGTTGGGAGATTTTTGAGTACTGATTCAATTTCTTTGCTGGTGTTGGGTCTGTTTGCATTTTTTATTTCTTCATGATTCAGTTTTTGTAGTTCATATGTTTCTAGGAATTTATCCATTTCTTTCAGATCGCCCAGTTTGTGGCATATAATTTTTCGTAATATTCTTCTATATTTGTTTGTATTTCTGTGATGTTGGTTGCGATTTCTCCTTTCATTTATTATTTCATTTATTTGGGTCCTTTTTCTTTTCTTTTCAATGAGTCTGGCCAGGTGTTTATCAATCTTGTTAATTCTTTGAAAGAACCAGCTCCTAGCTTCATTCCTCTGTTCTACTGGTTTTTTTTTTAATTTCTATATCTTTTTTTCCTGCTTTATTCTTTATCATTTCCCTTCTGCTTGTTTTAGGCTTTATTTGTTGATCTTCTTCCAGCTCCTTTTGGTGTAATGTCAGGTTGCATATTTGAGACTTTCCTTGTTTCTTGAGGAAGGCCTTCATTGCTATATACTTCCCCCTTATGACCACCTTTGCTGTATCCAAAATAATCTGGAATGTCATGTTTTCATTTTCTTTTGATTCCATGTATGTTTTAAAATTCTTTAATTTCCTGATTAGCCCATTCATTCTTTAGTAGGATATTCTTTAACCTCCATGTATTTGTGGGCTTTTGAAATTTTGACTTGTGGTCAACTTCAAGTTTTATAGTATTGTGGTCTGACAATATGGATGGTATGATATCAATCTTTGTGTACTTGTTTTATTAAAATTCTATATTATATTATGTTAGTCACCATACAGTACATCATTAGTTTTTGATGTAGTGTTCCATGATTCATTGTTTGCATATAACACCCAGTGCTCCATGCAATACGTGCCCTCCTTAATACCCATCACCAGGCTAGCCCATCCTCCCACCCCCTTCCCCTCTGAAACTCTCAGGTTGTTTCCCAGAGTCCATAGTCTCTCGTGGTTCATTCCACCTTCTGTTTACCCCCCCCCCAACTTCATTCTTCTCACTCATTTGTGGAACATAAGGAATAGCAGGTAGATCGATAGGAGAAGGAAGGGAAGTATGTACTTGTTGAGGCCTGATTTGTGACCCAGTATGTGATCTATTCTGGAGAATATCCAATGTGCACTTGAAAAGAATTTGTGTTCTGATGCTGGAGAAGAAAATTCTCTGAATATATCTGTTAAGTCCATGTGGCCCAGTGTGCCATTCAATGCCCTTTTTTCCTTGTTGATCTGCTTAGATTATCTGTCCATTTCTGTGTGTGGGGTGTTAAAATCCCCTATTATTATTGTATTTTTTATCAGTGAGTTTGTTATTAACTGATTTATATATTTGGGTGTTCCCAAGTTGGGGGTATAAATATTCATGATTGTTAGATTTTGTTGTTGGATAGACCCCTTTATTATGATATAGTGTCTTTCATCTCTTATTCAGTCTTTGGTTTAAAATGTAGTTTGTCCAGGGGCTCCTGGGTGGCTCAGTTGTTAAGCATCTGCCTTGGACTCGGGGCATGGTCCTGGAGTCCTGGGATTGAGCCCTGCATCGGGCTCCCTGCTCTGCCGGGAGCCTGCTTCTTCCTCTCCCACTCCCCCTGCTTGTGTTCCCTCTTTCACTGGCTGTCTCTCTGTCAAATAAATAAGTAAAATCTTCTAAAAAATGTAGCTTGTCCAATATAAGTATGGCTATTCCAGCTTTCTTTTAATGCCCATTAGCATGATAAATGGTTTTGTATCCCCTCACTTTAATCTGGAGGTATCTTTGGATCTAAAATGAGTCTCTTGTAAGCAGCATATTGATGTGTCTTTTTTTTAAAATCCATTTTGATATCATGTCTTTTGATTGGTGCATTTGGTCGATCTGTTTGGTTCTTTTCTATCTGTTTGTTAAGTGCCTCACTGATGTCCTCCACTCTTTTTCTAAGTCCAGTTAGTGACTTTGTGATCATTACTCTAAATTTCTATGAGGCATATTACTTACATCTGTTTTGTGTAGGTCTGTTGCTGTGATTTTGTCCTGTTCTTTCATTTGGCACATATTCATTTTTGTCTGTTTCTTTGTGTTAGGAAAATCAACTTTATCTCGTGTCCTTGAAGATAACCTTATGAATCAGGGGTCCTGTAGTGCCCTGCTGTGCAGTGTCCCCTGTTTCTCAGGATCTGACACTTCAGGCAGTGTCTCCTATGTGTCTTTCCTATGCCCTGATGTGGAGTCCTGGACTTTTTCCTTCAACCCAGTTTTCTGAAGTGTCTTTCTTTGCCTGTTGTGGGAAGTGTTTGGTCCCTGGTTAGATGGGGGCAGGTTTTAGCAAGGTGTGCACTGGGCCATTTGTGAAATGAGACCTGCTACGTCTGCTACTGCCACTGCCAGAACTTAGGTCCTGCAGAACATGTAGTTTGGGATATGAGGTGTTGGTGGAATTTGTGCTGGTCTTCTGGGGAAGGGGGCTCACAGTGCCAGGACTGAGGGAAGTGTGACTGGGCAGATCTCCCAAAGCATTGGGGGATAGAGTCTCGTCTAAGTATGTTAGGTAGCAAGTGTTGGTGCCAGTTTACTTCTTGCAGGTGTCCATGTGTTTATGTTGATGGATGAGGGAGGAAAATGGCATGAGACAGATCCTTTGTTCCTAGAGGGTCTCCATGTTATCCCTAACTTTCCAGGCCACACTCTGAGACGACTAAATCACTCTTCTTCCCTTCTGCCCCTGGCATTTTTCAAACTGCTGCCTCCCCACTGTATCTCTGTAGGTTGTTCATCGTGTTGCCTCTTTAAGGGTGGGGACTCTGCTTCCTAATCCTGTCTGGGCTGTCCCAAAGCTAAGCCTGCTGATTTTTTAAATTCCAGGACTTGAGTCTCACTGGTTTTAAGAATTCATGAAATTTGCTCCCCCCTACTTTCAGAGCCAAAGGTTATGGGAATTCATCTTCCCCATGAGGGATCCTGGGTGTGAAAATGTTTTTTGCCTTTCTCTTTGCCACTGGATCTCCACTCACTACAGTCAACTATACTCCATTTTGTTTCCTAACCGCATCTTCACCCTTCCTAACTTCTATGTGGCCTCTTCTTTACCTTTAGATGTGGAGTTTGTTTTGCCAGATTTTGGATCATTTTTGGGGGGTTATTTATGCTTATGTGAGTGTTATCTAGTTGTATCTGTGGGTCTAGGTGAACTTAGGGTTCTCCTACTCTGCCATCTTCCCAGCCTCCTCTTCTGCATTGAATCTTTAAATTGCATTGGATAGTATGGACATTGTAACAATATTTAGTCTTCCAGTCTATGAACATGTTATTTTCATTTGTCTGGGCATTGTTGCCTTTTGAATTCCTGGTCTTTGAGGAAAATCTTTCAGTTCCACTTTTGTGTATGATGTTAGCTGTGAACTTTCCATATATAGTCTTCATTATGTTGAGGTACTTTCCATTACTACTTAGTTGAGAGTTTTTAATGAAAGAGTGTTGAATTTTTTCAAACACTTTTTCTGCATCTCTTAAAACAGTCATATGATTTTTTATCCATCATTCTGTTAATATAGTATATCACATCAATTAATTTTCATATGTTGAATATTTTTGCACCTATATTCATCAGGGATATTTTTCTTTCTTGTGATATCTTTGCCTTGATTTCGTATTGGGGTAATGCTGGTGTCACAAAGTGGATTTGAATTTGTTTCCTCATTTTCAAATTGTTTTGGAAGAGTTTCAGAAAGGTTGGTGTTAATTTCTCTTTAAATGTTTGTTAGAATTCACTAGTGAAGCCATAGTGTCATGGGCTTTTCTTTGTTGGGATGTTTTTGATTACTGATTCAATACCCATACTAGTTATAGGTCTGTTCAGGGTTTCTATTTTTTCATGATTTAGTCTTGATAGATTGTACATTTCTAGGAATCTTTCCATTCTTCTAGTTTATTCAGTCTATTGTTATGTAATTGTTCATAGTGGCCTTACACTTTTTTGTATTTCTGTGGCACCAGTTGTAATATCTATTCTTTCTGGTTATATTTATTTGAGTCTTTTGGTTTTTTCTTAGTTAGCTAAGGATTTATCCATTTCCTTTATTTTCAAAAAACACTTTTAAATTTCAAAGACGTCTATTGTTTTTCTTTTTTCCTATTGTTTTTCTATTTTATTTGTTTCTGCTCTAATGTTTATTAATTCTTTCCTTTTATTAACTTTGGCTTTAGTTTATTCTTCTTTTTATAGCTCATTGAGATGTAAAGTATTGTTTATTTGGGATTTTTCCTCTTTTTAACACATGATTTTTCCTCTTAGTACTGCCTTTTCTCCATCCCATAAGTTTTCATCTGTTATGCGTTATTTTCATTTGTCTTAGGTATTTTAAAATTGCCTTTTGATATCTCCTTTGACCCAATGAGTGTTCAAGATTGTATTGTTTAGTTTTCACATATTTGTGAATTTTAAATTTTACTTCTTTAAAAAATTATTCTAGTTTTATTGAGATATAATTAACATACAACACTAAGTTTAAAGGGTACAGCATAACGTCTTGACTTTCATATATTATGAAATCATTACCACAATAAGTTAAGTTAATGTCTATTATTTCATATAGATGCAAAAAATAAGAAAAAGTGTTTTATCCTTGTGATGAGAACTTTTAGAATCTACTCTCTTAACTCTCTAATACACTGTACATCAATTTTAACTATGGTCATCATGTTGTATATTACATTCCCTTTACTTATTTCTATTATACCTGGAAGTTTGTATTTTCTGGTCACCTTCAGGGTCCATCCGTGTTGTTACCACTGTCAGGATTTCCATCCTTTTCATGGCTGAGCAATATTCCATCATATATATATATATATATATATATATATATATATATATATA
>NW_024423319.1:64107643-64129553 GCF_017311325.1 Ursus maritimus
ATATATATATATATATATATATATATATATATATATATCATAACATCTTTACCCGTTCCTTTGTCAGTGGGCACTTATATTGTTTACATGTCTTGGCTCTCATAAATAATGCTCTGAACATGGAGATGCAGATATGTCTTTGACAAAGTGGGGGTTTTTTGTTTCCTTTAGCTTAATAACCAGAATTGGAATTGCTGGATCCTATTTTTAATGTTTTGAGGAGCTCCATACTGTTATTCATATTGGTTGTACTAATTTTCAAGCTCATGAACATTACACAAGGGTTCCCTTTTCTCTACATTCCTGCCAGTATTTGGGTTTTTTTTTTTAAGTATGGAGAAATAAGTTTAATAAAAAATTTACTAAAATTGCAAAAAAAAAAACCCACAACTCTCCAAAAACCTCTTGTTCTATTTGAATATGTATCTTATAAAATTACAGATAACTTTGGGATATTAAAAAAAATTGTATCTACTCTCAATGGTTAAAAGTTGGCTCCCACTGACAATATCCAAAGGAAAATGCTAATTTCCTCTGAGGCTATTTCTGTCTTATATTTATGTGCAAAACTGATATTCATTTGCAAAAATTAAGAGATGATTGCATCCTAATTTTACAATAGACTTTTCAGGGATAAACACCTTGTAAAAGAAAATAATAGGATTTCATCATTCTTCTTTCTTTTCTCCATTATTAACCTGTTGGAGACTATTCTTTCACACATCTCTTTATGTATGTAAAGGCCTACATAGATATATACACAAATAAACCAATTACATAATTTTATGTGAAAGAGATAGTGATATATATGCTGTCATTCTCATAGAAATTTTATTTTGACTTCTCTTTCCTCTTCTCTCTTTCCCTCATTTCTACCTCTCCTTTTATTCAAGATACTACCTTACACCAATTAGAATGGCAAAAAATAACATGGCAGGGAACAACAAATGTTGGAGAGGATGTGGAGAAAGGTGATCCCTCTTACATTGTTGGTAGGAATGCAAGTTGGTACAGCCACTTTGGAAAACAGTGTGGAGGTCCCTTCAAATGTTAAAAATTGAGCTACCGTATGGTCCAGTAATTGCACTACTGGGTAATTAGCTCAAAGTTACAGAGGTAGTAAAAAGAAGTGGCACATGCACCCCAATGTTCATAACAACAATGTCCACAAGAGGCAAACTGTAGAAGGAGCTGAGATGCTCTTCAAAAGATGAATGGATAAAGAAGAAGTGGTTCATATATACAATGGACTATTACTCAGTCATCAGAAAGGATGAATACCCACCATTTGCATAGACATGGATGGAACTGGGGGAGATTATCCTAAGTGAAATAAGTCAATCAGAGAAAGACAAGTATCATTTGGTTCCACTTATATGTGAAACATAAGGAATAACATGTAGGGCATTAGAAGAAGGAAGGGAAAAGGGAAGGGGGGAATCAGAGGGGGAGATGAACCATGAGAGACTATGGACTCTGGGAAACAAACAGGGTTTCAATCAGAGGACGGTGGGTAAATGGTTTAGCCCAGTGATGCATATTAAAGAGGGCATGTATTGCAATGAGCTGGATATCTATCAAACCATTTTGAACAGCCACGAAACCAGCCTTTGATGGAAGAATTTGTATCTAGACCCCTAGAAGCAGAACAGCAACTGCTTTTTGCATAGTAGGACGTGTGGTGTCATAAATCTGTAGGGAGATGTCAGAAGACAAACAGAAGGGGGAGGGAGCCTCCATAAGCTGGCCCTGGAAACTGATATAACACCAGAGCACAAAATTCAAACCCCTAGAAATCTGCTCTAGTGAGAGACAGCCCTCTCTGAAAGGGGCTCCAGAAATGAAAAATCAGACTTCTAGGTGGGGCATTGTGGTCTTGGAATCTGAGGAGTCACAGAGAGAATGGGGGTGCCTGAACCAATAGAGTGCCTGAACAGTGGAGCCAGGAAGTTGGTTATGGTCAGTGAGCCCAGGAGGGAACTCTCAGCTTGGGTCACCATAAACCGTGAACCAGGCCAGTGGGTAATCACTCTTTTACTGAGCAGCATGTAAAGGACTGGAACCTGGGGTAAAGCAGCTGTGCCCAGGACTGAGCAAAAGCACCCAGGGCAGTAGCAGCCCAGAACGGACATTAGGGTGGCACCCAGACATGATACAGGAGCTTTGGGTGAGTGTCAGCCTGCAGCCGCTTGTGGTTTTAGAGTCATAAAGGGCAGTGGCACTCCCGGGTCACTGGCACTACCTCTGAGAGAGTTGCAGTGGGCATGCACCATGGGAGGCTGCAGTTTTTGGTGCATACAGAAGCAGATACTATTTGTCCCAGAGGGTTTATTAAAGAGGGCACACTGAGATCTTTCTGCTCTGGGCCAGAGGTGTGGGCATGGCCATTTTTGCTCTGATCCTCTGAACAGGTGCAGAAAACCTCCAGGGAACAAAAGCCACACAGAAGATCAGTTTCTACTGAGCCCATCCCCCGGACAACTACACCCAGGCAGGGATACCTGAGAAACAGCACAGCTGGCCTCTCTGCCAGAAGACAGACTGGAAGAACAGGTGGAGGACAGGCCTATGGATCTCATACAGCTGTAAAATTCCAACACCAGAGGAAAATAGTATATTGAGCTCTAGGTGTTGCCTCATGACTCTTTACTTTTCAGATAAAATTCTCCTTTCCTTTTTTCTTTTTCTTAAGCCTTTTCTCTCTTTATTTTTGTTTTTACCTTCATCCCATTTCAACTAGATGCTTATTATACCAACTTATATTACATAGTCGTTTTTTTTCTTTTCATTTCTTTTCTTTCTTTTTTTTTTTCTATTTCATTTTGACTTTCTTTTCTGTGGTGGCTTCCAACCACTCCAGATTTTTCTAGGGCACATTTGCTTGGGTCGTGGTTGATATTTTGGGCTCTGTTCATTCGCCTACCTTCATTTTCTGGACAGAATGACTAGAAAGAGGAATTCACACACACACGCACACACACACCATAGGCAGTGTTCTCTGCCACAGAGCTAATCAATATGGATATAAGTAAGATGTCAGAGATAGAATTCAGGATAACAATTATAAAGTTAAAAGCTAGGCAACATTTGCTGCAACATGGATGGGACTGGAGGAAATAATGCTAAGCGAAATAAGTCAAGCAGAGAAAGACAATTATCATATGGTTTCACTCATTTATGGAACATAAGAAGTAGGAAGATCATTAGGAGAAGAAATGAATAAAGAAAGGGGGGTAAACAGAAGGGAGAATGAACCATGAGCAAGTATGGACTCTGGGAAACAAACTGAGGGCTTCAGAGGGGAGGGGATGGGGGAATGGGATAGGCTGGTGATGGGTATTAAGGAGGGCACGTATTGCATGGTGCACTGGGTGTTTGTTATACGCAAGTAATGAATCATGGAACTTTACATCAAAAACTAGGGATGTACTGTATGGTGACTAACATAATATAATAAAAATATTATTATAAAAACCCTAGACTTGAAAAAACATTAGAGACAATATAGAATATAGAAGGGCAGAAATGAGATCTAATCAGGCTGAACTTAAAAATGCTATGAATGAGATGCAGTCTAAACTGGATACTGTAACACCTAGGGTCAATGAGGCAGAAGAGAGACTAAGTGTTCTAGAAGATAAGCTGATGGAAAGAATGAAGTTTAGGAAAATCATATAGACAACTAACAGCCCATGAGAAAAGGCTTGGAGAGATTAATGACGCCATGAAACGTGCTCCAATGTCAGAATCATTGGGATCCCTGAGGGGGGAGGAGAGAGAAGGCTAGAAGGTTGTTTGAGCAAATCATAGCTAGGAACGTCCCTAATCAGGGGAAGGAAATGAGTATTCATATCCAAGAGGCAGAGAGAACCCCTCCCAAAATCAATAAAAATAGATCAAGACCTGGACATAAGTAGTGAGGCTTGGATATCTTAGAGCAAAGAAAACTATGCTGGAGAGCAGGGGAGAGGAGGTTCCTATATGGAGGGAGGAACATCGAATAATATCAGACTCATCACAGGAACCTGGCAAGGGAGAGAGCCAGCAAGACATATTCAGGGTACTAAATGAGAAGAAAATGCAGCCAAGAATACTTTATCCAGCAAGGCTGTCATTCACAACAAAAGGAGGGATAAAGAGTTTCCTGGACAGACAGAAACTGAAAGAATATGTGACCACCAAGCCATCCCTGCAAGAAATATTAAGGGGGATTCTGTAAGTGGAGAGAAAACCCAAGAGTCACATAGACCAGAAAGAAACAGAGACAATCTACAGAAACAGGATTGTTACAGTCAATACAATGGCACTAAATTCATCTGTTTCAATAATTGCACTCAATGTAAATGCACTGAATGCTCCAGGTAAGAGACACAGGGTATCATATTGGATAAAAAAGCGAGACCCCTCTGTACGCTGTCTACAAGAGACTCGTTTTATACCTAAAGACACCTCCAAATTGAAAGTGAGGGGATGCAAAACTATTTACCATGTTAATGGACCTCAAAGGAAACTTGGATAGCAATCCTCATATCTGACAGATTAGATTTTAAACAAAAGACTATATAGTAAGAGAGGTAGAGGGACACTATATCATACTTAAAGTGTCTATCCAACAAGAAGTCTAACAATTGTAAACACCTATGCCCCCAACATGGGGGCAGCCAATTACATAAACCAATTAATAGCCAAAATAAAGAAACATGTTAATAATAATAATACACAAACAGTAGGGGACTTCAACACTCCACTCACAGCAATGGACAGATCATCTCAGCAGAAGATCAACAAAGAACCAAGAACTTCAAAGGACACATTGGACCAGATGGACTTTGTAGATATATACAGAAAATTCCATCCTAAAACAACAGAATAGTCATTCTTCTTGAGTGCACATGGAACTTTCTCCAGAATAGATCACATACTGGGTCACAAATCAGTCTCAACTGGCACCAAAAGATTGAGATTATTCCCCGCATGTTATCAGACCACAGTGCTTTGAAACTGGAACTCAATCACAAGAAAAAATTTGGAAGGAATTCAAACACTTGGAAGTTAAAGAGCATCCTGCTAAAGAATGAATGGTTCAACCAGGAAATAAAGAACGTAAACATTTCATGCAAACCAGTGAAAGTGAAAATACCTCGGTTCAAAACCTATGGGATACTCCAAAGGCGGTCCTCAGAGGGAAGTACATAGCCATCCAAGCCTCTCTCAAAAAATTAGAAAAATCCCAAATACACAAGCTTACCTTACACCTAAAGGACCTGGCGAAAGAACAGCAAATAAAGCCCAAACCAAGGAGGAGAAGAGAAATAATAAAGATTAGATCAGAGATCAATGAAACAGAAACTAGAAGAAAAGTAGAACCCATTAGAGAAACTAGAAGCTGGTTCTTTGAAAGAATTAATAAGATCAATAAATCTCTGGGCAGACGTATCCAAAAGAAAAGAGAAAGGATCCAAATTAATAAAATCATGAATGAAAGGGGAGAGATCACGACTAATACCAAGGAAATAGAGACATTTATTAGAAGTTATTACCAGCAGCTATATGCCAAAAAACTACCAGGACTGAAACAGGAAGAAATCGGCAATCTGAGCAGAACAATAACCAGCAAGGAAATTGAAGCAGTAATCAAAAACCTCCCAAAAAACTAGAGTCCAGGGCCAGATGGCTTCCCCAGGGAATTTTACCAAACATTTAAAGAAGAATTAATACCTATTCTACTGAAGCTGCTTCAGAAAATAGAAACGGAAGGATCACTTCCAAACTTGTTCTATGAGGCCCGCATTACCTTGATTCCCAAACCAGACAAATACACCATCAAAAGGGAGAGTGACAGACCGATATCCCTGATGAACATGGACGCCAAAATACTCAACAAGATCCTAGCCAATAGGATCCAACAGTACAAAAATCAATTTCATTTCCATACACTAACAATATGACTGAAGAAGGAGAAATTAAGGAATTGATCCTATTTGCAATTCCACTAAAACCATAAGATACCTAAGAATAAAGGTAACCAAGATGGGAAGTACCTCAAAAAACTATGAAACACTTATGAAAGAAATTGAGAAAAACACAAAGAGATGGGAAAACATTCTATGCTCATGGACTGGAAGAACAAACATTGTGATAATGTCTATGCTGCCCAGAGCAATCTACACTTTTAATGCAATCCCTATCAAAATACTATCAAACTTTTCCATAGAGCTGGAACAAACAACCCTAAAATTTGTATGGAACCAAAAAAGACACTTCTCTAAAGACAAAGGAAACAAAAACAAAAATGAACTATTGGGACTTTATCAAGATAAAAAGCTTCTGCACAGCAAAGGAAACCGTCAATAAAACAAAGAGGCAACGCACGGAATGGGAGAAGATATTTGCAAATGACACTACCGATAAAGGGCTGGTATCCAAGATCTATGAAGAAATTCTCAAACTCAACACCCAAAAAAATACATAATCCAGTCAAGAAATGGAATGAAGACATAAACAGGCACCTCTCCAAAGAAGACAGACACATGGCTAACAGACACATAAAAAAAAATATTCAACATCACTAGCCATTATGGAAATATAAATTAAAACCACAATGAGATAACACCTTACACCAGTCAGAATGGCTAAAATTAGTAAGACAGGAAATAACAAATATTGGTGAGGATGTGGAGAAAGGGAAACCCTCTTATGCTGTTGGTGGGAATAGAAGCTGGTACAGCCACCCTGGAAAACAGTATGGAGCTTTCCCAAGATGTTAAAAATAGAGCTACCCTATGACACAGCAATTTCACTACTAGGTATTTACCCCAAAGATACAGGTGTAGTGAAATGAAGGGGCACATGCACCCCAATGTTCATAGCAGCAATGTCCACAATAGCCAAACTGTGGAAGGAGCAAAGATGTCCTTCAACAGATGAATGGATAAAGAAGATGTGGTCCATATATAAAATGGGGTATTACTCAGCCATCAGAAAGGATGAATACCCACCATTTGCATCAACATAGATGGAACTGGAGGGGATAATGCTGAATGAAATGTCAATCAGAGAAAGGCAATTATCATATAGTTTCACTCATATGTGAAACATAGGGAATAGTGTGGAGGACCATAGGGGAATTGAGGTAAAACCTAATGGGAAGAAATCAGAGAGGGGGACAAACCATGAAAGACTCTTGACTCCAGGAAACAAACAGGGTTACGGGGGGGGGGGGGGTGGGGTGGGGGGCACAATTCAATCCATACCAGGAGGTGAAAAGAGACCGTATGAGTGGGGTTCTTATCTTCATCCCAATTTCAATTAGGGATGCCCTGCTTTTGCCTGGTTAATATTTTAGGAACTTCTGAAGAACTGTTTGAGAAAGAGCACAAATAAATAAATAAATAAATAAATAAATAAATAAATGCAATGATTTTGTGCAATATCAAAGCAAAGTTGACATTGTTTCAAACTAGATAGTTATAACTTTAAGCTGTTTCTTTTTTTCTGTTTTTCCTTTCCAGTTAGTTAACATACAGTGCATTACTAGTTTTAGGTGTACAGTATGGTGATTCAACACTTCTTTACATCGCCTTGTGCTCATCACAAGTGCACTCCTTAACCCATCACCTATTTTACTGATCTTCCCACCCACCTCCCCTCCTGTAACCATCAGTTTGAGTCTGTGTCTTGGTTTGCCACTCTCTCTTTGTTTTTCCCCTTTGCTCACTTATTTTGTTTCTTAAATTCCATGTATGAGTGAAATCATATGGTTTTTGTCTTTCTCTAACCTATTTTGCTTAACTTTATACCAACTAGCTCCATCCATATCATTGCACGTGGCAAGATTTCATGTTTTATGGCTAATATTCCATTGTACATATATACCACTTCTTTTTCCATTTATCAATTAATGGACACAGGGTGTTCCCATAATTCAGCTACTGTAGATAATGGTGGTATAAACATCAGAGTGCAAGTATCCCTTTGAATAAGTATTTTTGTATTCATTGGGTAAATTACCTAGTAGTGCAATTGCTGGGTTGTAGGGTAGTTCTATTTTTAACTTTTTGAGGAATCCCCATACTTTTTTCCAGAGTGGCTGCACCAGTTTGTGTTCCCACCAATAGTGAAAGAGGGTTCCCTTTTTACTACATCCTTGCTAACACCTGTTGTTTTTTGTGTTGTTGATTTTAACCATTCTGACAGGCTTGAGGTGATATTGTAGTTTTGATTTGCATTTCTTTCATGATAAGTGATGTTGAGAATCTTTTCATATGCCTGTTAGCCTTTTGGTATGTCTTCTTTGGAGTAATATCTATTCATCTCTTCTGCCTATTTTAATTGGATTATTCATTTTTGGGGTGTTGAATTTTATATATTTTTATATATTTTGGATACTAACCCTTTATCAGATATGTCATTTGCATGTATCTTCTCCAATTCCATAGATTCCCTTTTAGTTTTGTTGATTGTTTTGTTCTCTGTAGAGGCTTTAATTTTGGTGTGGTCCCAGGGGCTTATTTTTGCTTTTGTTTCCCTTGCCTCAGGAGACATATCTAGAAAGAAATAGCTATGGGAGATGTCTAAGAAGTTATGTTCTCCTCTGGAATTTTCATGGTTTCAGGTCTCACGTTTAGATTTCTAATCCATTCTGAATTAATTTTTGTATACAGTGTAAGGGGGTAGTCCAGTTTCACTCTTTTGCAAGTAGCTGTCCAGTTTACACAACATCATTTAATGAAGAGACATTGTTTTTCCCATTGGATATGCTTTCCTGCTTTAGCAAAGATTAATTAACCATGTAATTGTGGGTTTTTTTCTGGATTTTCTATTCTGTTCTATTGATCTATGTGTCTATTTTTGTGCCACTACCATACTGTTTTGATAACTTTAGCTTTATAATATAACTTGAAGTCAGGAATTATGATGCCTCCATTTTTTTTTTCCTTTGCAAGGTGGCTTTGGCTATTCAGTGTCTTTTGTGGTTCCATACAATTTTAGGATGGTTTCTACTAGCTCTGTGAAAAATGCTGTTGGTATCTCAATAGAGATTGCATTAAACATGTAGATTTCTCTGGGGAGTATAGACATTTTAACAATGATTGTGCTTCCAATCCATGAGCATTGAGTGTCTTTCCATTCCTTTGCATTGTTTTTAATTGCTTTCATTAGTGTTCTGTAGTTTTCAGAGTACAGATCTTTCACCTCCTTGGTTAGGGTTATTCTTGGTATCTTACTGTTTTTCCTGCAGTTGAAAATTGGATTGTTTCTTAAATTCTCTTTCTGCTGCTTCATTATTACTGTATAGAAATGTAACAGTTTTCTCTATGTTGATTTGTATCCTGCAACTTTACTGAATTCTTTTATCAGTCTAGCAGTTTTTTGGTAGTCTTTCAGGTTTTCTATATATAGTATCATGTCATATGAAAATAGTGAGAGTTTTACTTCTTCCTTCTCATTTCAATGCTTTTTATTCCTTTTTGTTGTCTAATTCCTGTGGCTAGGACTTCAAGTACTATTTTGAGTGGAAGTGGTGAGGTGGGCTTCCCTTGTCTTATTCCCAGCCATAGAGGAAAAGCTCTCAATCTTTCTACATTTAAGATAATATAAGCTATAAGCTGTGGGCTTTTCATATATGACAATTATGTTGAGGTACGTTCTCTCTAAACCTACTTCGTTGAGAATTTTTATCATGAACGGATGTTGTACTTTGTCAAATGCTTTTTCTGCATCTACTTAAATGATCATATGGTTCTTAGCATTTGTTTTACTAATGTGATGTATCAAGTTGATTGGTTTGTGAATTTTGAACCACACTTGCAACACAGGAATAAACCCCACTTGATCCAGGGGAATGATTTCTTTAATGTATTGTTGGATTTGGTTTGCTAGTATTTCCTTGAGAATTTTTGCATCCATATTGATCAGGGATATTGGCCTGTAATTCTCTCTACTCATGGTGGTGTTATCTGGTTTTGATAGCAGCGTAATGCTGGCATCAGAGAATGAATTTCGAAGCATTATTCCCTTTAAAAATTTTGTGAAATAGTTTGCTAAGAATAGGTATTAATTCTTCTTTAAATATTTGGTAGAATTCCCCTGTGAAGCCATCTGGTCCTGGACTTTTCTTTCTTGGGATTTTTTTTATAATAATATTTTTTATTATATTATGTTAGTCACCATACAGTACATCCCTGGTTTTTGATGTAAATTTCCATGATTCATTAGTTGCGTACAACACTCAGTGCACCATGCAATATGTGCCCTCCTTACTTTGTCTACTGATTCAGTTTCTTTCCAGGTTATCAGTACATTCAAGTTTTCTATTGCGTTTTCTTTCAGTTTTAGGGGGTTATGTGTTATGTATTTCTAGGAATTTATCCATTTCTTACAGGTTGTCCAATTTGTTGGTATATAGTTTTTCATAATATTCTTTTATAATTATTTGAATTTCTGAGGTGTTGGCTGTTATTTCTCCTCTCTCATGTATGACTTTATTTATTGGGGTCCTTTGTGTTTTCTTTTTGATAAGTCTGGCTAGAGGCTTATCAATTTTATTAATTTTTTCAAAGAATGAACACCAGGTTTCATTGACCTGTTCTATCACTTTTTCAGCTTCTATATCATTTATTTCTGCTCCAGTCTTTATTATTTCCTTCCTTCTGTTGGCTTTAAGCATCATTTGTTATTCTTTTTCTAGCTCCTTTAAGTGTAAGGTTAAGTTGTTTATTTGAGACTTTCTTCCTTCCTCAGGTAGGCCTGTATTACTATATACTCCCCTCAAAGGACTGTTTTTGCTACTACCTAAAGGTCTTGGACCATGGTTTTCATTTTCATTTGTTTCCATGTATTTTATTATCTTTTTGTTGATTTCCTGGTTGACCCATTCATTGTTTAGTAGCATGTTGATTAACCTCCATGTATTTTGTAGTCTTTCTAAATTTTTTCTTGTGGTCAACTTCAAGTTTGATAGTGTTGCGGTCACAAAAAGGTGAATTGCATGACTGCAATCTTTTTGTATTTGTTGAGACATGCTCTTTGACATAATATGTGATCTATTCTGGAGAATATTCCATGTACACTTGAAAGCATATGTATTTTGCTGTTTTAGGGTGGAACATACTGAATATAACTATTAAATCCATCTGATCTACTGTTTCATTCAAAACCCTGCTTTCCTACTTTATCTTCTATTTAGACTATCTGTCCTTTGATGTGAGTGAGGTGTTACAATTGTTTTATATATTTGGGTACTTCAATGTTGTATGCATAAATATTTGCAATTGTTATATCTTCTTGTTGGATTGTCACACTTATTATTATATACTATCCTTTGTCACTTGTTACAGTGTTTGTTTCAAAGTCTAGTTTGCCCTATATAAGTATTGCTACTCTAGCTTTCTTTTGAGGCCCATTGACATGATAAATATTTCTCCATTCCCTCACCTTCAATCTGCAGGTGTCTTTAGGACTACATTGAGTCTCTAATTGTCAGCATAAATTTAGGTCTTGTTTTACATTCCTTCTGACACACTATGTCTTTGATTGGAGTGTTTAGTCCATTTATATTGAAAGTAATTATTGGTAAGTATGTATTTATTCCCATTTTATTACTTGTTTTGTGGTTGTTTCTGGAGATATCTTTGATCACTTCTTGTATTTATTTCATATTCCGCTGATTTTCTTTAGTAATATGTTTGGATTTCATTCTTTTTATTCCTTGAATGTTCATTAGCGCTCCTATTTATTTTTTTTTAATTTTTTTTATTATATTATGTTAGTCACCATACAGTACATCCCTGGTTTTTGATGTAAAGTTCGATCATTCATTAGTTGCGTATACCACCCAGTGCACCATGCAATACGTGCCCTCCTTACTACCCATTAACAGCCTATCCCATTCCCCCACCCCCCTCCCCTCTGAAGCCCTAAGTTTGTTTCTCAGAGTCCATAGTCTCTCATGCTTCATTCTCCCTTCTGATTACCCCCCTTTCTTTACCCCTTTCTTCTCCTACCGATCTTCCTAGTTCTTATGTTCCATAGATGAGAGAAATCATATGATAATTGTCTTTCTCTGCTTGACTTATTTCACATAGCATTATCTCCTCCAGTGCCGTCCATGTTGCGGCAAATGTTGAGAAATCATTCTTTTTGATAGCTGAGTAATATTCCATTGTATATATGGACCACAACTTCTTAATCCAGTCATCTGTTGAAGGGCATCTCGGTTCCTTCCACGATTTAGCTATTGTGGATAAAGCTGCTATGAACATTAGGGTGCATATGGTTCTTTCTTCACTACGTCTGTATCATTGGGGTAAATACCCAGTAGTGCAATGGCTGGATCATAGGGTAGCTCAATTTTTAACTTTTTAAGGGACCTCCACACTGTTTTCCAGAGTGGCTGTACCAACTTGCATTCCCACCAACAATGTAGGAGGGATCCCCTTTCTCCACATCCTCTACAACATTTGCTGTTTCTTGCCTTGTCAATTTTTGCCATTCTAACTGGCGTAGGTGGTATCTTAGTGTGGTTGTTATTTGAATTTCCATGATGGCTAATGATTTTGAACATTTTTTCATGTGTCTGTTAGCCATTTGTATGTCATCATTGGAAAAGTATCTGTTCATATCTTCTGCCCATTTTATGATTTGTTTATTTGTTTCTCGTGTATTGAGTTTGAGAAGTTCTTTGTAGATCTTGGATACCAGTCTTTTATCTGTAGTGTCATTTGCAAATATATTCTCCCATTCCGTGGGCTGCCTCTTAGTTTTTCTGACTGTTTCCTTGGCTGTGCAGAAACTTTTAATCTTGATGAAGTCCCATAAATTCATTTTATCTTTTGTTTCTCTTGCCTTTGGACATGTGTCATGAAAAAGGTTGCTGTGCCCGAAGTCGTAGAGGTTGTTGCCTATGTTCTCCTCTAGAATTTTGATGGTTTCCTGTCTCACATCGAGGTCTTTCATCCATTTGGAGTTTATTTTTGTGTATGGTGTGAGATAGTGGTCAAGTTTCATTCTCTTGCATGTAGCTGTCCAATTTTCCCAGCACCATTTATTGAAGAGACTGTCTTTTTCCCACCGGATGTTTTTTCCTGCTTTATCAAATATTAGTTGCCCAAAGAGCCGAGGGGGCATTGTGATACCCCCAGCTTTGTTTTTTCTTTTCAACAGTTCCTTGGAGATTCGGGGCCTTTTCTGTTTCCATACAAATTTAAGGACTATTTGTTCCAGTTCTTTGAAAAATGTCCTTGGTATTTTGATCGGGATAGCATTGAAAGTGTAGATTGCTCTGGGTAGCATGGACATTTTAACTATGTTAATTCTTCTGATCCATGAGCATGGAATATTTTTCCATCTTTTTGTGTCTTCTTCAATGTCTTTCAAGAGTGATTTATAGTTTCTGGAATATAGGACCTTTACCCTCTGGTTAAGTTAATTCCTAGGAAACGTATGATTTTTGGTGCTATTGTAAATGGGATGGATTCCCTAATTTCTCTTTCTTCAGTCTCATTATTCATGTATAGAAATGCAATTGATTTCTGAGCAATAGTTTGGGAGTGGATTCTTTTGGGTTTTCCATATAGAGTATCATGTCATCTGCGAAGAGAGACAGTTTGACTTCTTCTTTGCCGATTTGGATACCTTTGATCCCTTTTTGTTGTCTGATTGCTGTTGCAAGGACTTCTAGTACTATGTTGAATAATAGTGGCGAGAATGGGCATCCTTGTCATGTTCATTATCTTAAGGGAAAGGCTTCCAGCATTCCCCCATTGAGAATGATAATTGCTGTAGGCTTTTCATAGATGGTTTTTATGAGATTGAGGAATGTACCCTCTATCCTTACACTCTGAAGGGTTTTAATCAGGAAAGGATGCTGTATTTTGTCAAATGCTGTTTCTGTATCGATTGAGAGAATCATATAATTTTTGGCTTTTTCCTTCTGGATAAAATCTATGACACTGATAGATTTGCAAATGTTGAACCACCCTTGCATCCCTTGGTCATGATGGATAATCCTTTTAATGTACTGTTGGATTAGTGCTTTTAGATATATGGTTACCATTAGGTTTGCATATAATCTTTTCTTTTTTTACTTTTTATTCTGTTTTTTTTTCTTTTTAAATTTAAATTCAATTAGCTGACACATAGTACATCATTATTTCAGATATAGAGTTCAACAATTCATCAGTTGCGTAAAACATCCAGTGCTCATAACATCACATGCCCTCCTTAATGCCCATCATCCAGTTACCCCATCTGCCCACCCATGTCCCCTTCAACAGCCCTGTTTCTGATAGTTAAAAGTCTCTCATGGTTTGTCTCCCTCTCTGATTTCTTCCCATTCATTTTTGCTCCCTTCCCTTAGGATCCCATGCACTATTCCCTATGTTCCACACATAATTGAAACCATATGGTAATTGCTTTTCTCTTATTGACTTATGTTGCTCAGCATAATACCTTCCAGTTCCATCCATGTTGATATAAATAGTAAGTATTTATCCTTTCTGATGGCTGATTAATATTGTCTATTCTTTATTCCTTCATCTGATGAAGAACATCTCAGGTCCTTCCACAGTTCAGCTATTGTGAACATTGCTTCTATGAACATTGGGTTGCAGGTGCTCCTTCTTTCCACAACATCTGTATCTTTGGGGTATATACCCAACAGTGCAAATGCTGTGCCATAGGGTAGCTCTATTTTTAACTTCTTGAGGAACCACCATACTCTTTTCCAGAGTGGCTGTACCAGCTTGCATTCCCACAAACAGTGTAAGAGGGTTCCCCTTTCTCCACATCTTGGCCAAAATTTGTTGTTCCCTGTCTTGTTAGTTTTAGTCATTCTGACTGGTGTAAGGTGGTATCTCATTGTGGCTTTGATTTGTATTTCCCTGATGGCAAGTGATATGAAGCATTTTTCATGTTTATGTTGGTCATTTGCCTGTCTTCTTTGGAGGAGTGTCTGTTCATATCTTCTGCCTATTTCTTGAATGCATTATTTGTTTTTTTGGGTGTTAAGTTTAAGTTCTGTATAGATCTTGAATACCAGCCCTTTACCTGAAATGTCATTTGCAAATATCTTAGCCCATTGTGTAGGTTGCCTTTTAGTTTTGTTGACTGTTTCCCTTGCCATGCGGTAACCTTTTATCTTGATGAAGTCCCAACAGTTCATTTTGGCTTTTGTTTCCCTTGCCTTTAGATACATGTCTTGCAAGAAGTTGCTGTGGCCAAGGTCAAAGAGGTTACTGCCTGTGTTCTCCTCTTGGATTTTGATGGATTCCTGTCTCACATTTAGGACTTTCATCCATTTAGAGTTTATCTTTGTGTGTGGTGTAAGAGAATGGTGTAGTCTCATTCTTCTTCATGTGGCTGTCCAATTTTCCCAGCACTATTTATTGAAGAGACTGTCTTTTCTCCATTGTATATTCTTTCCTGCTTTGTCAAAGATTAGTTGACCATAGAGTGGAGGGCCCATTTCTGGGATCTCTATTCTGTTCCATTGATCTATGTGTCTGTTTTTTGCCAGTACCATGCTCTCTTGATACTCACAGCTTTGTAATATAGATTGAAGTCAGGCATTGTGATATCCCCAGCTTTGGTTTTCTTTTTTCAACATTCCTCTGGTGATTTGGGGTGTTTTCTGGTTCCATACAAACTGTGACATTGTTTGTTTCAGCTCTGTGAAAAATGTCAATGGTATTTTAATAAGGACTGCATTGAATCTGTAGATTGCTCTGGACGGCATAGACACGTTAACGATGTTTATTCTTCCAATCCATGAGCACGGACTCTTTTTCAATCTCTTTGTGTCTTCCTCAATTTTGTTCAAGTTTTCCTTAGTTTCTAGAGTATAGGTCCTTCACCTCTTTGGTTAGGTTTATTCCTAGGTATCTTATGGGTTTTGGTGCAATTGTAAATGGAATTGATTCCTTAATTTCTCTTTCTTCAGTCACACTGTTAGTGTATAGAAATGCAACTGACTTCTGTGCATTAGGTTTATTTGCATTTTTTAAATATTTTTTATTATATTATGCTTGTCACCATACAGTACATCCCTGGTTTTTGATGTAAAGTTCGATCATTCATTAGTTGCATATAGCACCCAGTGCACCATGGAATACATGCCCTCCTTACTACCCATCACCAGCCTATCACATTCCCCCACCCCCATCCCCTTCGAAGCCCTCAGTTTGTTTCTTAGAGTCCATAGTCTCTCATGCTTCATTCCCCCTCTGATTACCCCCTTTTCTTTATCCCTTTCTTCTCCCACCGATCTTCCTAGTTCTTATGTTCCATAGATGAGAGAAACCATATGATAATTGTCTTTCTCTGCTTGACTTATTTCACTTAGCATTATCTCCTCCAGTGCCGTCCATGTTGCAGCAAATGTTGACAAATCGTTCTTTCTGATAGCTGAATAATATTCCATTGTATATATGGACCACAACTTCTTAATCCAGTCATCTTTTGAAGGGCATCTCGGTTCCTTCCACGATTTAGCTATTGTGGACAGAGCTGCTATGAACATTGGGGTGCATATGGCCCTTCTCTTCACTACGTCTGTATCTTTGGGGTAAATACCCAGTAGTGCAATGGCTGGATCATAGGGTAGCTCAATTTTTAAATTTTTAAGGGACCTCCACACTGTTTTCCAGAGTGGCTGTACCAACTTGCATCCCTACCAACAATGTAGGAGGGACCCTCTTTCTCCACATCCTCTCTGACAATTGTTGTTTCTTGCCTTGTCAATTTTCCCCATTCTAACTGGCGTAAGGTGATATCTTAGTGTGGTTTTGATTTGAATTTCCCTGATGGCTAAAGATTTTGAACATTTTTTCATGTGTCTGTTAGCCATTTGTATGTCTTCATTGGAAAAGTGTCTGTTCATATCTTCTGCCCATTTTATGATTTGTTTATTTGTTTCTCGTGTATTGAGTTTGAGAAGTTCTTTGTAGATCTTGGATATCAGTCTTTTATCTGATAAAAAGCTTCTGCACAGCCAGGGAAACAGTCAAAAAAACTAAGAGGCAGCCCACGGAATGGGAGAATATATTTGCAAATGATACTACAGATAAAAGTCTGTGCATTAATTTTTTAACCTGCCACGTTGCTGCATTGCTGTATAAGTTCTAGCAATTTTGGGGTGGAGTTTTTTGTGTTTCCCACATAAAGTATCATGTCATTTGCTAAGAGTGAGAGTTTGAATTCTTTGGCAATTTGAACACCATTTATTTCTTTTTGTTGTCTGATTGCTGAGGCTAGGACTATGCTAAACAATAGTGGTGAGTGTAGTTATCCCTGTTGTATTCCTGACTTTAATAGAAAACCTCTTAATTTTTCCCTGATGAAAATGATATTCTTTGTGGAGTTTTTTTAGATGGCATTTATGACATTGAGTTATGTTCTCCCTATCCTTATACTTTGTAGAGTTTCAATCAGGAAAGGATGCTGTATTTTGTCAAATGATTTTTCTGCATCAATTGAGAGGACCATGTGGCTCTTGTCTCCTCTTTCATTAATGAGAGCTATCACGTTGATTGATTTGCGAATGTTGAACCACCATTGCATCCCAGGAATAAATCCTACCTCAGCGTGGTGAATAATCATTTGAATGTACTGTTGGATTCTACTGGTTACTCTCTTGTTGACTATTTTGGCATCCATGTTCATCAGGGATATTGGTCTGTCATTCTGCTTTTTGGTGGGGTCTTTGGTTTGGAGATCAAGGTAATGATGGCCTCATAGAACGAGTTTGAAAGTTTTTCCTTCCATTTCAATTTTTTAAAACAGCTTCAGTAGAATAGGTATTAATTCTTCTTTAAATGTTTGGTAGAATTCCCCTGGGAAGCTATCTGGCCCTGGACTCTTGCTTTTTGGGAGGTTTTTCATTACTGTTTCAATTTCCTTACCAGTTATTTGTCTGTTCTGATTTCCTACCTCTTCCTGTTTCAGTCTTGATAGTTCATAACTGTCCAAGAGTGCATCCATTTCTTTCAGATTGCCTAATTTGTTAGCATATATTTGCTCATAATACATTCTTAAAATTGTATTTTCTTCGTGTTGGTCATTATCTCTCTCCTTTCATTCATGATTTTATTAATTTGAGTCCTTTCTCTTTTTTTTGGATACATCTGGCCAGAGTTTTATCAATCTTTTTAACTCTTTCAAAAAAACATCTAGTTTTGTTGATCTGTTCTACTGTTCTGGTTTCTATTTCATCGATTTCTGCTCTAATCTATATTATTTCTTTTTGCTTGGTGGGTTTAGGCTTTATTTGCTGTTCTTTCTCTAGGTCCCTTAGGTGTAAGGTTAGCTTGTGTAATTTTTTGAGAGAGTCTTGGATGCCTTTGTATTTTGCTCTTAGGACTACCTTTGCAATATCTCAAAGGTTTTGAACTGATGTGTTTTCATTTTCATTGGTTTGCATGAATTGTTTGAGTTCTTCTTTGATTTCCTGGTTGACCCATTCACTCTTAAGCAGGATGCTCTTTAACCTCCAAGTTTTGGAGTTCTTTCTGAATTTCCTCTTGTGATTGAGTTCCAGTCTTAAAGTATTGGGGTCTGATAAGATGCAGGGAATAATCTCAATCTTTTGGTAACAGTTGAGACCTGATTTGTGACCCAGTATGTGATATATTCTGCAGAAAGTTCCATGTGCACTCAAAAAAATAAGTATTCTGTTGTATTAGGATGTATATATCTAGGAAGTCCATCTGGTCCAGTGTGTCATTCAAAGCACATCTTTGTTGATCTGCTTAGATGATCTGTCCATTGCTGTCCATATTTTGATTTGCTCTTTGATTTCTTATTTGGCCCATTGTTTGTGCAGTAGTGTTTTCTTTAATATTAACATTTTCAATATTTAATATTTTAAAAAATACAGAAATTTCAGGATACACATAGATTTACTTTTTAATAATATTTTTTATTCTATTATGTTAGTCACAAGACAGTACATCCCTAGTTTTTTATGTAAAGTACCATGATTCATTACTTGCATATAACAACCAGTGCACCATGCAATAAATTCCCTCCTTAATACCCATCACCAGCCTATACCATTCCCCCACCCCCATCCCCTCTGAAGCCCTCAGTTTGTTTCTGAGAGTCCATAGTCTCTCATGGTTCATTCCCCCTTTGTTTGCCCCCCTTTCTTCTTCCCTTTCTTCTCCTACCAATCTTCCTACTTATGTTCCATAAATGAGTGAAACCATATGATAATTGTCTTTCCCTGTTTGACTTATTTCACTTAGCATTATCTCCTCCAGTGGCATCCATGTTGCAGCAAATGTTGAGAAATGGTTCTTTTTGATGGCTGAGTAATATTCCATTGTATATATGGACCACATCTTCTTAATCCAGTCATCTCTTGAAGGGCATCTCAGCTCCTTCCACAGTTTAGATATTGTGGACAATGCTGCTATGAACATTGGGGTGCATATGGCCCTTCTCTTCACTACGTCTGTATCTTTGGGGTAAATACCCAGTAGTGCAATGGCTGGATCATAGGGTAGCTCAATTTTTAACTTTTTAATGGACCTCCTCACTGTTTTCCAGAGTGGCTGTACCAACTTGCATTCCCACCAAAAATGTAGGAGGGATCCCCTTTCTCCACATCCTCTCCAACATTTGTTGCTTCCTGCCTTGTCAATTTTTGCCATTCCAACTGGCATAAGGTGGTATCTTAGTGTGGTTTTGACTTGAATTTCCCTAATGGCTAATGATTTTGAACTTCTTTTCATGTGTCTGTTAGCCATTTGTATGTCTTCATTGGAAAAGTGTCTGTTCATATCTTCTGCCCATTTTTTGATTTGTTTATTTGTTTCTTGGGTATTGAGTTTGAGAAGTTCTTTGTAGATCTTGGATACCAGTCTTTTATCTGTAGTGTCATTTGCTAATAGGATCCAACGGTAAATTAAAAGGATTATCCATCATGACCAAGTGGGATTCATCCCTGGGATGCAAGGGTGGTTCAACATTCACAAATTGATCAGTGTGGTAGTTCATATCAACAAGAAATGAGTCAAGAACCATATGATCCTCTCAATCGATGCCGAAAAAGCATTTGACAAAATACAGCATCCTTTCCTGATTAAAACATCAGAGTGTAGGGATAGAGGACACATTCCTCAATTTCATAAAAACCATCTATGAAAAGCCTACAGCAAATATTCTCAATGGGGAAAAGCTGGAAGCCTTTCCCTTAAGATC
The DNA here is from genome assembly GCF_017311325.1 of Ursus maritimus. Taxonomy (NCBI): domain Eukaryota; kingdom Metazoa; phylum Chordata; class Mammalia; order Carnivora; family Ursidae; genus Ursus; species Ursus maritimus. The sequence goes on from NW_024423319.1 coordinate 64,127,846, forward strand.
AGGAATACGACAAGGATGCCCACTCTCGCCACTATTATTCAACATAGTACTAGAAGTCCTTGCAACAGCAATCAGACAACAAAAAGGGATAAAAGGTATCCAAATCAGCAAAGAAGAAGTCAAACTGTCTCTCTTTGCAGATGACATGATAATCTATATGGAAAACCCAAAAGAATCCACCCCAAAACTCTAGAAGTTATAGAGCAATTCAGTAATGTGGTGGGATACAAAATCAATGCTCAGAAAGCAGTTGCATTTTTATACATGACCAATGAGGCTGAAGAAAGAGAAATTAGGGAATCCATTCCATTTACAATAGCACCAAAAATCATACGTTACCTTGGAATTAACTTAACCAGATACATAAAGGATCTATATTCTAGAAACTACAAATCACTCTTGAAAGACATTGAAGAAGACACAAAAAGATGGAAAAATATTCCATGCTCATGGATCGGAAGAATTAACATAGTTAAAATGTCCATGCTACTAAGAGCAATCTACACTTTCAATGCTATCCCGATCAAAATACCAATGACATTTTTCAAAGAACTGGAACAAACAGCCCTTAAACTTGTGTGGAACCAGAAAAGGCCCCAGATGGCCAAGGAATTGTTGAAAAGGAAAAACAAAGCTGGGGACATCACAATGCCGGATTTCAAGCTGTACTACAAAGCTGTGATCACAGGATACACAGAGATTTAAAAGAATGAAAGGATATTCCACACAAATGATAACCAAAAGAGCAGGAGTATCTGATCTACTTATACTAGTCAAAATATACTTTAAGTGAAAAACTTTCACAAGAGAAAAAGAAGGACATCCTATGAAGATACAGGGCCAATCCATCAGAAAGTTATAATTAGAAATATGTATGCACACGCTAAAAATCAAAACACCTGAAGCAAATATTGACAGAATTCAAGAGAGAAACACACAGAAATACAATAATAGGAGACTCCAACATCCACTCTCAATAATGGATAGAATTCCCAGAAAGATCAATAAGGAGACAAGGATTTGAATAAAACTATAGGTCAAATGGACAATGACACAATAGAATACATATTCTTCTCAAGAGCATATACACTTTCTCCAGGATAGATAATGTGATAGGTCACAGAAAAAGAGTCTTAACTATTTTAAGATGAAATGCTAACAAGTATTTTTTCTCATCATAATGCAATGAAAGAATATATCAATAGCGAAAAGAAAACTATGCCCAATGCTGAGTGTAGCCTCCAGCCTGCTTGACCAGAAAGCTCAGCCAGGGACACCTCGGAGGTTGCTTGGATCTGGCCCTCCCACTCTGCCTGAACAGGGAAGTTATTCATAGCTCCTTCCAAACAGAAAGTCTGACTTCAAACACCTGGGAGAATTCTTGGAACTGGATCTCCTACTTCACCTGGGCAGGAGATCTAATTCGTAGTCCTGCCCATTGCTAAGTGTAGCTCCTGGGCCTACTTCACCATAAAAACTGGCCATAATACCCAAAGCTGCATAAAATAGGAATGTTCAAGCAGGGATCTGGCAGGCAGAGCTGATCATTTGCAGAGGAAAACCAGGGGCCCTATTCAGCCAGGGAACTTTGTGTGTGGTTAGGCTTCAGTCAAGACAAAAAAGAGCTTTGCTATCTTTGGAGCTGGTTCTCCCACTATGCCCAGGCAGGGAAACTAGTACATATCCCTGATCATTACTTAATACAATC
>NW_024423319.1:64129563-64152036 GCF_017311325.1 Ursus maritimus
TTCACAAATTGATCAGTGTGGTAGTTCATATCAACAAGAAATGAGTCAAGAACCATATGATCCTCTCAATCGATGCCGAAAAAGCATTTGACAAAATACAGCATCCTTTCCTGATTAAAACATCAGAGTGTAGGGATAGAGGACACATTCCTCAATTTCATAAAAACCATCTATGAAAAGCCTACAGCAAATATTCTCAATGGGGAAAAGCTGGAAGCCTTTCCCTTAAGATCAGGAATACGACAAGGATGCCCACTCTCGCCACTATTATTCAACATAGTACTAGAAGTCCTTGCAACAGCAATCAGACAACAAAAAGGGATAAAAGGTATCCAAATCAGCAAAGAAGAAGTCAAACTGTCTCTCTTTGCAGATGACATGATAATCTATATGGAAAACCCAAAAGAATCCACCCCAAAACTCTAGAAGTTATAGAGCAATTCAGTAATGTGGTGGGATACAAAATCAATGCTCAGAAAGCAGTTGCATTTTTATACATGACCAATGAGGCTGAAGAAAGAGAAATTAGGGAATCCATTCCATTTACAATAGCACCAAAAATCATACGTTACCTTGGAATTAACTTAACCAGATACATAAAGGATCTATATTCTAGAAACTACAAATCACTCTTGAAAGACATTGAAGAAGACACAAAAAGATGGAAAAATATTCCATGCTCATGGATCGGAAGAATTAACATAGTTAAAATGTCCATGCTACTAAGAGCAATCTACACTTTCAATGCTATCCCGATCAAAATACCAATGACATTTTTCAAAGAACTGGAACAAACAGCCCTTAAACTTGTGTGGAACCAGAAAAGGCCCCAGATGGCCAAGGAATTGTTGAAAAGGAAAAACAAAGCTGGGGACATCACAATGCCGGATTTCAAGCTGTACTACAAAGCTGTGATCACAGGATACACAGAGATTTAAAAGAATGAAAGGATATTCCACACAAATGATAACCAAAAGAGCAGGAGTATCTGATCTACTTATACTAGTCAAAATATACTTTAAGTGAAAAACTTTCACAAGAGAAAAAGAAGGACATCCTATGAAGATACAGGGCCAATCCATCAGAAAGTTATAATTAGAAATATGTATGCACACGCTAAAAATCAAAACACCTGAAGCAAATATTGACAGAATTCAAGAGAGAAACACACAGAAATACAATAATAGGAGACTCCAACATCCACTCTCAATAATGGATAGAATTCCCAGAAAGATCAATAAGGAGACAAGGATTTGAATAAAACTATAGGTCAAATGGACAATGACACAATAGAATACATATTCTTCTCAAGAGCATATACACTTTCTCCAGGATAGATAATGTGATAGGTCACAGAAAAAGAGTCTTAACTATTTTAAGATGAAATGCTAACAAGTATTTTTTCTCATCATAATGCAATGAAAGAATATATCAATAGCGAAAAGAAAACTATGCCCAATGCTGAGTGTAGCCTCCAGCCTGCTTGACCAGAAAGCTCAGCCAGGGACACCTCGGAGGTTGCTTGGATCTGGCCCTCCCACTCTGCCTGAACAGGGAAGTTATTCATAGCTCCTTCCAAACAGAAAGTCTGACTTCAAACACCTGGGAGAATTCTTGGAACTGGATCTCCTACTTCACCTGGGCAGGAGATCTAATTCGTAGTCCTGCCCATTGCTAAGTGTAGCTCCTGGGCCTACTTCACCATAAAAACTGGCCATAATACCCAAAGCTGCATAAAATAGGAATGTTCAAGCAGGGATCTGGCAGGCAGAGCTGATCATTTGCAGAGGAAAACCAGGGGCCCTATTCAGCCAGGGAACTTTGTGTGTGGTTAGGCTTCAGTCAAGACAAAAAAGAGCTTTGCTATCTTTGGAGCTGGTTCTCCCACTATGCCCAGGCAGGGAAACTAGTACATATCCCTGATCATTACTTAATACAATCTTCAAATCAATTGACCAGAGAACTTAAACAGAGCACATTCAAAGCTGTGTAGCCCATCTAACAACCCTCCTTACAGTGGGTTTTAAATAGAAACCACATCCCTTGGCTTTCCCCATCTGCAAAGCAAAAGTGGTGGCCATGTTTGCCAGGAAATTCAGTGATGTCTTACCTGATTCAGGGCTGAAACAATGAGCTGTGTAGGCTTTGAGGCCTGCTTTGCTACCCTGACAATGATAGGAAGCTAATTTATAGCCTTATCTACCTCTGAGAACAGAACGCAGTCCCAACTATCTAGGAAGTCTACCAAAGAACCCAGGAAAACATGACACCCATTCCAGAGTCTCACTTGGGCAGAGATCCAAGCCAGCAGTCCTATTCAACTATTTTCAGCCATCAGCATCTCCACCCCAAAAATAAAGGACACTGATAGCAAGCTCCACAAGGGGCTTTCCTTGCACAAGGACTTTCCAGTGGACCCATCCAAAATCACAAACTGAGCTGACTGGTGAAGAATTTTCTTTGCTAAAGCATACCTATAAGGTCTTGAAGAGAAGGCCACTTAGGCAAATTCTCAGACACCAAGGTAAGGAATAAAGGATCACAAATATAAAATAAACATGACACCAACAAAGGAAATAAATACACCTCCCACTCACCCTGAAGAAAGGAAGATCTATGAACTTTCAGCCAAGGAATCCAGAATAATCCACTTAAATATGTATAGTGGACTATAACATCACACAGTCAGACAACTAACTAAAATTCAGAAAACAATGATTGAACAAAATGAGGAGTTTAACAAATAAATAAAAACCATGAAAAAAAACCCAGAAATCGTAGAGCTGAAAAATACGGCTGAAAGACTGAAGAATTCAATAAAGCTTCAAAAGCAGATTTGCCCATGCAGAAGAAAGAGTCAGTGATGCAGAAAGCAGGACACTTGAAATTATCCAGTCAGAGGAATAAAAAGAAAAAAAAAATTGAAAAAAAGTAAAGAAAGTCTATGGGAATTAGAGGACACGATCAAAATAAACAATATCTGCACTATTACAGAATTCCAGAAAAAGAAGAGAAAGAGAAACAGAAAGTATACACACAGTCAACAAAACTAAAAGGAAACCTACAGAATGGGAGAAGATATTTGCAAATGACATGTCAGATAAAGGCTAGTATCAAAGATCTATAAAGAACTTATCAAACTCAAGACCCCACCCTGCAAAAAAACAAACAATCCAATGAAGAAATAGGCAGAAGACATGAAAAGACATACAAATGGCCAACAGACACATGAAAAAATGCTCCACATCACTTGTCATCAGGGAAATACAAGCTGAAATCCAGAAGACAAAAGAGCTGGATGATATGACCTTATAGAGCATCCTCACTGAGCACAGTGCAGGGTGGGAAAGAATAGAGAGAGGATTTGGGGGAGCAATCAGAAGATGTCCAGCCCACAGGAATGCTAACAACATTTAGGTAGAACCTTTTTGTACATGATGAGGTGTAGCTTTGCAGACGAAAACATTGTTATTGTCTAACAGAGTTCCACCAGTCCCTTAACATTCCATTTAGTGTAAATCATCTAAACTCCTTTAAAGAAATGGCACTGTTACCACCTGCTCTATGAAACATTAAGACCAAAGCCACAGGTTAGTGAAATATGAAATTTTTTCATGTTACTAGAGTCTTTTTGGAAAATAACTTATGGCAACATGAAATGTTTAATGTCACATAATAACCTATCCACCATATTTTAAAAATACTTTTGATTAGATGATCTACAGAGTATCCTTCTGCGAGCAGTCTAAATGATTATTATCCAATCCTTATGTAGATTTATAATTAATCTAACAACTATGATTTGACCATGAATATGCCTTTTCCATCTGGTATCTTTAACCTGAATTTGATCATGAATAATACATAGCCATCTGACAGTTGAATCCAATCCATAATGTGGCCGTACATGATACAGATCCATCTATAGTGTGCTAATTTGTATTCTCCATCATTTTCATCTAATTCCTACCCAGAGCTTTTTCTTTTTTTTTTAATAATAATTTTTTTTGTTTTATGTCAGTCACCATACAGTACATCCCTGGTTTTTGATGTAAAGTTCCATGATTCATTAGTTGCATATAACACCCAGTGCACCATGCAATACGAGCCCTCCTTAATATCCATCACCAGCCTATCCCATTCCCCCACCCCCCTCCCCTCTGAAGCCCTCAGTTTGTTTCTCAGAGTCCATAGTCTCTCATGCTTCATTCCCCCTTCTAATTACCCCCCTTCTTTATACCCTTTCTTCTCCTACTGATATTCCTACTTCTTATGTTCCATAGATGAGTGAAACCATTTGATAATTGTCTTTCTCTGCTTGACTCATTTCACTTAGCATTATCTCCTCCAGTGCCGTCCATGTTGCAGCAAATGTTGAGAAATCGTTCTGTTTGATAGCTGAGTAATATTCCATTGTATATGTGGACCACACCTTCTTAATCTAGTCATCTGTTGAAGGGCATCTCGGCTCCTTCCACGATTTAGCTATCATAGACAATGCTGCTATGAACATTGGGGTGCATATGGCCCTTCTCTTCACTATGTCTTTGGGGTAAATACCCAGTAGTGCAATGGCTGCATCATAGGGTAGCTCAATTTTTAGCTTTTTAAGGGACCTCCACGCTGTTTTCCAGAGTGGCTGTACCAACTTGCATTCCCACCAACAATGTAGGAGGGATCCCCTTTATCCACATCCTCTCCAGCAATTGCTGTTTCTTGCCTTGTCAATTATTACCATATGGTTTCTCTCATATGTGGAATATAAGAAACAGTGCAGAACATCATATGGGAAGGGAGGGAAAACAGAACGTGATATCATCAGAGAGGGAGAGAAACCATGAGAGACTCTTAAGTATAGGAAATAAACTGAGGGGTCCTGGATGGGAGGTGGGGGGATGGGATAATTGGGTGATGGGCATTAAGAAGGGCACATGATGTGATGAGCACTGGGTGTTATATTCAACTGATAAATTATTGAACACTACATCTGAAACTAATGATGTAGTATATGTTGGTTGATTCAATTTAAATTTTTAAAAAAGAAAGTATATTTTTTAAAATATTTTTTTATTGTATTATGTTAGTCACCATACAGTACATCCCTGGTTTGATGTAAAGTTCGATGATTCATTAGTTGGGTATAACACCCAGTGCACCGTGCAATACGTGCCCTCCTTACTACCCATCACCAGCCTATCCCATTCCCCCACACCCTTCCCCTCTGAAGCCCGCAGTTTGTTTCTCAGAGTCCATAGTCTCTCATGTTTCATTCCCCCTTCTGATTAAAGAAAGTATATTTAAAGCAATAATGGCTGAAAGTATTCCAAACCTGGGGAAAGAAATAGACATACAGAACCAGGAGACCCAACGAATCCCAAATAGGTTAAAAAGGAATAGAGCTACACCAATACACATAACTAAACTGCCAAAAAAAGAAAAAAAGACAAAGAATATTGAAAGCAAAAGAAAAGGGATAAGTTACACACATCAGAACCATGATAGGACTATAGGCGATTTCTCAAAAGAAACATTTCAGGCTGAAAGAAGATAGAATGATATAAAGAAAATATTAAAATAAAATGGTCTTAATTAGTTAATTAAAACTATCAGTGAGAAAGTCTATACCCAGTAGAGCTGTCCTTCAGAAAAAACATGAGAGATAAACCTTTTCCTAAACAAAAATGCTGAGGGAGTCTTTGCCTGGTTTGGGGAACAAGGTAATACAAGCCTCATAGAATGAGTTTGGTAGTTTTCCTTCTGTTTCTATTTTTTGAAACAGCTTCTGGAGAATAGGTATTATTTCTTCTTTGAATGTTTGGTACAATTCCCCGGAGAATCCATCAAGCCCTGGAGTTTTGTTTTTTGGAAGGTTTTTAATCACTGTTTCAAACTCTTCCTAATTAACTTGTCTGTTTTAAAAATCAATTTCTTCCTGTTTCGGTCTTGGTAGTTTATAGGTTTCCAAAAGGCCTCCATCTCTCCCAGGTTGCTTAATTTATTGGCATAAAGCTGTTGATAAGTTTCTAATAATCCTTCCTATTTCATTGGTGTTGGTTGTGACCTCTCCCTTTTCATTCATAATTTTATTAATTTGGATCCTTTATTCTTTTGAATAAGTCTTGCCAGTGGCTTATCGATCTTATTTATTCTTTCAAAGAACCAGCTTCTACTTCTGTTGGTCTGCTCTACTGTGCTTCTGGTTTCTAATTCATTGATCTCTGCTCTAATCTTGATGAACTGCTTTCTCATGCATGGTTTAGGCCTGTTCTTCTGTTCCTGTTCCAGCTTTTTGAGGTGAGAATATAAAAACTACATTTTAGATTTTTCTATTCTTTTGAGTGAGGCTTGGATGGCTATGTATTTTGCCCTTAGGACTGCATCTGCAGTGTCCCATAGGTTTTGGACCATTGTTTTCATTCTCATTGGTCTAAATAAATTGTTTAAATTGATTTTTGATTTCCTGGTTTATCCAATCATTCTTACAGACCGATATCCCTGATGAATATGGATGCCAAAATTCTCAACAAGATCCTAGCTAATAGAATCCAACAGTACAGTAAAAGGATTATGCATGTTGACCAAGGGGGGTTCATCCCTGGGTTGCAAGGTGGTTCAACATTTGCAAATCGATTAGTGTGATACATCCTATCAACAAGAAAAGAGTCAAGAACCATATGACCCTCTAAATAGATGCAGAAGAAGCATTTGACAAAATACAGCATCCTTTCCTGATTAAAACGTCAGAGTGTAGGGATAGAGGGTGCATTCCTCAATTTCATAAAAACCATCTATGAAAAGCCTACAGCAAATATTCTCAATGGGGAAAAGCTGGAAGCCTTTCCCTTAAGATCAGGAATACGACAAGGATGCCCACTCTCGCCACTATTATTCAACATAGTACTAGAAGTCCTTGCAACAGCAATCAGACAACAAAAAGGGATAAAAGGTATCCAAATCAGCAAAGAAGCAGTCAAAGTGTCTCTCTTCTCAGATGACATAATACTCTATATGGAAAACCCAAAAGAATCCACCCCAAAACTACTAGAAGTTATAGAGCAATTCAGTAATGTGGCAGGATACAAAATCAATGCTCAGAAATCAGTTGCATTTCTATACATGAATAATGAGACTGAAGAAAGAGAAATTAGGGAATCCATTCCAGTTACAATAGCACCAAAAATCATACGTTATCTCGTAATTAACTTAACCAGAGACGTAAAGGATCTGTATTCTACAAACTACAAATCACTCTTGAAAGACATCGAAGAAGACACAAAAAGATGGAAAAATGTTCCATGCTCATGGATCGGAAGAATTAACATAGTTAAAATGTCTATGCTACCCAGAGCAATCTACACTTTCAATGCTATCCCGATCAAAATACCAATGACATTTTTCAAAGAACTGGAACAAACAGCCCCTAAATTTGTGTGGAACCGGAAAAGGCCCCAAATGACCAAGGATTTGTTGAGAAGGAAAAACAAAGGTGGGGGCATCACATTGCTGGATTTCAAGTTGTACTATAAAGCTGTGATCAAAAAGAAAGCATGGTACTGGCACAAAAACAGACACATAAACCAATGGAACAGAATAGAGAACCCAGAAATGAACCCTCGGCTCTTTGGGCAACTAATGTTTGATAAAGCAGGAAAAAACATCAAGTGGAAAAAAGACAGACTCTTCAATAAATGGTGCTGGGAAAATTGGACAGCTACATGGACAAGAATGAACCTTTACCACTCTCTCACACCACACACAAAGATAAACTCCAAATGGATGAAAGACCTCAATGTGAGACAGGAATCCATCAAAATCCTAGAGGAGAATATAGGTAGCAACCTCTTTGCCATTGGCCACAGCAACTTTTTTCATGACACATTTCCAAAGGCAAGAGAAACAGAAGAAAAAATGAACTTGTGGGACTTCATCAGGATAAAAAGCTTCTGCACAGCCAAGGAAACAGTCAAAAAAACTAAGAGGTAGCCCACAGAATGGTAGAAGATATTTGCAAATGACACTACAGAGAAAAGACTGGTATCCAAGATCTACAAAGAACTTCTCAAACTCAATACCCAAGAAACAAATAAACAAATCAAAAAATGGGCAGAAGATATGAACAGACACTTTTCCAATGAAGACATACAAATGGCTAACAGACACATGAAAAAATGTTCAAAATCTTTAGCCATCAGGGAAATTCAAATAACAACCACACTAAGATACCACCTACGCCAGTTAGAATGGCAAAAATTGACAAGGCAAGAAACAACAATTGTTGGAGAGGATGTGGAGAAAAGGGATCCCTCCTACATTGTTGGTGGGAATGCAAGTTGGTACAGCCACTTTGGAAAAAAGTGTGGCGGTCCCTTTAAAAGTAAAAAATTGAGCTACCCTATGACCTAGCCATTGCACTACTGGGTATTTACCCCAAAGATACAGATGTAGTGAAGAGAAGGGCCATATGCACCCCAATGTTCATAGCAGCATTGTCCACAATAGCTATATCATGGAAAGAGCCAAGATGCCCTTTAATAGATGACTGGATTAAGAAGTTGTGGTCCATATATACAATGGAATATTATTCAGCCATCAAAAAGAATGATTTCTCAACATTTGCTGTAACATGGATGGCACTGGAGGATATAATGCTAAGTGAAATAAGTCAAGCAGGGAAGGACAATTATCATATGGTTTCACTCATTTATGGTACATAAGAAGTAGGAAGATCGGTAGGAGAAGAAAGGGAAGAAAGGGGGTAAGCAGAAGGGGGAATGAACCATGAGAGACTATGGACTCTGGGAAACAAACTGAGGGCTTCAGTGGGGAGTGTGGTAGGGGAATGGTATAGGCTGGTGATGGGTATTAAGGAGGGCATTTATTGCATGGTGTACTGGTTGTTATATGCAAGTAATGAATCATGGTACTTTACATAAAAAACTAGGGGTGTACTGTATGGTGACTAACATAATATAATATAAAAATATATTTATAATAAAAAGAATGCTGAAGGCGTTTGTCACCAACATACTGCCTTACAAGAAATTCTAAAAGGAGATTTTCTGACAGCATCAGGTTTTGATCCTAGAGTAATGTGGAAGATACAGTTCCCAATCACCTGACTCTGGGCTGTACGTTGTGAGTCCACTAGTCCAAAGGAAGATAGAAGGGAATTTAATAAATGGCTGAGACATCAAGGAGCTGGGTTACACGTCTGCCAGAGAGAGCACGCGCAAAGCCTGGGAAACATCCACAGCATGTGTTTTTTAAAGCTGTAATAATTTGAAGTCTTTCTAAACATCTTACTGTTTAATCTAATTTTCCCTCATGAATGTTTGGCTGCAGCTCAAATTGAATCAACATTTCCATTATAAATCTCTATTTTCACATTTTCCTGGTTTGATTGTAGCATGTCTTTCGTCTGGAATATGACACGAGCAGAAGCCTAAATGTTCATGCTTTTCATCGGCAACACGGTTTTACTACAAAACCAAACTCACAGTTTTCTGCCAGCCAAATGTCGAGAAATTATTTAAGCGAAATGAGACATAAAATTTTGTAGAAAAAAATTCTTCAGTGATATATTTCCTCCCAGGTTCTAAAGAAGAAACAAACAAAAATATGTCTGCTAGTTTTTTTTTTTTTACTAATGTTAACGTTTGCCCATCCAAAGATACCACATTTAACTTTGCCTCCTGAATGTGGATATGCACCATAAAATCCTGTCCAAATGCTATCAAATGTCAATCATTACATTTGCATCAAATATACACCTAGTAGTAAGGAATTCTGCACCAAATCATCATGATGTTTCTTTCCACAAGTCACTTTGTGATGTGCACCTTTAAATGCATGGAACACTGGGGGTTATACGCAAACAATGCATCATGGACACTACATCAAAAACTAATGATGTACTGTATGGTGACTAACATAACATAATAAAAATAAATAAATAAAGCCACCCTTGGTATTTCAGCAAGGAAAAATAAAATAAAATAAATGTTGAAAAGCAAAAACATAAATAAATAAATAAATAAATAAATAAATAAATAAATAAATAAATAAAGATTTTTGAGTGAAGTAAAATGAAGCTAATTGACATCATAAAAATATTAAATGGTAGCATAAAACTCACTGGCATTGTAAATGTATAGACAAAGTTATAGTCTGTAGTATGGTAATAGTGGAGCTCAATTCACTGACAACTTTATTTTTTGTATTGTGTTCAGTTAACCACTGTATAGTACATCATTAGTTTTTGATGTAGTGTTCAGTGATTCATTACTTGCATATAACACCCAGTGCTCATCACAACACACACCCTCCTTAGTACCCATCACCCTGTTACCCATCCCCCACCCCTCCACTCTGAAACCCTCAGTTTGTTTCCCAGGGTCCATAGTCTCTCATGGTTCATCTCCCTCTCTGACTTCTCTCCCTTCAGATTTCCCTCCCTTCCCCTATGGTCCTCTGTGCACATATGAGTGAAACCATAAGATAATTTTCTTTCTCTGCTTGACTTGCTTCACTTACCATTATCCCCTCTTTTTCCATCTATGTCAGTGCAAATGGTGGGTATTCTTCCTTTCTGATGGCTGAATAATATTCCATTGTATATATGGACCATATCTTCTTTATCCATTCATCTGTTGAAGGGCATCTCAGCTCCTTCCACAGTTTTGCTATTGTGGACTTTGCTACTATGAGCATTGGGGTGCATGTGCCACTTCTTTAGATTAAAAGTTAAAAATCAAACATAGTAAAATTAACTATGACTACAATACTCTTATTGAACATACAATATAAAAATATATAAACTATAACATTAATAATCTAAAGTGTGAGGGGAAAGAGATGTAAAAGCATAAAGTTTAGGAATGCTATAAAAGTTAAGTTGTTAGCTTAAAAATAGGGTGTTTTAAAATAATTTTAAGATATTTTATATAAGCCTCATGGCACCCACAAGGAGAAAGCCTGTAGTAATTACACAAAAGAATGAGATAAATCTGTCAATGTATACTGATACCAAAAGACACCAAACACAAGAAAAAAAACACAGGACAAGAAGTAAAGAAATAGGGGTCTAAAAATCAGCCAATGGTAAGTTATCAAAATGACAATAGTAAGTTCTTCCATAGCAATAAGTACTTTAAACATTGATGGATTAAATTCTCTAATCAAAAGACAGGATGGCTGGCTGGATTAAAAAAACCAAGATCCAGTGATATGCTTTCTATAAGAAACACACTTTAGTATTAAAGACACACATAAGCTGAGTATAAGGTGACAAGAAAATATAATTTAAGCAAATAGTTTCCAAAAAGCAATAAAAAATGTTGAAATCATACCAATTATCTCTTCTGAACACAATGGTAAAAAACTAGAAATCAATAACAGGAGGAAAACTGCAAAACTCAAGAATAAATGGAAATTAAACAACACTCTTCCGAACAACCAAAGGATCAAAGAATAAATCAAAGGAGAAATTAAAATGTATCAAGATAAATGAAAATGGAAATATACAAAAACTGATGTGATGCAACAAACGCACATCTAAGAAAGAAGTTCATAGCAGTGAATGCTGACATTAGGAAACAAGAAAGATCTCAAATAAACAACCTAACACTAGGCCTCAGAGTACTAGAAAAAGGAACAAACAGCCTAAAACTGGCAGAAGGAAGAAAACAATAACGATTAGGGCAGAAATTAATGAAATATAGAATAAGAAAACAATAGGAAAGATTATCAAAACTAAGAGTTGGATCTTGAAAATAGGAACAAAATTAAAAAACCTCTAAGGAAAAAAGAGGACCCAAATCAACAAAATTATAAATTAAAGAAAACAAATTACAACTGATAGCAGAGAAATACAAAGGATTATAAGAAGGTACTATGAACAACTACATACCTACAAACTGAATAATGTAGAAGAAATTGAAAAATCCCTAGAAACATACAAGTTACCAAGACTGAATCAGTAATAAATAGAAAAACAGAACAGATAAATTACTAGTAAAGAGATTGAATCAGTAATCAAATATCTCCCCACAAAAAGAGCCCAGGACAAGATGACTGCATTGGTGAATTATACGAAACATTTAAAGAAGAATTAATGCCAATCATTCTCAGACTCATTCAAAAAATGGAAGAGGGGAAAACACTCCCAAACTCATTTTACAAAGCCAGCATTACTGTGATTCCAAAACAACAAAAAGCCACTGTAAGAAAATAAAACTAAAGGAAAATATCCCTGATGAATACAGATGCAAAAATTCTCAAAAATTGCTAGCAAACCAAATTCAGGAACACGTTAAAAGTCTCACTCATGAGGCTCCCAGGTGGTTCAGTCAGTTGAGTATCTGACTCTTGGTTTCAGCTGAGGTCATTATCTTGGGGTCTTGGGGTCTAGCCCAAAGTCAGATTCCATGCTCAAGCAGGGAGGTCTATTAGTCGACCTCTCTCTCTCTGCTCTCCCTCCACTTGTACATTCTCTCTCTTTCTCTCTCTCTCAAATAAAGCTTTTCTAAAAAGTGTAATAAAAAGGTTCATGCACCATGATCAAGTGAGATTTATCCCTCAGATGCAAGGGTGGTTCAACTAATGCAGATCAATACATGTGATACATCACATTTCATCATTCAAAAGAATGAAAGGGAAAAAAACATATGGTCATCTCAATAGATGCAAAAAAACTATTTGACAAATTTCAACTTTTTTCATGGTAGAAACTTTTTTTTCAGTTAACCAACATATAGTACATTACTTTCTGATGTAGCGTTAAACGATTGATTAGTTGCATATAACACCCAGTGCTCATCACAACACGTACTTTCCTTGATACCCATCACCCAGTTACCCCATCAGTTCATTTCCCGGAGTCCACAGACCCTCATGGTTTTTCTTGTCCTCTGATTTCTTCGCATTCAGTTTTCCTTCCCTTCCCCTATGGTCCTCTGTGCTATTCCATATGTTCCACACATGAATGAAACCATATGATAATGGTCTTTCTCTGCTTGACTCACTTCACCTAGCATTATCCCCTCCATCTCCATCCATGTTGATGAAAATTGTAGGTATTCATCCTTTCTGATGGCTGAGTAATAATTGTACATATGAATCACATCTTTTTTTAAAGATTTTTTTAAAATTTATTTATTTGACAGAGATAGAGACAGCCAGTGAGAGAGGGAACACAAGCAGGGGGAGTGGGAGAGGAAGAAGCAGGCTCATAGCAGAGGAGCCTGATGTGGGGCTTGATCACACAACGCCGGGATCACGCCCTGAGCCGAAGGCAGACACTTAACCGCTGTGCCACCCAGGCGCCCCTGAATCACATCTTCTTTAACCATTCATCCATTGAAGGACATCTGGTCTCCTTCCACAGTTTGGCTACTGTGGACATTGCTGCTATGAACATTGGGGTGCAGGTGCCCCTTCCTTTCACTACATTTGTATCTTTGGGGTAAATACCCAGTAGTGCAATGGCTGGGTTGTAAGGTAGCTCTATTTTTAACATCTTGAGGAACCTCCACACTCTTTTCCAGAGTGACTGTAACAGCTTGCATTCCCACCAACAGTGTAAGAGGTTTCCCATTTCTCCACAGCCTTGCCAAAATTTGTTGTTCCCTGTCTTGTTAATTTTAGCCATTTTGACTGGAGTAAGGTGATATTTCATTGTGGTTTTGATTTGTATTTCAGTGATGGCTAGTGATATGGAGCATGTTTTCCTGTGTCTGTTTGCCATTTGTATGTCTTTGGAGGAGTGTCTGTTCATGTCTTCTGCCCATTTATTGAGTGGATTATTTGTTTTTTGATGTTTAGTTTGAGAAGATCTTTATAGATCTTGGATACCAGCCCTTTATCTGTAAGGTCATTTGCAAGTATCTTTTACCATTCTGTATGTTCCATTTTAGTTTTGTTGACTGTTTCCCTTGCCATGCAGTAGCTTTTTATCTTGATGGAGTCTCAATAGTTCATTTTTGCCCTTGTGTTCTTTGCCTTTAAAGAAATGCCTTGCAAGAAGTTGCTGTGGCCAAAGCCTGTGTTCTCCTCATGGATTTTTGATGGATTCCTGTCTCACATTTCAGTCTTTCATCCATTTTGGTTTTATCTCTGTGTATGGTGTAAGGAATGGTCTAGTTTCGTCCTTCTGCATATGGCTGTCCAATTTTCCCAGGGTCATTTATTGAAGAGACTGCATTTTTTTTCCATTGGATATTCTTTCATGCTTTGTCAAAGATTAGCAGAATGTAGACATGAGGGTCCATTTCTGGGGTCTCTATTCCGTTCCATTGATCTATGTGTCTGTTTTGGTGCCAATACCATGCTGTCTTGATAATCAGAGCTTTGTAATATAGCTTGAAGTCAGGCACTGTAATGCCGTCAGTTTTGGTGTTCTTTTTCAACATTTCTCTGGTGATTCGGGGTCTTTTCTGGTTCCATACAAATTTTAGGATTCTTTGTTCCAGCTCTGTGAAACAATATTGATGGTATTTTGTTAGGGATTACGTTGAAAGTGTAAATTGCTCTGGGCAGCACAGACATGTTAACAATGTTTATTTTTTCAATCCATGAGCATGAAATGTTTTTCCATCTCTTTGTGCCTTCCTCGATTTCTTTCATAAGTGTTCTGTAGTTTCTAGAGTATAGATCCTTTACCACTTTGGTTACATTTTTCCTAGGTATCTTATGGCTTTTGGAGCTATTGTAAATGGAACTTATTCTTAATTTCTCCTTCCTCTGTCACATTGTTAGTGTATAGAAATGCAACTGATTTCTATGCATTGATTTGGTATCCTGCCACGTTGCTGAATTGCTGTATGAGTTCTAGCAATTTTGGGGTGAAGTCACTTGAGTTATCACATATAGTAACATGTCATCCATGAAGAGAGAGAGTTTGGATTCTTCTTTGCCAGTTTGAATGCCTTTTCTTTCTTTCTTTCTTTCTTTCTTTCTTTCTTTCTTTCTTTCTTTCTTTCTTTCTTTCTTTCCTTCTTTCTTTTTCTTTCTTTCATTCTCTTTTTTATTTGATTGCTGATGCTAAGACTTCTAGCACTATGTTGAACAATAGATGTGAGAGTGGGCATCCTTATCGTGTTCCTGAATTTAAGGGAAAAGCTCTAGTTTTTCCCAATTGAGAAAGATATCCCTGGTGCTATTTTCATAGATGGCTTTATGATGTTGAGGTATGTTGCCTCTATCCCTGTACATTGAAGAGTTTTAATCATGAAACAATGCTGTATTTTGTCAAATGCTTTTTTTTTGGCATCAATTGAGAGGACCACGTGGTTCTTGTCTCTTCTTTTATTACTATTATCTATCACATCGATTGATTTGTAAATGTTGAACCGCCCTTGCATCTCAGGAATAAATCCCACCTGGTCATAGTTAATAACCCTTTTAATGTACTGTTGGATCCTATTGGCTAGGATCTTGTTGAGTATTTTGGCGTCCATGTTCATCAGGGATATCGGTCTGTCACTCTCCCTTTTGATGGTGTATTTGTCTGGTTTGGGAATCAAGGTAATGCGGGCCTCATAGAACGAGTTTGGAAGTGATCCTTCCATTTCTATTTTCTGAAGCAGCTTCAGTAGAATAGGTATTAATTCTTCTTTAAATGTTTGGTAAAATTCCCTGGGGAAGCCATCTGGCCCTGGACTCTAGTTTTTTGGGAGGTTTTTGATTACTGCTTCAATTTCCTTGCTGGTTATTGTTCTGCTCAGATTGCCGATTTCTTCCTGTTTCAGTCCTGGTAGTTTATAAGTTTCCAGGAATGCATCCATTTCACCATATTGCCTAGTTTTTTGGCATATAGCTGCTGGTAATAACTTCTAATAAATGTCTCTATTTCCTTGGTATTAGTCGTGATCTCTCCCCTTTCATTCATGATTTTATTAATTTGGATCCTTTCTCTTTTCTTTTGGATACGTCTGCCCAGAGATTTATTGATCTTAATTCTTTCAAAGAACCAGCTTCTAGTTTCTCTAATGGGTTCTACTTTTCTTCTAGTTTCTGTTTCATTGATCTCTGATCTAATCTTTATTATTTCTCTTCTCCTCCTTGGTTTGGGCTTTATTTGCTGTTCTTTCGCCAGGTCCTTTAGGTGTAAGGTAAGCTTGTGTATTTGGGATTTTTCTAATTTTTTGAGAGAGGCTTGGATGGCTATGTACTTCCCTCTGAGGACCGCCTTTGGAGTATCCCATAGGTTTTGAACCGAGGTATTTTCACTTTCACTGGTTTGCATGAAATGTTTACGTTCTTTATTTCCTGGTTGAACCATTCATTCTTTAGCAGGATGCTCTTTAACTTCCAAGTGTTTGAATTCCTTCCAAATTTTTTCTTGTGATTGAGTTCCAGTTTCAAAGCACTGTGGTCTGATAACATGCGGGGAATAATCTCAATCTTTTGGTGCCAGTTGAGACTGATTTGTGACCCAGTATGTGATCTATTCTGGAGAAAGTTCCATGTGCACTCAAGAAGAATGACTATTCTGTTGTTTTAGGATGGAATTTTCTGTATATATCTACAAAGTCCATCTGGTCCAATGTGTCCTTTGAAGTTCTTGGTTCTTTGTTGATCTTCTGCTGAGATGATCTGTCCATTGCTGTGAGTGGAGTGTTGAAGTCCCCTACTGTTTGTGTATTATTATTATTAACATGTTTCTTTATTTTGGCTATTAATTGGTTTATGTAATTGGCTGCCCCCATGTTGGGGGCATAGGTGTTTACAATTGTTAGACTTCTTGTTGGATAGACACTTTAAGTATGATATAGTGTCCCTCTACCTCTCTTACTATATAGTCTTTTGTTTAAAATCTAATCTGTCAGATAGGATTGCTATCCAAGTTTCCTTTGAGGTCCATTAACATGGTAAATAGTTCTGCATCCCCTCACTTTCAATTTGGAGGTGTCTTTAGGTATAAAACGAGTCTCTTGTAGACAGCGTACAGAGGGGTCTCGCTTTTTTATCCAATATGATACCCTGTGTCTCTTACCTGGAGCATTCAGTTGCATTTACATTGAGTGCAATTATTGAAACAGATGAATTTAGTGCCATTGTATTGACTGTAACAATCCTGTTTCTGTAGATTGTCTCTGTTTCTTTCTGGTCTATGTGACTCTTGGGTTTTCTCTCCACTTACAGAATCCCCCTTAATATTTCTTGCAGGGATGGCTTGGTGGTCACATATTCTTTCAGTTTCTGTCTGTCCAGGAAACTCTTTATCCCTCCTTTTGTTGTGAATGACAGCCTTGCTGGATAAAGTATTCTTGGCTGCATTTTCTTCTCATTTAGTACCCTGAATATGTCTTGCTGGCTCTCTCTGGCTTGCCAGGTTCCTGTGGATAGGTCTGATATTATTCTGATGTTCCTCCCTCCATATATAAGGAACCTCCTCTCCCTAGCTGCTCTCAGCATAGTTTCTTTGGCTCTAAGATATGCAAGCCTCACTACTTATGTCCAGGTCTTGATCTATTTTTATTGATTTTGGGAGGGGTTCTCTCTGCCTCTTGGATATGAATACTCATTTCCTTCCCCTGATTAGGGACGTTCCTAGCTATGATTTGCTCAAACATACCTTCTAGCCTTCTCTCTCTCCACCCCCTCAGGGATCCCAATGATTCTGACATTGGAACGTTTCATGGCGTCATTAATCTCTCCAAGCCTTTTCTCATGGGCTGTTAGTTGTCTATATGATTTTCCTAAACTTCATTCTTTCCATCAGCTTATCTTCTAGAACACTTAGTCTCTCTTCTGCCTCATTGACCCTAGGTGTTACAGTATCCAGTTTAGACTGCATCTCATTCATAGCATTTTTAAGTTCAGCCTGATTAGATCTCATTTCTGCCCTTCTATATTCTATATTGTCTCTAATGTTTTTTTCAAGTCTAGGGTTTTTTTTATAATAATATTTTTTATTATATTATGTTATTCACCATACAGTACATCCCTAGTTTTTTATGTAAAGTTCCATGATTCATTACTTGCGTATAACACCCAGTGCACCATGCAATACGTGCCCTCCTTAATACCCATCACCAGCCTATCCCATTCCCCCACCCCCTCCCCTCTGAAGCCCTCAGTTTGTTTCCCAGAGTCCATACTTGCTCATGGTTCATTCTCCCTTGTTTACCCCCCTTTCTTTATTCATTTCTTCTCCTAATGATCTTCCTACTTCTTATGTTCCATAAATGAGTGAAACCATATGATAATTGTCTTTCTCTGCTTGACTTATTTCGCTTAGCATTATTTCCTCCAGTCCCATCCATGTTGCAGCAAATGTTGCCTAGCTTTTAACTTTATAATTGTTATCCTGAATTCTATCTCTGACATCTTACTTATATCCATATTGATTAGCTCTGTGGCAGAGAACACTGCCTATGGTGTGTGTGTGCGTGTGTGTGTGAATTCCTCTTTCTAGTCATTCTGTCCAGAAAATGAAGGTAGGCGAATGAACAGAGCCCAAAATATCAACCACGACCCAAGCAAATGTGCCCTAGAAAAATCTGGAGTGGTTGGAAGCCACCACAGAAAAGAAAGTCAAAATGAAATAGAAAAAAAAAAAGAAAGAAAAGAAATGAAAAGAAAAAAAACGACTATGTAATATAAGTTGGTATAATAAGCATCTAGTTGAAATGGGATGAAGGTAAAAACAAAAATAAAGAGAGAAAAGGCTTAAGAAAAAGAAAAAAGGAAAGGAGAATTTTATCTGAAAAGTAAAGAGTCATGAGGCAACACCTAGAGCTCAATATACTATTTTCCTCTGGTGTTGGAATTTTACAGCTGTATGAGATCCATAGGCCTGTCCTCCACCTGTTCTTCCAGTCTGTCTTCTGGCAGAGAGGCCAGCTGTGCTGTTTCTCAGGTATCCCTGCCTGGGTGTAGTTGTCCGGGGGATGGGCTCAGTAGAAACTGGTCTTCTGTGTGGCTTTTGTTCCCTGGAGGTTTTCTGCACCTGTTCAGAGGATCAGAGCAAAAATGGCCATGCCCACACCTCTGGCCCAGAGCAGAAAGATCTCAGTGTGCCCTCTTTAATAAACCCTCTGGGACAAATAGTATCTGCTTCTGTATGCACCAAAAACTGCAGCCTCCCATGGTGCATGCCCACTGCAACTCTCTCAGAGGTAGTGCCAGTGACCCGGGAGTGCCACTGCCCTTTATGACTCTAAAACCACAAGCGGCTGCAGGCTGACACTCACCCAAAGCTCCTGTATCATGTCTGGGTGCCACCCTAATGTCCGTTCTGGGCTGCTACTGCCCTGGGAACTTTTGCTCAGTCCTGGGCACAGCTGTTTTACCCCAGGTTCCAGTCCTTTACATGCTGCTCAGTAAAAGAGTGATTACCCACTGGCCTGGTTCACGGTTTATGGTGACCCAAGCTGAGAGTTCCCTCCTGAGCTCACTGACCATAACCAACTTCCTGGCTCCACTGCTCAGGCACTCTATCGGTTCAGGCACCCCCATTCTCTCTGTGACTCCTCAGATTCCAAGACCACAGTGCCCCACCTAGAAGTCTGATTTTTCATTTCCGGAGCCCCTTTCAGAGAGGGCTGTCTCTCACTAGAGCAGATTTCTAGGGGTTTGAATTTTGTGCTCTGGTGTTATATCAGTTTCCAGGGCCAGCTTATGGAGGCTCCCTCCCCCTTCTGTTTATCTTCTGGTATCTCCCTACAGATTTATGACACCGCACATCCTAACTTGCAAAAAGCAGTTGCTGTTCTGCTTCTAGGGGTCCAGATATATATTCTTCTATCTCAGACTGATTTTGTGGGTGTTCAAAATGGTTTGATGGCTATCCAGATAAATTCAGGGGACCAGTTAAAATGGGATCCCCTACTCCTCTGCCATCTTGCCTCCCTCCAAATCTCTGCTTTTATATAGGTTTATTACTGTCCCTTTTTGTTGTTAATTTCACTAATTACATCTTTATATTTTCTTCTTAGTTTAGATTTATAATCACTGTTTTATGCTTTTGTCTTCTAAATGATATAGAAACAGAAAGGCAAACAGTAAAATGTAATAATATTAGTGTTTATATTGACTTGTGTATTTTCTTTTTCCAGGATTCTTCATACAGTTGATCTTTGAAAAACTCAGAAGTTGGGCCACCACCTGCTGTGCAGTTGAAAATCTGTTATAACTTTTAACTCCCCCCAAACTTAACTATTAATAGCCTACTGTAGACTGGAAGCTTTACCAATAAACATAAACAAGTCAATTAATGTATTTTGTATGTTATTTGTGTTATATATTGCATTAGTACAATGATGTAAGCTAGCAAAAAATGTTATTAAGAAAATGATAAGGAAGAGAAAATATATTTATAGTAATGTATGTACATTTATTGAAAATAAGCCTTGTATAGGCAGCTGAGACAGAGGTGGCAGGCATCAGGAATGGCTGCAGGATGGTGATGTTCCACAGCCTGGTGGCCTTGGCTCAGCAGCAGTAGTTGCCTAAAAGGCCCATGAGAAGTGGCAGTAACAGCTTCCTAAAAGGCATATGAGAGGTGCAGTACTGCTGCCCTGTATGCCAGCAGGTGTACAACCAGCCTGTGGCTGTTGGCAGCTGTAGACACACATAAATGTGCCAGCCTTTGGGAGGCCATAAGGCTAGGGCACTTCCATAGGAAGTGGTCTAGTTCTGGCCTGGGAGGACCTGAACCCAGAGGACCTGGTGGTTGGGGTAACCATGGTGCAGTGTGGAGTTATTCTTAGGAAACATATTGCAAGCCCTAAAGGGTGACTGTGGAAGCAGCTGAAACATCAGCAGCATTCCTGTTCTCAGGCCTTTGAATGCAATGGCCTGAAGGAGCAGAATCCCATGATCCCCAGGGGCAGGGCATAGGTTAGGAGCTATGTAAGAATGTAACCTTCAGTCTCCCCTTTCTGAGCCTGGAGATTGCTAGCCAAAACATCCCGCTCCTCCCTTATCCCATGACTGCCTCTCTGTGTGCCTATGTGTAGGGGAGAATACAGGCCTGCTTTATGGCTTCAAGATATCTGCCATCCCTTTGTACTCCTTTCCCATGCTTTGAGGCATCTGTCCTTGGTTTTCTTTTTCTTTTTTTTTAATGTTTTTTTTTATTATATTATGTTAGTCACCGTACAGTACATCCCTGGTTTCTGATGTAAAGTTTGATGATTCATTAGTTGCGTATAACACCCAGTGCACCATGCAATATGTGCCCTCCTTACTACCCATCACCAGTTATCCCATTCCCCCACCCCCTCCCCTCTGAAGCCCTCAGTTTGTTTCTCAGAGTCCATAGTCTCTCATGCTTCATTCCCCCTTCTGATTACCCCCTTTTCTTTATCCCTTTCTTCTCCCACCTCTCTTCCTAGTTCTTATGTTCCATAGATGAGAGAAACCATATAATTGTCTTTCTCTGCTTGACTTATTTCACTTAGCGTTATCTCCTCCAGTGCCGTCCATGTTGCAGCAAATGTTGAGAACTCGTTCTTTCTGATAGCTGAATAATATTCCATTGTATATATGGACCACAACTTCTTAATCCATTCATCTGTCGAAGGGCATCTCAGTTCCTTCCACGTGTCCTTGCTTTTCTGATATAAAAAAAAAACAACAAAATAAAAGCTATGTGTAGGATTCAGCTGCTGCTGCTTTCCCTTGCAGACACAGCCCTGCAAGGCTGCTCAGATTGGTGTCTGAGAACTTTATTCAGTGCATAATGACAGTGCAGTGCTCCCTGTGCAGTACCATCTCTGCCTTCCAAGCCTGTTCCTCTACTTCAGCCCAACCTTCTGTTTGCCACCCCTGAGTGCTCAACCTGACCACTTTGTTGGCACACTGGGTGACCTGCAGCCCTCTCCAGGCCTAGGGCCCCTTGGGGCTGCTGATGGCCTCAGCAGGCCTCCATGGGTACTCAGAGGACAGTAGGTGTGACCTCTGCACCAGTTGTTTTTAATTTGGTTTCATGGAGTCTGGGGTGGGTATTTGCCGTGCAGCTTTTGCTGTCAACTCTTAAAAAAAATCCTGAGTATAAGTGGACCTGCGCAGTTGAAATCTGTGGTGTTCAAGGGCCAAGTGTATCTTCAAATGGCTTCAGTTTACTGCCAAATGACATTTCATTTCAGTCTAAATAACTCCCTTTAGCATTTCTTCTAGGGCAGGTTTGCTAGCAATGAACTTTCTCAGCTTCTCCTATCTGAGAATGCCTTAATTTCTCTTATTTTTTTAAAGGATAGCTTTGCTAGATATCAAATATTTGGTTGACAGTTTTCTTTTTCTTTCAGCACTTTTAAATGTCATCTCGCCTCCTTCTATTGTCCATGGTTTCTGTTAAGAAATCAGCTGCTAATATTATTGACTATGCCTTGTACATGATGGATTACTTCATCTTGCTGCTTTAAAGATTCTTTGTCTTTGTCTTTCAACACTTTGATTATATTGTGTCTTAGTATGGGCCTGTTTCTCTCTCTCTGTGTGTGTGTGTGTGTGTGTGTGTGTGTGTGT
>NW_024423319.1:64152046-64169083 GCF_017311325.1 Ursus maritimus
TGTGTGTGTGTGTGTGTGTGTGTGTGTGTGTGTTACTGGGAGTTCATTGAGCTTTATATATGTGTAGATCATGTCTTCCATCAACTTTGGGAAGTTTTTAGCCATTATTTCTTCAAATATTCTCTCCTTCCCTTTCCTCTCCTTCTGGGACTTCCATTATCACATTGTATGTTTGTACACTCGATGGTCTCCCACAGTTCTCTTAGGCTCTGTTCATTTTTCTTTATTTTTTTCATTACAGATTCTCATATGGAATACTTTCAATTGTCCTTTCTTCCTGCCTGCGGATTCTTTTTTGCTTGTTCAAATAAGTTGTTGAAAACCTCTAGTGAAGTTTTCATTTCACTTATTATAGTTTTCAGCTCCAGAATTTCCATTTGAGTTCCTATTTACTGTTTCTATCTCTTTGTTGATATTCTCTATTTTGGGGATATCATTCTCCTGGTTTCCTTTACTTCTTTTTCTATGGTTTCTTTAGGCTCTTTGAGCATACTTAAGACAGTGTGTTTAAAGTCCTTCAGTAGTAAGTACAATGTGTGGGCTTCATCAGGGATAGTTTCTGTCAGTTTTTCCTATTAATGGGACATACTTTCTTGTTCCTTTACATGCCTCTTTTTTTTTTTTTGGTTTGGTTAAAAGTGGATATTTTGAATATTATAATGTTGTAACTGTGGAAGTCAGATTCTACTCCCTCTGCAGTTGTTATTATTGTTCTTTATTGTGGGTCTTATGTGTTTAGTGACTTTTTAAAACTAATTTTAAAAGATCATATTCTTTGTTTTGTATGATCTCTGATGTCTCTGTTCCTTTAGGTGGTGGTCAGATAGTGATTTGACTGTGATTTTTATAGACACCTAAATTAAAAAAATAAAAAAACTGTTTCAGTCTTTGTATATTGGCTTTGTCTTGGGGCACCCTTTTAAGAATAAGTCAGTCTGCTTACTACTCTTCTTGAGCCTTCACTTTCTGCTTGCACTTAATCTAAAGATCAGCCAGAAGTGAAAGCTAAGGGTCCTCTCACATCTTATCTGAACATTTGTGCTATCCTTGGAAAGCTCTTAGATTCCTTGTTAATATGAAGAAATTTTGTTTCTTGCTGTTATTTCTCTTTGTCTTTCAGTTTAGATAATTCCTATTAATTTCAACTTCAGTAACACATTTTCCTCCTGTGCTCAATCTCTTGTAAGTCCATTTAATTAAACCTTTATTAGGTTTAATTAAAACCTGTTGTTTCTTGTTTTTTTATTAATAGACTTTACATTTTAGAACAAATTTAGGTTTATAGAACATCAGATCTTTTCCACAATACTTATTTCCCAAAGTAACTTCAGCTTTTTCTGCCAGGCTTTCATCATGTTAATGTTTGCATAGCTGTACTTTTTTTTGCCTCCACTTGCAGCAGCTTCTTCATTTGCCTTTCTTTCCTTTCAAGGAATGCCCTCCACATGGCCACTTTCCTGCCTTGAAAGAGTGATTACATTAAAAAAAATCAAGTGCCTTTGTGGCACTTCTTTAAGGAACTCCTAAAGAGGTTAAAACTGACAAACATAATTCTTTTTTATTGTTATTTTACCTCCAGTGTAGTTAACACACAGCGTTGTATTAATTTCAGGTGTTCAATATAGTGATTCATCAATTCCCTAAATTACTCAGTGCTCATCAAGGTAAATGTGTTCTTAATCCTCTTCACCTATTTCACTCATACCTCCACCTGCTTCCCCTCTGGTAACCATCTGTTTGCCCTCTATAATTAAGAGTTTGGTTTGTTGTTGTTTTGTCTCCCCCCCCCCTTTGTTCATTTGTTTTGTTTCTTAAACTCCATATATGAGTGCAATCATACGGTATTTGTCTTTCTCTGGCTTATTTTGCTTAACGTTATACTCTCTATATCCATCCATGTTGTTGCAAAAGCTAGGATTTCATATTTTTATGGCTGAATAATATTCCATTATATATACAATATAATATATAAACAGATACAATATATACATCTTCTTTATCCATTCATCTAGCAACAGACACTTGGGCTGCTTCCAAATCTTGGCTATTATAAATAATGCTATTATAAACATAAGGGTGTATATATCTTTTTGAATTAGAATTTTCATATTCTTTGGGTAAATACCCAGTAATGCAATTACTGGATTATATGGTAATTCTATCATTAATCTTTAAAGAATCCTGCGTACTGTTTTCCAGAGTGGCTGCACTAGTTTGCATTCCTACCAACATTGCACGAGAGCTCCTTTTTTTCCACATCCTCACCAACACTTGTTGTTCTTGTTGTTTCTTGTTTTTGATTTTAGCCATTCTGACAGGTGTGAGGTGATATGTCATTGTCCTTTTCATTTGTATTTCCCTGATGGTGAATGATGTTAAGCATCTTTTCCTGTGTTTGTTTGCCATTTGTATGTCTTTTTTTGAAAAACGTCTCTTCATGTATTCTGCCCATTTTTAAACTAGGGGTGTGTGTGTGTTGTTTTATAAGTACTTTGTATATTTTGGATACTAACTCTTTATCAGGTAAGTCATTTGCAAATATCTTCTCCCATTCAGTAGGTTGCCTTCTAGTTTTGCTGGTTGTTTCCTTTGCTGTCTAAAAAAGCAGAAGCTTTTTATTTTTATGTAGTCCCAATAGTTTATTTTTGCATTTGTTTTCCTTGCCTCAGGAAACATATCTAGGAAGATGTTGTTATGGCAGATATCAGAGAAATTGCTATTTGTGCTCTCTTCTAGGATTTTTATTATTTTAGATCTCACATTTAGGTCCTTAATTCATTTTGAGTTTGTTTTGTGTATAGTGTAAGAAAGTGGTCCAGTTTCATTCTTTTGCATGCTTCTATCCAGTTTTCCCAACACCATTTGAAGAGACTGTGTTTTTTTTTTCCAATCGGATATGCTTTCCTGCTTTGTTGAAGATTAATTGACCATATAATCATGGGTTTATTTCTGGGCTCTCTATTCTATTCTATTGATCTATGTCTCTATTTTTGTGCCAGTACCATATTATTTTGATTACTACAAGTCTGTAATACAACTTGAAGTGTGGAACTGTGATACCTCTAGCTTTGCTTTTCTTTCTCAAGATTGCTTTGGGTATTCAGGGTCTTTTGTAGTCCCATACAAATTTTAGGATTGTTTTTCTATTTCTGTGAAAAATGCTGTTGATATTGTGATAGGAATTGCATTAAATCTGTAGATTGCTTTGGGCAGTAGTATGGATATTTTAACAGTATTTGTTCCTCCCACCCATGAGCATGGAATGTCTTTCCATTTGTGTGTGTTGTCTTAAATTTCTTTCATCAATGTCTTATAGTTTTCAGAATACAGGTATTTCACCTCCTTGTTTAAGTTTCTTCCTAGGTATTTTATTATTTTGCGGGCAGCTGTAGATGGGATTGTTTTGTTACTATCTCTTTCTGCTGCTTCATTATTAGCATGTAGAAATACAGGGGATTTCTGTACATTGATTTGATAAACACAATTTTTTATGAGCAAGTTCCACTCTGTCCTTCCAGAAACCAGGTGTCTACACCTGAATGCAGCCTGGTATCTTCAGTATAGCCAGCACTGGGAAGAGGGGTTGGGCAAATTTAAGTTAAAGTGACTCAAAATTCTCTTACCTTGTTCCAATCACCTTTTCCTTGATTCAGCATTCACTTGTTTGATATAAGCCTTTGATTATTTTCTAGAGTTCTGACAAAATTGATACTAACGGTTTCTGCTCATTTTTTTTGTTTGTTTGTCTCTGTAGAGGGATAGGAACTTGGAACTCCCTACTCTGCCATTTTCACTAATGTCATCTCTTCTTTTTTTAAAAAAGATTTTATTTATTTATTTGACACAGAGAGAGAGACAGACAGCGAGAGAGGGAACACGAGCAGAGGGAGTGGGAGACGAAGAAGCAGGCTCCCAGCGAAGAAGCCTGATGTGGGGCTCGATCCCAGGATTCTGGCATCACGCCCTGAGCCGAAGGCAGACGCTTAACGACTGAGCCACCCAGGCGGCCCAAATGTCATCTCTTCTGATGCATTTTTACTAAGAGGGCATCCAAGGCCCTCAAATACTATTATTTATTTTCATAACCTTATTTCCACCACTTCTATTTAAGCAGTGTATACTTCAGCCAAAACTGTATTTTTAAAAAGATTTATGTATTTATTTATTTACTTATTTTAAAGATTTTATTTATTTATTCGACAGAGATAGAGACAGCTAGCAAGAGAGGGAACACAAGCAGGGGGAGTGGGAGAGGAAGAAGCAGGCTTATAGCGGAGGAGCCTGATGTGGGGCTCTATCCCATAACGCCGGGATCACGCCCTGAGCCGAAGGCAGACGCTTAACTGCTTTGCCACCCAGGCGCCCCTTATTTATTTATTTTGAGAGAGAGCGAGAGAGCGTGAGAGAGAGCGTGAGCAGAGGGGATGGGCAGAGGGAGAGGGAAAAGCAGATGCCTTGCTGAGCAGGGAGGCCAATGCAGGGCTCGATCCCAGGACCCTGAGATCATGACCTGAGCTGAAGACAGATGCTTAACTGACTGAGCCACCCAGTTGCCCAGCCAAACTGTATTTACTGCTTTATCCATATGCCTTATGCTATCCTGTCTTAGTGACTTGCTTCGTGTTGTTTCTTTTGTTTAGAATCTATAGTCAGTGGAGTCTATGCATCAGTGAAAGAGTATCAAGGGGTCCATGAACATATACAAATTATCTGCAAAACTTTTTGAGTCTGAAAATTTATGATTTGCTTTTCTGGAGGAGAGGGTCCTTAGGTTCTCAAAAGAGTTTGACTAAAAAACAAGAGGTAATAATTACTGGCTCAGGCTATTCTTCTGCTTTATTTTCCCCTTTTAAGTGAACAAGCCCTACCCATTCCTTAGGGCCCAGCTTAAATGTTACTTCCTTTATGATACTTCCCACTTCTTTTTCAGTAATATTTTCTTTGGCTTAATTCTCAAGACTCATTTTAACTCTAAACTCTTAAGGTACTTTTCTTTTTGTTTTATTTAAATTCAATTAGCCAACATATAGTACACCATTAGTTTTTGACATAATGTTCAATGATTCATTAGTTGTGTATAACACCCAGTGTTCATCACATCATGTGCCCTCCTAAATGCCCATCACCCTGTTACCCCACCACCCCACTCACCTCCCTTTCTACAACCCTGTTTGTTTCCCAGAGTCAAGAGTCTCATATGGTTTGTCTTCCTCTCTGATTTCTTCCCATTCAGTTTTCCCTTACTTTCCCTATGGTCCTCTGCACTATTCCTTATGTTCCACATATGAGTGAAACCATATGATAATTGTCTTTCTCTTACTGACTTATTTCACTTAGCGTATTCCCCTCCAGTTCCATCCATGTTGATGCACATGGTGGGTATTCATCCTTTCTGATGGCTGAGTTATATTCCATTGTATATATGAACCACATCTTCTTTATCCATTCATCCCTTGAAGGACATCTCAGCTCCTTCCACAGTTTGGCTATTGTGGACAATGCTGCTAAGAACATTGGGGTGTAGCTGCCCCTTCTTTTCACTACATCCATATCTTTGGGGGTAAATACCCAGTAGCGCAATTGCTGGGTCATAGGGTAGCTCTATTTTTAACTTTTTGAGGAACCTCCATACTCTTTTTCAGAGTGGCTATACCAACTTGCATTCCCACCAACAGTGTAAAAGGGTTCCTCTTTATTCACATCCTCGCCAACATTTGTTGTTTCCTGTCTTGCTAATTTTAGCTATTCTAACTGGTATAAGGTGGTATCTCATTGTAGTTTTGATTTGTATTTCCCTAATGGCTAATGATGTTGAACATTTTTTCATGTGTCTGTTAGCCATTTGTATTTCTTCTTTGGAGAAGTGTCTGTTCATGTCTTCCACCCATTTCTTGACTGGATTACTTAAGGTACTTTTCATTTTCTATCATGTATTTTAGTTATGAATATATTTTTAGAAGAAGGAGTTTTAGAGTTGGATATATATGAGTTTGTGTCTTGTTTTTATCACCTGATAGTTTTGCGGCCTTTGGCAATATGCTGACCTCTCTTAACTGTTAATGGTAAAAAAAAAAAAAAGTGATAACATCTATCCCATGGTGGTGTTGTGAGGGTTAAATTAAATACAATAAAATATATTAAGCGCCACGTTCTTCTTGGCAGATAGTAGAGGCACAATAAATGTCAATTCTTGTCTCAGTTAATAATGCTTTCATCTGCAAGTAACAGAAAACCTGTTATTTAAACCATAAATACATTTTTGTTTACTTATCAAGAAAACAAAACACTTGGAGGTGGTGGTTCTAGGGTTTATTCAGTGACTCAATGATGTCATTAAGGGCTTAAATTATTTCCATCCTGTTCCATCGTGCCTTTTTGTCTTCATTCTTATTGCCTCATGGTTTTAAGATAGCTGCTATAGCTGAAGGTGTGGAATCCTTACATGTAAGTGAAAATGGCCTGAGTTAAAGTACCCCTTAATTGGGTTGGAGGAAGCCCAACGAAATCTTCTACAGAGCTTTCCAGAAGACCTCCTGGTCATGTAGGTAATGAAATTTCCCATTGCTATTTTATCTCTTATTTCTTCTACTATGAGCTCCTGAGAGCAGAATCCATGTCTTCTTTCTTTCCATAAACCCAGCATGTAGTATAGTACTTGGCATATAGTGGGTACTTCCTAGCTGCTCACTCAGTATAAACCAACCTGTTTGTCATATATGAATTCTCTATGAGTGGCCATTATTACTCTTGTTAGGAGAATAAGTGTTAAACATATGAAGTATATAAAAGTTTGCAGTTCTTAATTCGTGAAGAAGTCTTACAGAACATTGACCTCTGGGCAGAGAGGAACTGCACTGCCATGCCAGGCTATCCATCTTGTGTGTGATTTCCACAGCTTGTTTGGATTTGGTAAAACATCTTTGTTTTGGTTTTGATCACTGACATTTACATAAATTTGGTACTCTTGGTTGTTCTAAATGATCTGTTGATGTGTTTGTGGGGGCTTGATCTCCTGGGTCTTGATGAGGTCAGAATTTCCTTTCTCCTGAATGACTCCAAATATTAGTTACACAACTCATTTGAGCACCAGGTGTGAGAGAGGCAAGGAACCATGACCTGTTTACCCTCTAGAAAAGAGAACCCATGTACATTACATATGCAATGAAGAAATTGTACTTCTGGGGACAGAGATAGAGAGCCGGGGAGAACAGCTTTATTTTTTTTCAATCTTTTCAAAGATTAAAAATAAAATCTTCATCAATTTATAAGTTTAATTAAAGAATCTCTGCTACTAGTCACAGTTGGATTACTACAAAGACTTCCTGCCTTTTCTCCCTACCTCAATTTTCCTGCTCTGTAGTCTGTGAGATAAAATTTTTTTAAATTATAATAATATTTTTATTATATTATGTTAGTCACCATACAGTACATCCCTGGTTTCCGATGTAAAGTTCCATGATTCATTACTTGCGTATAACACCCAGTGCACCATGCAATACGTGCCCTCCTTACTACCCATCACCACCTATCCCATTCCCCCACCCCCCTCCCCTCTGAAGCCCTCAGTTTATTTCTCAGAGTCCATAGTCTCTCATGCTTCATTCCCCTTCTGATTACCGCCCCTTTCTTTATCCCTTTCTTCCCCTACTGATATTCCTAGTTCTTATGTTCCATAGATGAGAGAAACCATATGATAATTGTCTTTCTCTGCTTGACTTATTTCACTTAGCATTATCTCCTCCAGTGCCGTCCATGTTGCAGCAAATGTTGAGAAATCGTTCTGTTGGATAGCTGAGTAGTATTCCATTGTATATATGGACCACATCTTCTTAATCCAGTCATCTGTTGAAGGGCATCTCAGCTCCTTCCACAATTTAGCTATTGCAGACAATGCTGCTATGAACATTGGGGTGCATATGGCCCTTCTCTTCACTATATCTGTATCTTTGGGGTAAATACCCAGTAGTGCAATTGCTGCATCATAGGGTAGCTCAATTTTTAACTTTTTAAGGGACCTCCACACTGTTTTCCAGAGTGGCTGTACCAACTTGCATTCCCACCAACAATGTAGGAGGGATCCCCTTTCTCCACATCCTCTCCGACAATTGTTGTTTCTTGCCTTGTCAATTTTTGCCATTCTAACTGGTGTAAGGTGGTATCTCACTATGGTTTTGATTTGAATTTCCCTGATGGCTAATGATTTTGAACATTTTTTCATGTGTCTGTTAGCCATTTGTATGTCATCATTGGAAAAGTGTCTGTTCATACCTTCCCTTATTTTATGATTTGTTTATTTGTTTCTAGTGTATTGAGTTTGAGAAGTTCTTTGTAGATCTTGGATACCAGTCTTTTATCTGTAGTGTCATTTGCAAATATCTTCTCCCGTTTAGTGGGCTGCCTCTTAGTTTTGTTGACTGTTTCCTTGGCTGTGCAGAAGCTTTTTATCTTGATGAAGTCGCACAAGTTCATTTTTTCTTTTGTTTCTCTTGCCTTTGGAGATGTGTCATGAAAAAGGTTGCTATGGCCAATGTCATAGAGGTTGCTGCCTATGCTCTCCTCTAGGATTTTGATGGATTCCTGTCTCACATCGAGGTCTTTCATCCATTTGGAGTTTAACTTTGTGTATGGTTTGAAAGAGTGGTCAAGTTTCATTCTTTTGCATGTAGCTGTCCAATTTTCCCACCACCATTTATTGAAGAGACTGTCTTTTTTCCACTGGATGTTTTTTCCTGCTTTATCAAAGATTAGTTGCCCAAAGAGTCGAGGGTCCATTTCTGGGTTCTCTATTCTGTTCCATTGGTCTATGTGTCTGTTTTTGTGCCAGTACCATGCTGTCTTTGTGATCACAGCTTTGTAGTACAGCTCAAAATCCGGCGTTGTGATGCCCCCAGCTTTGTTTTTCCTTTTCAACAGTTCCTTGGTGATTCAGGACCTTTTCTCCTTTTCATTTGTATTTCCCTGATGGTGAATGATGTTAAGCATCTTTTCCTGTGTTTGTTTGCCATTTGTATGTCTTTTTTTTTTGAAAACGTCTCTTCATGTATTCTGCCCATTTTTAAACTAGGGGTGTGTTTGTGTTGTTTTATAAGTACTTTGTATATTTTGGATACTAACTCTTTATCAGGTAAGTCATTTTGCAAATATCTTCTCCCATTCAGTAGGTTGCCTTCTAGTTTTGCTGGTTGTTTCCTTTGCTGTCTAAAAGCAGAAGCTTTTTATTTTTATGTAGTCCCAATAGTTTATTTTTGCATTTGTTTTCCTTGCCTCAGGAAACATATCTAGGAAGATGTTGTTATGGCAGATATCAGAGAAATTGCTATTTGTGCTCTCTTCTAGGATTTTTATTATTTTAGATCTCACATTTAGGTCCTTAATTCATTTTGAGTTTGTTTTGTGTATAGTGTAAGAAAGTGGTCCAGTTTCATTCTTTTTGCATGCTTCTATCCAGTTTTCCCAACACCATTTGAAGAGACTGTGTTTTTTTTCCAATCGGATATGCTTTCCTGCTTTGTTGAAGATTAATTGACCATATAATCATGGGTTTATTTCTGGCTCTCTCTATTCTATTCTATTGATCTATGTCTCTATTTTTGTGCCAGTACCATATTATTTTGATTACTACAAGTCTGTAATACAACTTGAAGTGTGGAACTGTGATACCTCTAGCTTTTTGCTTTTCTTTCTCAAGATTGCTTTGGGTATTCAGGGTCTTTTGTAGTCCCATACAAATTTTAGGATTGTTTTTCTATTTCTGTGAAAAATGCTGTTGATATTGTGATAGGAATTGCATTAAATCTGTAGATTGCTTTGGGCAGTAGTATGGATATTTTAACAGTATTTGTTCCTCCCACCCATGAGCATGGAATGTCTTTCCATTTGTGTGTGTTGTCTTAAATTTCTTTCATCAATGTCTTATAGTTTTCCAGAATACAGGTATTTCACCTCCTTGTTTAAGTTTCTTCCTAGGTATTTTATTATTTTGGGGCAGCTGTAGATGGGATTGTTTTGTTACTATCTCTTTCTGCTGCTTCATTAATTGTCATGTAGAAATACAGGGGATTTCTGTACATTGATTTGATAAACACAATTTTTATGAGCAAGTTCCACTCTGTCCTTCCAGAAACCAGGTGTCTACACCTGAATGCAGCCTGGTATCTTCAGTATAGCCAGCACTGGGAAGAGGGGTTGGGCAAATTTAAGTTAAAGTGACTCAAAATTCTCTTACCTTGTTCCAATCACCTTTTCCTTGATTCAGCATTCACTTGTTTGATATAAGCCTTTGATTATTTTCTTAGAGTTCTGACAAAATTGATACTAACGGTTTCTGCTCATTTTTTTGTTTGTTTGTCTCTGTAGAGGGATAGGAACTTGGAACTCCCTACTCTGCCATTTTCACTAATGTCATCTCTTCTTTTTTAAAAAGATTTTATTTATTTATTTGACACAGAGAGAGAGACAGACGCGAGAGGGAACACGAGCAGAGGGAGTGGGAGACGAAGAGGCAGGCTCCCAGCGAAGAAGCCTGATGTGGGGCTCGATCCCAGGTTCTGGCATCACGCCCTGAGCGAGAGGCAGGCGCTTAACGACTGAGCCACCCAGGCGCCCAAATGTCATCTCTTCTGATGCATTTTTACTAAGAGGGCATCCAAGGCCCTCAAATACTAATTTATTTTCATAACCTTATTTCCACCACTTCTATTTAAGCAGTGTATACTTCAGCCAAAACTGTATTTTTAAAAGATTTATGTATTTATTTATTTACTTATTTTAAAGATTTTATTTATTTATTCGACAGAGATAGAGACAGCTAGCAAGAGAGGGAACACAAGCAGGGGAGTGGGAGAGAAGAAGCAGGCTTATAGCGGAGGAGCCTGATGTGGGGCTCTATCCTGCCGGGATCACGCCCTGAGCCGAAGGCAGGCGGCTAACTGCTTTGCCCAGGCGCCCCTTATTTTTTATTTTGAGAGAGCGAGAGGCGTGAGAGCGTGAGCAGGGGATGGGCAGAGGAGAGGGAAAAGCAGATGCCTTGCTGAGCAGGGAGGGCCAATGCAGGGCTCGATCCCAGGACCCTGAGATCATGACCTGAGCTGAAGACAGATGCTCTGACTGAGCCACCCAGTTGCCCAGCCAAACTGTATTTACTGCTTTATCCATATACCTATGCTATCCTGTCTTAGTGACTTGCTTCGTGTTGTTTCTTTTGTTTTAGAATCTATAGTCAGTGGAGTCTATGCATCAGTGAAAGAGTATCAAGGGTCCATGAACATATACAAATTATCTGCAAAACTTTTTGAGTCTGAAAATTTATGATTTGCTTTTCTGGAGGAGAGGGTCCTTAGGTTCTCAAAAGAGTTTGACTAAAAACAAGAGGTAATAATTACTGGCTCAGGCTATTCTTCTGCTTTATTTTCCCCTTTTAAGTGAACAAGCCCTACCCCATTCTAGGGCCCAGCTTAAATGTTACTTCCTTTATGATACTTCCCACTTCTTTTCAGTAATATTTTCTTTGGCTTAATTCTCAAGACTCATTTAACTCTAAACTCTTGGAGTACTTTTCTTTTGTTTTATTTAAATTCAATTAGAACATATAGTACACCATTAGTTTTTGACATAATGTTCAATGATTCATTAGTTGTGTATAACACCCAGTGTTCATCACATCATGTGCCCTCCTAAATGCCCATCACCCTGTTACCCCACCACCCACTCACACTCCCTTTCTACAACCCTGTTTGTTT
Source organism: Ursus maritimus (assembly GCF_017311325.1). Classification (NCBI taxonomy): domain Eukaryota; kingdom Metazoa; phylum Chordata; class Mammalia; order Carnivora; family Ursidae; genus Ursus; species Ursus maritimus. The sequence goes on from NW_024423319.1 coordinate 64,163,785, forward strand.
CCCAGAGTCAGAAGTCTCATATGGTTTGTCTTCCTCTCCTGATTTCTTCCCATTCAGTTTTCCCTTACTTTCCCTATGGTCCTCTGCACTATTCCTTATGTTCCACATATGAGTGAAACCATATGATAATTGTCTTTCTCTTACTGACTTATTTCACTTAGCGTATTCCCTCCAGTTCCATCCATGTTGATGCACATGGTGGGTATTCATCCTTTCTGATGGCTGAGTTATATTCCATTGTATATATGAACCACATCTTCTTTGTCCCATTCATCCCTTGAAGGACATCTCAGCTCCTTCCACAGTTTGACTATTGTGGACAATGCTGCTAAGAACATTGGGGTGTAGCTGCCCCTTCTTTTCACTACATCCATATCTTTGGGGTAAATACCCAGTAGCGCAATTGCTGGGTCATAGGGTAGCTCTATTTTTAACTTTTTGAGGAACCTCCATACTCTTTTTCAGAGTGGCTATACCAACTTGCATTCCCACCAACAGTGTAAAGGGTTCCTCTTTATTCACACTCGCCAACATTTGTTGTTTCCTGTCTTGCTAATTTTAGCTATTCTAACTGGTATAGGTGGTATCTCATTGTAGTTTTGATTTGTATTTCCCTAATGGCTAATGATGTTGAACATTTTTTCATGTGTCTATTGTGCTTTTATTTCTTCTTTGGAGAAGTGTCTGTTCATGTCTTCCACCCATTTCTTGACTGGATTACTTAAGGTACTTTTCATTTTCTATCATGTATTTTAGTTATGAATATATTTTTAGAAGAAGGAGTTTTAGAGTTGGATATATAGAGTTTGTGTCTTGTTTTATCACCCTGATAGTTTTGCTGCCTTTGGCAATATGCTGACCTCTCTTAACTGTTAATGGTAAAAAAAAAAAAAAGTGATAACATCTATCCCATGGGATTGTTGTGAGGGTTAAATTAAATACAATAAAAAATATATTAAGCGCCACGTTCTTCTTGGCAGATAGTAGAGGCACAATAAATGTCAATTCTTGTCTCAGTTAATAATGCTTTCATCTGCAAGTAACAGAAAACCTGTTATTTAAACCATAAATACATTTTTGTTTACTTATCAAGAAAACAAAACACTTGGAGGTGGTGGTTCTAGGGTTTATTCAGTGACTCAATGATGTCATTAAGGGCTTAAATTATTTCCATCCTGTTCCATCGTGCCTTTTTGTCTTCATTCTTATTGCCTCATGGTTTTAAGATAGCTGCTATAGCTGAAGGTGTGGAATCCTTACATGTAAGTGAAAATGGCCTGAGTTAAAGTACCCCTTAATTGGGTTGGAGGAAGCCCAACGAAATCTTCTACAGAGCTTTCAGAAGACCTCTGGTCATGTAGGTAATGAAATTTCCCATTGCTATTTTATCTCTTATTTCTTCTACTATGAGCTCCTGAGCAGAATCCATGTCTTCTTTCTTTCCATAAACCAGCATGTAGTATAGTACTTGGCATATAGTGGGTACTTCCTGGCTGCTCACTCAGTATAAACCAACCTGTTTGTCATATATGAATTCTCTATGAGTGGCCATTATTACTCTTGTTAGGAGAATAAGTGTTAAACATATGAAGTATATAAAAGTTTTTGCAGTTCTTAATTCGTGAAGAAGTCTTACAGAACATTGACCTCTGGGCAGAGAGGAACTGCACTGCCATGCCAGGCTATCCATCTTGTGTGTGATTTCCACAGCTTGTTTGGATTTGGTAAAACATCTTTGTTTTGGTTTTGATCACTGACATTTACATAAATTTGGTACTCTTGGTTGTTCTAAATGATCTGTTGATGTGTTTGTGGGGGCTTGATCTCCTGGGTCTTGATGAGGTCAGAATTTCCTTTCTCCTGAATGACTCCAAATATTAGTTACACAACTCATTTGAGCACCAGGTGTGAGAGAGGCAAGGAACCATGACCTGTTTACCCTCTAGAAAAGAGAACCCATGTACATTACATATGCAATGAAGAAATTGTACTTCTGGGGACAGAGATGAGAGCCGGGGAGAACGAGCTTTATTTTTTCAATCTTTTCAAAGATTAAAAATAAAATCTTCATCAATTTATAAGTTTAATTAAAGAATCTCTGCTACTAGTCACAGTTGGATTACTACAAGACTTCCTGCCTTTTCTCCCTACCTCAATTTTCCTGCTCTGTAGTCTGTGAGATAAAATTTTTTAAATTATAATAATATTTTTATTATATTATGTTAGTCACCATACAGTACATCCCTGGTTTCGATGTAAAGTTCCATGATTCTACTTGCGTATAACACCCAGTGCACCATGCAATACGTGCCCTCCTTACTACCCATCACCACCTATCCCATTCCCCACCCCCTCCCTCTGAAGCCCTCAGTTTATTTCTCAGAGTCCATAGTCTCTCATGCTTCATTCCCCTTCTGATTGCCCCTTTCTTTATCCCTTTCTTCCCTACTGATATTCCTAGTTCTTATGTTCCATAGATGAGAGAAACCATATGATAATTGTCTTTCTCTGCTTGACTTATTTCACTTAGCATTATCTCCTCCAGTGCCGTCCATGTTGCAGCAAATGTTGAGAAATCGTTCTGTTGGATAGCTGAGTAGTATTCCATTGTATATATGGACCACATCTTCTTAATCCAGTCATCTGTTGAAGGGCATCTCAGCTCCTTCCACAATTTAGCTATTGCAGACAATGCTGCTATGAACATTGGGGTGCATATGGCCCTTCTCTTCACTATATCTGTATCTTTGGGGTAAATACCCAGTAGTGCAATTGCTGCATCATAGGGTAGCTCAATTTTTAACTTTTTAAGGGACCTCCACACTGTTTTCCAGAGTGGCTGTACCAACTTGCATTCCCACCAACAATGTAGGAGGGATCCCCTTTCTCCACATCCTCTCCGACAATTGTTGTTTCTTGCCTTGTCAATTTTTGCCATTCTAACTGGTGTAAGGTGGTATCTCACTATGGTTTTGATTTGAATTTCCCTGATGGCTAATGATTTTGAACATTTTTTCATGTGTCTGTTAGCCATTTGTATGTCATCATTGGAAAAGTGTCTGTTCATACCTTCTGCCCATTTTATGATTTGTTTATTTGTTTCTAGTGTATTGAGTTTGAGAAGTTCTTTGTAGATCTTGGATACCAGTCTTTTATCTGTAGTGTCATTTGCAAATATCTTCTCCCGTTTAGTGGGCTGCCTCTTAGTTTTGTTGACTGTTTCCTTGGCTGTGCAGAAGCTTTTTATCTTGATGAAGTCGCACAAGTTCATTTTTTCTTTTGTTTCTCTTGCCTTTGGAGATGTGTCATGAAAAAGGTTGCTATGGCCAATGTCATAGAGGTTGCTGCCTATGCTCTCCTCTAGGATTTTGATGGATTCCTGTCTCACATCGAGGTCTTTCATCCATTTGGAGTTTAACTTTGTGTATGGTTTGAAAGAGTGGTCAAGTTTCATTCTTTTGCATGTAGCTGTCCAATTTTCCCACCACCATTTATTGAAGAGACTGTCTTTTTTCCACTGGATGTTTTTTCCTGCTTTATCAAAGATTAGTTGCCCAAAGAGTCGAGGGTCCATTTCTGGGTTCTCTATTCTGTTCCATTGGTCTATGTGTCTGTTTTTGTGCCAGTACCATGCTGTCTTTGTGATCACAGCTTTGTAGTACAGCTCAAAATCCGGCGTTGTGATGCCCCCAGCTTTGTTTTTCCTTTTCAACAGTTCCTTGGTGATTCAGGACCTTTTCTGGTTCCACACAAATTTAAGGGCTGTTTGTTCCAGTTCTTTGAAAAATGTCATTGGTATTTTGATCGGGATAGCATTGAAAGTGTAGGTTGCTCTGGGTAGCATAGACATTTTAACTATGTTAATTCTTCCGATCCATGAGCATGGAATATTCCTCCATCTTTTTGTGTCTTCTTCAATGTCTTTCAAGAGTGATTTGTAGTTTCTAGAATATAGATCCTTTACGTCTCTGGTTAAGTTAATTCCAAGGTAATGTATGATTTTTGGTGCTATTGTAAATGGGATGGATTCCCTAATTTCTCTTTCTTCAGTCTCATTGTTTGTTTATAGAAATGCAACTGATTTCTGAGCCTTGATTTTGTATCCCGCCACATTACTGAAGATGCAGTTTTTCTAAAAATAGCTTTCATCGTGTCACTTCCTTCTTAAAAATATTTTCTAGTACATATAAGCTAAACCCCAGAGTTCTAGGCCCAGAAATCTGGACTCTGCAGTCTTGTCTCTACCTACCTTTCCAACCTTGTCTCTCATGTATTCTCTAGACAAAACAGTCTCTTTACTGGTCCCCAAAACATGGTTGTATTTTTGTTTAAACTACCCCACTATCCTCTTATTTAAATCCCACTCACTATTCAATTTCAACTTCTACCTCCTCCAGATCATCTTCAGACTATATAAGTTCCCTTGCACTCCTTCAGCACTTATGGCCTTTAGTATTAAGTGGTGTTTGGCACACTCTTTCCCATGTATCTGTTTCAGACCCCTAGCTTGATTATAAACTCCTCAAAGGAAAGGCTTATGTTCCTCCTTTTCTATGTTCTCCTCAACACTCTGGCCTGATCACAAACTTTTCTATATCCTGCTGTATGTTCTTATTCTGTACACATGGTGATTAATAGGAGGGTGAGGTAGCCCAGAAGGGTGCTAGAAGCCAGTCTGGAATTCTACAATATGCCATTAAATCTTTGCATGTATAATTAAGGAGGCACTACTTTTAGTCTAACAGTTTTTCTACTATTCTCTTTAGTGTCAGCCCTTAACATCATACTAAAGCATCCTCTGTGTTGCTACACAGTCTTTATAGTTATCCTTTTTTAATGGTTCCATAATAGCTCATTGAGCTCTTAATACTGCCTTATAACAATGGTTCTCAAAGTGCGGTCCCCAGATAAGCAGCATCAGCATCCCCTGGGAACTTGTTGGAAATGCAATTTCTCAGGCTCACACTAGACTTACTGAATCAGTAACTCTGGGGATGGTGCCCAGAAATCTGCATTTATTAAACATTTATTAAAGTCCTTCACATGATTCTGATGTATACACAGATTCAGGAATCATGGGCTTAGTGGAGGATTAAACCCAATAATAATGCCCTTATACCAACTCAAAACCTGTTATAGAAATAGCTCAAAAGAGTCAGAGGACCTATACTCAAATCCAGTTTCTTCCTATTAGCTGAGAAACTCTGGACCATCCTTTTACATTTTTGGGTCTCCATTTCTTCTTCTATTAAAAGGGACTAATGGAACTACCTACCGTAAAGGGTTATTGTGATGATTA
>NW_024423319.1:64169093-64183498 GCF_017311325.1 Ursus maritimus
TATTCCTCCATCTTTTTGTGTCTTCTTCAATGTCTTTCAAGAGTGATTTGTAGTTTCTAGAATATAGATCCTTTACGTCTCTGGTTAAGTTAATTCCAAGGTAATGTATGATTTTTGGTGCTATTGTAAATGGGATGGATTCCCTAATTTCTCTTTCTTCAGTCTCATTGTTTGTTTATAGAAATGCAACTGATTTCTGAGCCTTGATTTTGTATCCCGCCACATTACTGAAGATGCAGTTTTTCTAAAAATAGCTTTCATCGTGTCACTTCCTTCTTAAAAATATTTTCTAGTACATATAAGCTAAACCCCAGAGTTCTAGGCCCAGAAATCTGGACTCTGCAGTCTTGTCTCTACCTACCTTTCCAACCTTGTCTCTCATGTATTCTCTAGACAAAACAGTCTCTTTACTGGTCCCCAAAACATGGTTGTATTTTTGTTTAAACTACCCCACTATCCTCTTATTTAAATCCCACTCACTATTCAATTTCAACTTCTACCTCCTCCAGATCATCTTCAGACTATATAAGTTCCCTTGCACTCCTTCAGCACTTATGGCCTTTAGTATTAAGTGGTGTTTGGCACACTCTTTCCCATGTATCTGTTTCAGACCCCTAGCTTGATTATAAACTCCTCAAAGGAAAGGCTTATGTTCCTCCTTTTCTATGTTCTCCTCAACACTCTGGCCTGATCACAAACTTTTCTATATCCTGCTGTATGTTCTTATTCTGTACACATGGTGATTAATAGGAGGGTGAGGTAGCCCAGAAGGGTGCTAGAAGCCAGTCTGGAATTCTACAATATGCCATTAAATCTTTGCATGTATAATTAAGGAGGCACTACTTTTAGTCTAACAGTTTTTCTACTATTCTCTTTAGTGTCAGCCCTTAACATCATACTAAAGCATCCTCTGTGTTGCTACACAGTCTTTATAGTTATCCTTTTTTAATGGTTCCATAATAGCTCATTGAGCTCTTAATACTGCCTTATAACAATGGTTCTCAAAGTGCGGTCCCCAGATAAGCAGCATCAGCATCCCCTGGGAACTTGTTGGAAATGCAATTTCTCAGGCTCACACTAGACTTACTGAATCAGTAACTCTGGGGATGGTGCCCAGAAATCTGCATTTATTAAACATTTATTAAAGTCCTTCACATGATTCTGATGTATACACAGATTCAGGAATCATGGGCTTAGTGGAGGATTAAACCCAATAATAATGCCCTTATACCAACTCAAAACCTGTTATAGAAATAGCTCAAAAGAGTCAGAGGACCTATACTCAAATCCAGTTTCTTCCTATTAGCTGAGAAACTCTGGACCATCCTTTTACATTTTTGGGTCTCCATTTCTTCTTCTATTAAAAGGGACTAATGGAACTACCTACCGTAAAGGGTTATTGTGATGATTAGATGAGACAATGTATGTGAATGTTCTTTGTCGATTACATAGTAGACTGTACAAATACTTTATATTTACTTTTCTCAGCTCTAGGCCTAGTACCTCTATGAAGTTAATCCCAACCCAGAGTGACCTTGCCCTTATAGAATAAGAGTGCCTCATACCACATCTTAGAGTCTTCAACACCTTTTCAGAAATCTGAAAGAAATCTAGCTGCTCTGGAAGCAGAAGAAAAAGAAAGACTGGTGTGGGTTGAAAGCAATGTTTCATTCTTTGAAATATCTGTGGTGGTAGTCATCTTGAGCCTAAACCATTATTCATGCAAGGCTGGTTTTCACTGTCGGGCCAGGCCTTCAGGGAATTTGTTTTATTTTGCTGTTGAGGGAAGAATGAGGAGACAGCTTTATGCTGACACATAGGATTGGGAAGAAAACCAGATAGCTCCATGGAATCTAATATACAGGTAGAAGGGTAAGATTAATTATGGGAGTCTGAGAGGCACTGGATCATAAAGTACAGGTGTTTCAGAGATGAAATAATATGTGGCAATAAGTAGAGTTGTTTTCCCTATAACTGTGTGTAATAAAATGTGATTTTGGTGCCCTGAGAATTCTAGAGAATCCAGAAATGCTTTGGAAAAAAAGAAAGTTTACAGCTTTGGAACACCTGCAAACAACTTCAACTCACAGTGGGCCCTGGACCAGTGACAGTGGGCAGGTGCTGCTTGCAAATACCTTTAAGAGCAGTGGGCATTGTTTGTGGGTAGGGACATTTACAAATCTTTATAGGCCCTAGGGTTTGATGTTTCCACCCATCATCATATCAAACGTAATAAAATGCACTCATAATACACATGAAATAACTTTTTTGTAATAAAAAATTAGAAAATATTTTTTAAATGTTGCTTTTGAAATTATTTGGCTACAACAAACTCCTTTAATTTACAATTGGCTATGATTTCTAAGTAATCATCATGTATACTTGGGAATTCTTGTGAAGTGAGAAAATATAACCCACAAATTGTTTTCAAATGTAGTGCAACTTTTTATGAATATTAAAAGTAATGGTGATTGAACTTTGCATATACATTAAGCATTTATTTCCACATTGCAGTTTTTTTCATATTTCAGAGCCAGCAAGGATAAAATGACTCTAATTACGGAATTGGATACCTAAAATGTGTGAGCACTGGTGGTGAACACATGTGAGAGATCCCCAAGGACTTCCAGAAATACGTGGGAGAAGTTTTCAAGGGCCTGAAGTCTTGCATTATGCAGGTATGAGCCGGAGCTGATGAAATGTGGGTTATTACTGTCAGGTGACCCCTATTATTACCTGTAAGCAGGTGAGATTTAGAGAAAAGTTATAGAACTAAAAATTGTGACAATGGTTTGGTCTAGGTATAGGCAGTTACTAATCTTCTCAAAAGGAATCTGGATAGTGAATAAAATACAAAATAAAACAATTGGGATAGGCTGGTGATGGGTATTAAGGAGGGCACATATTGCATGGTGCACTGGGTGTTATATGTAAGTAATGAATCATGGAACATTGCATCAAAAACTGGGGATGTGCTGTATGGTGACTAATATAATGTAATAAAAAATTATTAAAAAAATAAAAATAAATAAAACTGAGCCTTAAAAAATACAAAATAAAACAAATAAAAAAAGATTGTAGCCTCTTATTGAGGACTATGGTAAATTCTTGCTCTTTCTCTTGGTCAGATTGGCTGTCTCAAGGGGAAATCTGTGTTAAAGTTTCTCAAACCAGAAACCTGGGAGTCATCCTTGACTCCTTCTCCCCTTAATCCCTATGTCTGATCCCTCATTTAAATTTTCTGGATTTTACCTCTGAAATATGCTGAATCCATTACCTTTTTCCTACCGCCAATACTCTGGTCTAAGATACCATCATTTCTCTCCTGGACTATTGCAACAGCTTCCTAAACTGTATCCCTGCTTCCACACTTACTTATCTACTTATATTTGCATACAGAAATCCATATACATTGTACCTACTGCCCAGCTTCCACATTTATCATTTAAAAATGTAAGCCAGGTCATGTTTTTTTTTTTTTTGTCTTAAAACCTCCCAGTGGCTTTCCATCTCAATTGGAATAAAGTCCAAAAACCCCCCATGTAATCTGGCCCTTGCCTATCTCATTAGCTTTATGCTCCATCACTCTCCTTGGGACCCACTATGCTCCAGCCACACTAGTCTTATCTCAAACCATCAAGCTACTTCCTACCACAGGGCCTTTGCTCATGAGTTTCTCTCTGCCTGGACTAGTCAACCTCCCATTTTACCCATGCCTGAGTCTTTCTTATACTTTGGGTCATAGTACAACTGTCACCTCCTTCAGAGTCCTTTAATGTAGCTCCCATATTATTCTCTTAGTACCTTATTTACCTCGTAGAATATATAATTTACAAATATTTTATTCATATGTTGGTTTTCTTTCTTTTTTTTAGTTAGTCACTGAAGTAAACTCCATAACAGGGACTATGATTTTTTTGTTCACTCTTGATCATATACTAGGTGCTCAATAAATTCTTGTTGAATGAATTAATACAACATATTATATTGAGCTTATTTACTAATTATTTTCATATATATGTCTTAGCTCCATCCCAATATTTCCAAAGGTGTCCTGTTACAAGGAGAACAGATTATTATTGAACTTATACAAATAATTATAATTGCCATGAAAGAAAGAATACTCAATGAGAGTTTCTGAGTTCTGGAGAGTTCAGGTAGGGAGAAAAGATAAATACTTCAATGTAATCATTAGAGAGATTTTTTTAGAGAGATATTTTATCAAGAGAAAAAGTTTCCTTAAATATAGAAGAGCAAACATTAGAGAACCAGAGATATTTCAAACAAGAGTCATAAAAAAACTATTCTACTGGGTATTTACCCCAAAGATACTAATGTAATGATCCGAAGGGGCACCTGCACCCCAATGTTTATAGTAGTAATTTCCACAATAGCCAAACTATGGAAAAAGCCCAGATGTCCATCAACAGATGAATAGATAAAGAAGATGTGGTGTGTATACACACCCAGACACACATACACACTAGAGTATTACACAGCCATCAAAAATGAAATCTTGCCATTTGCAAAGACGTGGATGGAACTAGAGTGTATTGTGCTAAGCGAAATAAGTCAATCAGAGAAAGACAATTATTGTATGATCTCACCAATATATGGAATTTCAAAAACAAGCCAGAGGATCATAGGGGAAGAGAGGAAAAAATGAAGGTGAAACCAGAGAGGGAGACAAACCATAAGAGACTCTTAATCATAGGAAACAAACTGAGGGTTGCTGGAGGGGAGGGGAGTGGAGGGATGGGGTAACTGAGTGATGGACACTGGGGAGGGTATGTGTTGTAACGAATACTGGGTATTATATAAGACTGACGAATCACAGACCTGTACCCCTGAAACCAATAATACATTATGTTAATTTTAAAAAGAGAAATAAAGAGGAAGAAAACAAAAACAAAACAAGAACAACAAAAAAACTATAGTCATCTTTCTTAATTCATTTAGAATTCATTAATCCCATGTTATTAATTCATGCTATATTTGAAGGCAGCTTTTCCATTAGCTCTGAAAATTCTGTTTAGTTTTATGATCTTAAGGATATCAGGAGAGCGTATTTGTCAAAATACACTTCATAAAACTTCTTGAAGCTGAAACATATTTTGCAAGAGCATCAGAACAATAACTCTAAATGACAAAAGACTCAAAAGTGGATATGTTAAACATCTGATGAGAGTTCATTATAATGCAGTTGACAAAATTTGGTTATTTTTATGACACATAACATTTTAATAATAAGAGTTTTTAAATGATGACATTATACCAGGATATATTAACACTTTAGGAATTTTGTATAATTTCTGGAACAGTTACAGCATTTACCACATAATATAACCTGAAAAGGTTTATCATTATTTGTTTGACATGCTTTCCATGTAATTTAATGTACCAAATTAATAAGCCTAATTAGTCAAAAATACTTCATTCTGAATTTTTCTGGAGGTCTGTTTTCCGGAAAGTCTTAAAAAATATCAGAAAGTTTCAAGGCACATGCCTAAATAGGATCACAGACCATTGCAAAACTTAACTTGGTGGCCATAAGAGATTCTACAGAAGGATATATAGTTTGTTAGCAAACCTTAGCTCCTTTAATATTGAATATTTAGTTTTTTTAAGTAATTAAAGACCTGATGAAGACAAAACATTGAAACTTTGTTTTTCCTGGATAAGAAAAGAAAAAAACTTTATTTACAATTTCTAATCAAGAGCAGACCAACTATCCAAGAAAACATTGTATTCTTTTTTATTTTTTTAAAGTTTTTCTTTTGATTCCAGTTAACACTAATCGTTATATTAGTTTTAGGTGCACAATATAGTGATGCAACAATTTCACACATCACCCAGTGCTCATCATGACAACTGGCCTCCCCAATCCCTATCACCTATTTTACCCATCCCCCCACCCCCATCCCATCTGGCAACCATCAGATAGTTCTCTATATCTAGGATCTGTTTCTTGGTTTTTCTCTCTCTTTTTTTCCCTTTGCCATTTGTCTTGTTTCTAAAATTCCACATAGAGTGAAATCATATGGTATTTATCTTTCCCTGACTGACTTATTCTGCTTAGCATTATACTTTCTAGCTCCATCCATGTTATTGCAAATGGCAAGATTACATTCTTTTTGATGGCTGAATAACATTCCACTGTATGTATGTATACACACACACACACACACACACACACACACACACACAAACCATCTCTTCTTTGTTCATCATTTGAGGGACACTTGGGCTCTTTCCATACTTTGTCTATTGCTGACAATGCTGCTATAAACATCAAGGTTCATGTGTCCCTTAGAATCTATATTTCTGTATCCTAGGGCAAATACCTAGTAATGCAATTGGTTGATAATTGGGTAGTTTGATTTTTCACTTTTTGAGGAACCTCCATACTGTTCTCAGTGGCTGCACTAGTTTGCATTCCCATCAACAGTGCAGGAGTGTTCCCTTTACTCTGCAGCTCCATCAATATCTGTTGTTTCCTGTGTTGTTTGTTTTAGCCATTCTGAGAGGTGTGAGGAGATATCTCATCATGGTTTTGATTTGTATTTCCCCAATGATGAGTGATGTTGAGCATCTTTTCATGTGTCTGTTAGCCATCTGGATTGGATTGGATTGGATTGGATTGGATTGGATTGGATTGGAAAAATGTCTATTCATGTCTTCTGCCCATTTCTTGACTGGTTTATTTGATTTTGAGTGTTGAATTTGATAAGTACTTTATAGATTTTGGGTACTAACCCTTCATCAATATGTCATTTGCAAATATCTTCTCCTATTCTGTAGGCTGACTTTTAGTTTTGTTTTTTGTTTCCTTTGCTGTGCAAAGCTTTTTATCTTGATGAAGTCCTAATAGTTTATTTTTGCTTTTGTTTCCATTGTTTCTGGTGAAGAATCTAATAAGAAGTTGCTATGGCTGACGTCAAAGAGGTTGCTGCCTGTGTTCTCTAGGATTTTGATGGTTTCCTTTCTCACATTTAAGTCTTTCACCCATTCTGATTTTATTTTTATGTATAGTGAAAGAAAGCGGTCCAGTTCCTTCCTTCCTTCCTTCCTTCCTTCCTTCCTTCCCTCCTTCTTTCCTTCCTTCCTTCCTTCAAGATACGTTAGTCACCATACAGTACATCATTAGTTTTTGATGTAGTGTTCCATGATTCACTGTTTGCATATAACACCCAGTGCTCCATGCAATATGTGCCCTCCTTAATACCCTTCACCAGGCTAACCCATTCCCCTCCCCTCCCCACTAAAACCCTCAATTTGTTTCCTGGAGTCCATAGTCTGTCATGGTTCATTTCCCCCTCTGTTCATCCCCCTATTTTTCCCTTCCTTTTCCTACTGATCTCCGTGCTATTCCTTATGTTCCACAAATGAGTGAAACCATATGGTAATTGTCTTTCTCTGTTTGACTTATTTCACTTAGCATAATCTCCTCCAGTCCCGTCCATGTTGCTGCAAATGTTGGGTAATCGTTCTTTCTGATGGCTGAGTAATATTCCATTGTATATATGGACCACAACTTCTTAATCCAGTCATCTGTTGAAGGGCATCTCGGCTCCTTCCACGATTTAGCTATTGTGGACATTGCTGCTATGAACATTGGGGTGCATATGGCCCTTCTCTTCACTACGTCTGTATCTTTGGGGTAAACACCCAGTAGTGCAATGGCTGGATCATAGGGTAGCTCAATTTTTAACTTTTTAAGGGACCTCCACACTGTTTTCCAGAGTGGCTGTACCAACTTGCATTCCCACCAACAATGTAGGAGGGATCCCCTTTCTCCACATCCTCTCCAACAATTGTTGTTTCTTGCCTTGTCTATTTTTGCCATTCTAACTGGCGTAAGGTGGTATCTCAGTGTGGTTTTGATTTGAATTTCCCTGATGGCTAATGATTTTGAACATTTTTTCATGTGTCTGTTAGCCATTTGTATGTCATCATTGGAAAAGTGTCTGTTCATATCTTCTGCCCATTTTTTGATTTGATTATTTGTTTTTTGGGTATTGAGTTTGAGAAGTTCTTTATAGATCTTGGATACTAGTCTTTAATCTGTAGCATCATTTGCAAATATCTTCTCTCATTCTGCAGGTTGCTGCTTTAGTTTTGTTGACTGTTTCCTTTGCTGTGCAGAAGCTTTTTAACTTGATGAAGTCCCTAAAGTTCATTTTTTCTTCTGTTTCCCTTGCCTTTGGAGACGTGTCATGAAAGAAGTTGCTCTGACCGATGTCAAAGAGGTTACAGCCTATGTTCTCCTCTATGATTTTGATGGATTCCTGTCTCACATCGAGGTCTTTCATCCATTTGGAGTTTATTGTTGTGTATGGTGTGAGAGAGTGGTCAAGTTTCATTCTTTTGCATGTAGCTGTCCAATTTTCCCACCACCTTTTATTGAAGAGACTGTCTTTTTTCAATTGGCTGTTTTTTCCTTCTTTGTCAAAGACTAGTTGTCCATAGAGCCGAGGGTCCATTTCTGAGTTCTCTATTCTGTTCCATTGGTCTATGTGTCTGTTTTTGTGCCAGTATCATGCTGTCTTTCTGATCACAGCTTTGTAGTATAGCTTGAAATCTGGCAATGTGATGCCCCCAGCTTTGTTTTTCCTTTTCAACATTTCCTTGGCCATTCGGGGCCTTGTCTGGTTCCACACAAATTTAAGAGCTGTTTGTTCCAGTTCTTTGAAAAATGTCATTGGTATTTTGATCAGGTTGGCATTGAAAGTGTAGATTGCTCTGGGTAGCATAGACATTTTAACTAGGTTTATTCTTCCAATCCATGAGCATGGAATGTTTTTCCATCTTTTTGTGTCTCCTTCAATGTTTTCCATCAGTGTTCTGTGGTTTCTAGAGTATAGATCATTAACCTCTCTGGTTAAGTTTATTCCAAGATATCTTATGGTTTTTGATTCTATTGTAAATGGAATCGATGCCCTAATTTCTCTTTCTTTAGTCTCATTGTTCGTGTATAGAAATGCAACTGATTTTTTTATTGACATTGAGGTTTTTATTTTTTTATTTTAATGTTTCTTTTATTATATTATGTTAGTCACCATACAGTACATCCCTGGTTTCTGATGTAAAGTTCGATGATGCATTAGTTGCGTTTAACACCCAGGGCACCATGCAATACGTGCCCTCCTTACTACCCATCACCAGCCTATCCCATTCCCCCCCCTCCCCTCTGAAGCCCTTAGTTTGTTTCTCAGAGTCCATAGTCTCTCATGCTTCATTCCCCTTCTGATTACCCCCCTTTCTTTATCCCTTTCTTCCCCTACAGATCTTCCTAGTTCTTATGTTCCATAGATGAGAGAAATCATATGATAATTGTCTTTCTCTGCTTGACTTATTTCACTTAGCATTATCTACTCCAGTGCCATCCATGTTGCAGCAAATGTTGAGAACTCGTTCCTTCTGATAGCTGAGTAATATTCCATTGTATATATGGACCACAACTTCTTAATCCATTCATCTGTTGAAGGGCATCTCAGCTCCTTCCACAATTTGGCTATTGTGGATAAAGCTGCTATGAACATTGGGGTGCATATGGCCCTTCTCTTCACTACGACTGTATCTCTGGGGTAAATACCCAGTAGTGCAATGGCTGGGTCATAGGGTAACTCAAATTTTAACTCTTTAAGGGACCTTCACACTGTTTTCCAGAGTGGCTGTACCAACTTGCATTCCCACCAACAATGTAGGAGGGATCCCCTTTTTCCACATCTTCTCCAGTAATTGTTGTTTATTGCCTTGTCAATTTTTGCCATTCTAACTGGTGTAAGGTGGTATCTCACTATGGTTTTGATTTGAATTTCCCTGATGGCTAATGATTTTGAACATTTTTTCATGTGTCTGTTAGCCATTTGTATGTCATCATTGGAAAAGTGTCTATTCATATCTTCTGCCCATTTTACGATTTGTTTATTTGTTTCTTTTGTATTGAGTTTGAGGAGTTCTTTGTAGATCTTGGATACCAGTCTTTTATCTGTAGCATCATTTGCATATATATTCTCCCATTCCGTGGGCTGTCTCTTAGTTTTTTTTTTACTGTTTCCCTGGCTGTGCAGAAGCTTTTTATCTTGATGAAGTCCCACAAGTTCACTTTTTCTTTTGTTTCTCTTGCCTTTGGAGATGTGTCATGAAAAAGTTGCTTTGGCCGATGTCGTAGAGGTTGCTGCCTATGTTCTCCTCTAGGATTTTAATGGATTCCTGTCTCACATCGAGGTCTTTCATCCATTTGGAGTTTATGTTTGTGTATGGTGTGAGAGAGTGGTCAAGTTTCATTCTTTTGCATGTAGCTGTCCAATTTTCCCAGCACATTTATTGAAGAGACTATCTTTTTTCCACTGGATGTGTTTTCCTGCTTTATCAAAGATTAGTTGCCCAAAGAGCCGAGCGTCCATTTCTGGGTTCTCTATTCTGTTCCATTGGTCTATGTGTCTGTTTTTGTGCCAGTACCATGCTGTCTTTGTGATCACAGCTTTGTAGTACAGCTCAAAATCCGGCATTGTGATGCCCCCAGCATTGTTTTCCCTTTCAACAGTTCCTTGGCGATTCGGGGCCTTTTCTGGTTCCATACAAATTTAAGGACTATTTGTTCCAGTTCTTTGAAAAATGTCATTGGTATTTTGATCGGGATAGCACCGAAAGTGTAGATTGCTCTGGGTAGCATGGACATTTTAACCATGTTATTTCTTCCAATCCATGAGCATGGAATATTTCTCCATCTTTTTGTGTCTTCCTCAATGTCTTTCAAGAGTGATTTATAGTTTCTAGGATATAGATCCTTTACATCTCCGGTTAAGTTAATTCCAAGGTAACGTATGGTTTTTGGTGCTATTGTAAATGGGATGGATTCCCTAATTTCTCTTTCTTCAGTCTCATTATTCGTGTATAGAAATGCAACTGATTTCTGAGCATTGATTTTGTATCCTGCCACATTACTGAATTGTTGTATGAGTTCTAGCAATTTGAGGGTGGAATCTTTTGGGGTTTCCACATAAAGTATCATGTCATCTCCTAGAAAGAGAGTTTGACTTCTTCTTTGCCAATTTGAATACCTTTTATTCCTTTTTGTTGTCTGATTGCTGTTGGTTGCTTATATTTGAACACATTCTGAAAACATTTTTTACTGTTTCCCCCACATTTTATATATATATTGTCATATTTACATCCTTTTATCTTGTGAATCCTTTTACTGATTATTATAGCTATAATAGCTTTACTACTTTGTGCTTTAACCTCTGTATTGGTTTCATAAGTAATTAGTCTACTACTTTTATTATGTTTCTATTTAACTGAAATTTTTTCCTTTCCTTAATTTTCTTACTTCTTATTTTGGCCTTTTTATCCACTCAAGGAATTTCCTTTAACATTTCTTGTCAGGGTGATTTCGTGCTGATGAACTCCTGTAACTTTTGTTTGGGGAACTCTTTACATCTCCTTCTATTCTGAATGATAGTCTTGCTGGATAGGGTATTCTTGGTTGCTGTTTCTTTCCTCTCAGCACTTTGAATTTATCATGCCCGTCCTGTATGGCAAAGTTTCTGCTAAAAAGAAAAAATCAGCTTATTGCCTTATGTGGTTTCCCTTGTATGTAACTGTTTTCTTTTCTCTTCCTGCTTTAAATTTAAATTCTCTATCACTACTTTTTTTGCCATTTTATTTGTATGTCTTGGTGTGGACCTGTTTGGGTTGATCTTGTTGTGGATTCTCTCTGCCTTCTGTATCTGGATGTCTGTTCCCTTTCCCAGATTAGGGACGTTTTTAACTATTATTTCTTCAAATAAATTTACTCCACCTTCTCTCTCTTCTTTTTCTGAGATCCCTGTAATGGGAAGGTTATTATGTTCTATGATGTTTCTGATTTCCCTTAACCTGTTGTTATTTTTTATTATTCTTTTTTCTTTTTTTGGTTCAGCTTGGTTACTTTCCAGCACTGTTTTCCAGCTCACTGTTTCATTCTTGTACTTCCTTTAATCTACTACTGATTCCCTCCAGAATATTTTTAATTTCATCTATTGAGTTCATCATCTCTGATTGATTGTTTTTTATATTTTCTGTCTCTTTTTTGAAGTTCTCACTGAGATTTTACACTCTTTTTTCAAGTCCAGTAAGTATATTATGACGAGTAGTTTGAATTCTCTATTGGTCATAATGCTTATCTCTGTTTCATTTAGCTATTTTGCTATGATTTTGTTCTGTTCCCTCATTTAAGACATAGTCCTCTGTGTCCCCATTTTGTCTGACTCTCTGTGTTTGTTTATATATATTAAGAAATTGAGCTACAACTCCTGCTTTTGAAAGTGGTTGCCTTCTTGTGATGAGCACTAGCACTGGGTGTTACATGGAAGCGATGAATTACTAAATTTTACATCTGGAACCAATTTTACTAGAATTAACTAGAATTTAAATAAAAACTTGAAGTCAAAAGAAAATCTTTGACTTATAATTCCAAAAATAATAAATAATAAATAATAAAAAAGAAAGTGATTACCTTATGAAGAAAAGATCCTGAAATGCCCTGTAGCATAATGTCCCCTGTTTTCCAAAACCAGGTGCTGCAGGGGTGCCCTGTATATGGGTTGTGAGCATTCTACTGTTGTTGCTGAACCATGTTTCCTTTCAGTCCAGTCAGCTGCAGTGGCCCACTTTGCCTGTTGTTGGCAGGGTTTGATCTGTTAAGGCACCAGTCTGGGGCCACCTTGGGCTTGTACTTGGGTCAGACCAGATGCCCACCCTCAGCTCATTTGCTGGGGCTGTGGTGACACCAAACTGCAGAGTGCTCTCCCTGCATTGCTCCTCAGGGCTTTTGTTGGTGAGCATGGCCTGCAGTCAGAGCAGAGGTCTGTCCCCTACCCCATTTGTCTGTTGGAGTTGCAGTGACCCTAACTATAGGTCTCTCTCTTTGTGCTTCCTCTGGTGGGGTTTTTGTTGTTGGGTGGGGCTAGCAGTCAGATCAAATGTTTGCCCCTAACACAATGCTGGGGCTGCAGTTGACTTTGTGTATATGTTTTTATCCTCTTCCCTGGGCAGGAGTCACTTTGGAGTGGCAATGATCATTCTTGTGGCTATTTGAAGAATGAGACATGTCAAGAATCACTTTGGATGGACTACTACTAAGAGGGTGGGGTGGATTGGTAGAATCCATAGGAAAATGCAGTGTCTGGGGTGTGTGTTGTCAGCAAGTTAGGTGGAAAATGTTCGTGCTAGTTCCCACAGGTGTCTGGGCATCTAGGCTGGAAGGGAAATGGTCCCTCCTAGCTCGTTTTTTTTTTTTTTGGAAAAGTCTCCTAAAGATCCCTCCCCCTCTGGCACACCCTCTGAGATGAGTACATAAATCTCATATACCCCAGGTGCTTTCCAAACTACTGATTTTATGCTGTATTTTGAGAGGTTGTTTATTATACTGTCTCTTTAAAGGCATGTACTCAGTTTCCTATTGCCCTCTGGCTTTCCCAGAACTAAGCCTTCTGGTTTTTAAAATACCCAGAGTGAAGCCCTGTTGGTTGCACAAACTTGTAAAGTTAAGCCCCACTGGTTTTCAAAGCCAAATGTTATGGGGGTTCACCTTCCCATTGCAGGTCCCCCATGTCTGGGGTTCCTGATGTGGGGTCTGTTCCTTTCCCTTCTCAAAGCTTCTGGTGTCCCTCCTGTTTGTGTTTAGTCTCACCAGGAGTTTGGTTCCCAACCATGTCTCCACCTCTCCTACCCTTTTTGATGTGGCCCTTCTACAATTAACTGTGGAGAGTCTGTTCTGCCACTTTTGGGGTCATTTTCTGGGTTAGTTACCCTGATGTGGCTCTTATCTAGGTGTATCCATGGGACAAAGTGAGTTAGGGTCCTCCTACTATGCCACCTTCCCAGGCTCCTCAGCTTTACATCCAGATTCTTCTGTCTTGGTTTCCTCTCTTATTTTAGTGGAGTTCATCTGTTAGTAGCTTCCTGAGAAAGGGTACATGGAAAATGTTTATGTAATTATTTTCATTCATTAGTGTCTGAAAAATTTTAAATTCTGCATTTATACTTAATTAGGCCTTTATCTGGAGGTAGAGTTTCAAGTTGGATATAATTGTCCCTCAGAATTTTTAAGGCATTGCTCAACTGTTTTTCAGCCTTTGGTGTTATTATTGATGAGTTCAATACCATACTGATTCTAGATAAAGTTTTTTTCCCCTTTGTAGAAGTCTGTGGTCTATTTGTACCCAGTATTATTGAATTTCATGATGATATTCCTATGTGGGTTTATTTTTACCCATTGTACCAGGACTTTGTGGGCCTCTAATCTAGTAACTCATGTTCTTTAGTTCTGAAAAATTTTAAAAATTTCACCAATTATTTAATCCCCATTTTTTCTCTTATTTTTCTGTAAGTCATACTATGTGGATATTGGACTTTCA
>NW_024423319.1:64183506-64185397 GCF_017311325.1 Ursus maritimus
CAAGTCCTCTAATTTTTTTATCTTTTCTGTCCTATTTTCCTTTTCTTCCTTTCTCTAGCATCTGGAAAATTTCCTTCATTTTGTCATCCAACGATTTTTGTTGAACTTTAAATTCCTGTTTTCTTAGTTTTAGTTACCAAGGGTCTTTTTTAATTTTCTTTTTTTTTATAGCAGCTTGTTATTGTTTGATGGATTCAAAATCTTATCATTTCTTTGAGAACATTTATTGTAGTTTTTAATTGATGCTTTAGTCTCCCTGCATTATTTCTGTTTTTTTACAAGTTGATTTTCCTGTTTATTTTATTCTTTGCTTATTTATTAGAAGCTTTTCTTTTTTTTATTATTTTTTATGTTATGTTGGTCACCATACAGTACACCATTAGTTTTTGATGTAGTGTTCCATGATTCATTGTTTACATATAAAACCCAGTACTCCATGCAATATGTGCCCTCCTTAATACCCATCACTGGGCTTACCCATCCTCCCACCCCCCTCCCCTCTGAAACCCTCAGTTTGTTTCCCGGGGTCCATAATCTCTCATGGTTCATCTCCCCCACTGATTCCCCTCTTCGTTTTTCCCTTCCTTCTCCTAATGTCCTCCATTCTATTCCTTATGTTCCACGTATAAGTGAAACCATATGATAATTGTCTTTCTCTGCTTGACTTATTTCACTTAGTATAATCCCCTCCAGTTCCATCCATGTTGATGTAAATGGTGAGTATTCATCCTTTCTGATGGCTGAATAATATTCCACTGTATATATGGACCACATCTTTATCCATTTGTTTGTCAAAGGGCATCTCAGCTCTTTCCACAGTTTGGTCATTATGGACATTGCTGCTATGAACACTGGGGTGCATGTGCCCCTTCTTTTCATTACCTCTGTATCGTTGGGGTAAATACCCAGTAGTACAATTGCTGGGTCATAGGGTAGCTCAATTTTTAACTTTTTAAGGGACCTCCACGCTGTTTTCCAGAGTGGCTGTACCAACTTGCATTCCCACCAACAGTGTAAGAGGGATCCCCTTTCTTCACATCCTCTCCAACATTTGTTGTTTCCTGCGTTGTCAATTTTTGCCATTCTAACTGGTGTAAGGTGGTATCTCAATGTGGTTTTGATTTGAATTTCCCTGATGGCTAATGATTTGGAACATTTTTTCATGTGTCTGTTAGCCATTCATATGTCTTCTTTGGAGAAGTGTCTGTTCGTGTCTTCTGCCCATTTTTTTTTTTACTTGATTATTTGTTTTTTTGGGTGTTGAGTTTGAAAAGTTCTTTATAGATCTTGGATAATAGCCCTTTATCTGTAGTGTTATTTGCAAATATCTTCTCCCATTCCATAGGTTGCCTCTTTGTTTTGTTGACTGTTTCCTTTGTTGTGCAGAAGCTTTTTATCCTGATGAAGTCCCAAAAGTTCATTTTTGCTTTTGTTTCTCTTGTCTTTGGAGCCAAGCAGAAGAAGAAAAATAATTAAGATTGGAGCAGAGATCAATGAATTAGAAACCAGAAATACGGTAGAGCAGATCAATGAAACTAGAAGCTGGTTCTTTGAAAGAATTAATAAGATTGATAAACCACTGACCCGACTTACCCAAAAGAAAAGAGAAAGGACCTAAATTAATAAAATTATGAATGAAAGGGGAGAGATCATGACTAGCACCAAGGAAATAGAAGTATTAGAAATGACTATCAACAACTATATGCCAATAAATAAAGCAACCTGGAAGAAATGGATGCCTTCTTGGAAACCTATAAACTACCAAGACTGAAACAGGAAGAAATTGACAATCTGAATAAACCAATAACCAGTAACAAAATTGAAGCAGTGATCAAAAACCTCCCAAAAAACAAAAATCCAGGTCTTGATGGATTTCCAGGGGGAATTCTAC
>NW_024423319.1:64185407-64188277 GCF_017311325.1 Ursus maritimus
TTTACATCCAGATTCTTCTGTCTTGGTTTCCTCTCTTATTTTAGTGGAGTTCATCTGTTAGTAGCTTCCTGAGAAAGGGTACATGGAAAATGTTTATGTAATTATTTTCATTCATTAGTGTCTGAAAAATTTTAAATTCTGCATTTATACTTAATTAGGCCTTTATCTGGAGGTAGAGTTTCAAGTTGGATATAATTGTCCCTCAGAATTTTTAAGGCATTGCTCAACTGTTTTTCAGCCTTTGGTGTTATTATTGATGAGTTCAATACCATACTGATTCTAGATAAAGTTTTTTTCCCCTTTGTAGAAGTCTGTGGTCTATTTGTACCCAGTATTATTGAATTTCATGATGATATTCCTATGTGGGTTTATTTTTACCCATTGTACCAGGACTTTGTGGGCCTCTAATCTAGTAACTCATGTTCTTTAGTTCTGAAAAATTTTAAAAATTTCACCAATTATTTAATCCCCATTTTTTCTCTTATTTTTCTGTAAGTCATACTATGTGGATATTGGACTTTCACAAGTCCTCTAATTTTTTTATCTTTTCTGTCCTATTTTCCTTTTCTTCCTTTCTCTAGCATCTGGAAAATTTCCTTCATTTTGTCATCCAACGATTTTTGTTGAACTTTAAATTCCTGTTTTCTTAGTTTTAGTTACCAAGGGTCTTTTTTAATTTTCTTTTTTTTTATAGCAGCTTGTTATTGTTTGATGGATTCAAAATCTTATCATTTCTTTGAGAACATTTATTGTAGTTTTTAATTGATGCTTTAGTCTCCCTGCATTATTTCTGTTTTTTTACAAGTTGATTTTCCTGTTTATTTTATTCTTTGCTTATTTATTAGAAGCTTTTCTTTTTTTTATTATTTTTTATGTTATGTTGGTCACCATACAGTACACCATTAGTTTTTGATGTAGTGTTCCATGATTCATTGTTTACATATAAAACCCAGTACTCCATGCAATATGTGCCCTCCTTAATACCCATCACTGGGCTTACCCATCCTCCCACCCCCCTCCCCTCTGAAACCCTCAGTTTGTTTCCCGGGGTCCATAATCTCTCATGGTTCATCTCCCCCACTGATTCCCCTCTTCGTTTTTCCCTTCCTTCTCCTAATGTCCTCCATTCTATTCCTTATGTTCCACGTATAAGTGAAACCATATGATAATTGTCTTTCTCTGCTTGACTTATTTCACTTAGTATAATCCCCTCCAGTTCCATCCATGTTGATGTAAATGGTGAGTATTCATCCTTTCTGATGGCTGAATAATATTCCACTGTATATATGGACCACATCTTTATCCATTTGTTTGTCAAAGGGCATCTCAGCTCTTTCCACAGTTTGGTCATTATGGACATTGCTGCTATGAACACTGGGGTGCATGTGCCCCTTCTTTTCATTACCTCTGTATCGTTGGGGTAAATACCCAGTAGTACAATTGCTGGGTCATAGGGTAGCTCAATTTTTAACTTTTTAAGGGACCTCCACGCTGTTTTCCAGAGTGGCTGTACCAACTTGCATTCCCACCAACAGTGTAAGAGGGATCCCCTTTCTTCACATCCTCTCCAACATTTGTTGTTTCCTGCGTTGTCAATTTTTGCCATTCTAACTGGTGTAAGGTGGTATCTCAATGTGGTTTTGATTTGAATTTCCCTGATGGCTAATGATTTGGAACATTTTTTCATGTGTCTGTTAGCCATTCATATGTCTTCTTTGGAGAAGTGTCTGTTCGTGTCTTCTGCCCATTTTTTTTTTTACTTGATTATTTGTTTTTTTGGGTGTTGAGTTTGAAAAGTTCTTTATAGATCTTGGATAATAGCCCTTTATCTGTAGTGTTATTTGCAAATATCTTCTCCCATTCCATAGGTTGCCTCTTTGTTTTGTTGACTGTTTCCTTTGTTGTGCAGAAGCTTTTTATCCTGATGAAGTCCCAAAAGTTCATTTTTGCTTTTGTTTCTCTTGTCTTTGGAGCCAAGCAGAAGAAGAAAAATAATTAAGATTGGAGCAGAGATCAATGAATTAGAAACCAGAAATACGGTAGAGCAGATCAATGAAACTAGAAGCTGGTTCTTTGAAAGAATTAATAAGATTGATAAACCACTGACCCGACTTACCCAAAAGAAAAGAGAAAGGACCTAAATTAATAAAATTATGAATGAAAGGGGAGAGATCATGACTAGCACCAAGGAAATAGAAGTATTAGAAATGACTATCAACAACTATATGCCAATAAATAAAGCAACCTGGAAGAAATGGATGCCTTCTTGGAAACCTATAAACTACCAAGACTGAAACAGGAAGAAATTGACAATCTGAATAAACCAATAACCAGTAACAAAATTGAAGCAGTGATCAAAAACCTCCCAAAAAACAAAAATCCAGGTCTTGATGGATTTCCAGGGGGAATTCTACCGGACATTAAAAGAAGAAATAATACCTATTCTTCTGAAGCTGTTTTAAAAAAATAGAAATAGAAGGAAAACTTCCAAACTCATTCTATGAGGCCAGCTTCATTACCTTGCTCCCAAAACCAGGCAAAGACCCCATCAAAAGGAGAATTACAGACCAATATCCCTGATGAATATGGACGCCAAAATTCTCAACAAGATCCTAGCCAATAGGATCCAACAGTACATCAAAAGTTTTATCCATCATGACCAGGTGGGATTTATTCCTGGGATGCAAGGGTGGTTCAACATTTGCAAATCGATCAGTGTGACAGAACACATTAATAAGAGAAGAGACAAGAACCATATGGTCCTCTCAATTGATGCAGAAAAGCATTTGACAAAATACAGCACCCTTTCTTGATTAAAACTCTTCAGAGTGCAGGGATAGAGGGAACATTTCTCAATTTCATAAAAACCA
>NW_024423319.1:64188287-64206397 GCF_017311325.1 Ursus maritimus
TGTGGATATTGGACTTTCACAAGTCCTCTAATTTTTTTATCTTTTCTGTCCTATTTTCCTTTTCTTCCTTTCTCTAGCATCTGGAAAATTTCCTTCATTTTGTCATCCAACGATTTTTGTTGAACTTTAAATTCCTGTTTTCTTAGTTTTAGTTACCAAGGGTCTTTTTTAATTTTCTTTTTTTTTATAGCAGCTTGTTATTGTTTGATGGATTCAAAATCTTATCATTTCTTTGAGAACATTTATTGTAGTTTTTAATTGATGCTTTAGTCTCCCTGCATTATTTCTGTTTTTTTACAAGTTGATTTTCCTGTTTATTTTATTCTTTGCTTATTTATTAGAAGCTTTTCTTTTTTTTATTATTTTTTATGTTATGTTGGTCACCATACAGTACACCATTAGTTTTTGATGTAGTGTTCCATGATTCATTGTTTACATATAAAACCCAGTACTCCATGCAATATGTGCCCTCCTTAATACCCATCACTGGGCTTACCCATCCTCCCACCCCCCTCCCCTCTGAAACCCTCAGTTTGTTTCCCGGGGTCCATAATCTCTCATGGTTCATCTCCCCCACTGATTCCCCTCTTCGTTTTTCCCTTCCTTCTCCTAATGTCCTCCATTCTATTCCTTATGTTCCACGTATAAGTGAAACCATATGATAATTGTCTTTCTCTGCTTGACTTATTTCACTTAGTATAATCCCCTCCAGTTCCATCCATGTTGATGTAAATGGTGAGTATTCATCCTTTCTGATGGCTGAATAATATTCCACTGTATATATGGACCACATCTTTATCCATTTGTTTGTCAAAGGGCATCTCAGCTCTTTCCACAGTTTGGTCATTATGGACATTGCTGCTATGAACACTGGGGTGCATGTGCCCCTTCTTTTCATTACCTCTGTATCGTTGGGGTAAATACCCAGTAGTACAATTGCTGGGTCATAGGGTAGCTCAATTTTTAACTTTTTAAGGGACCTCCACGCTGTTTTCCAGAGTGGCTGTACCAACTTGCATTCCCACCAACAGTGTAAGAGGGATCCCCTTTCTTCACATCCTCTCCAACATTTGTTGTTTCCTGCGTTGTCAATTTTTGCCATTCTAACTGGTGTAAGGTGGTATCTCAATGTGGTTTTGATTTGAATTTCCCTGATGGCTAATGATTTGGAACATTTTTTCATGTGTCTGTTAGCCATTCATATGTCTTCTTTGGAGAAGTGTCTGTTCGTGTCTTCTGCCCATTTTTTTTTTTACTTGATTATTTGTTTTTTTGGGTGTTGAGTTT
Organism: Ursus maritimus; assembly: GCF_017311325.1. Lineage (NCBI taxonomy): Eukaryota > Metazoa > Chordata > Mammalia > Carnivora > Ursidae > Ursus > Ursus maritimus. Next base: position 64,189,575 of record NW_024423319.1, read on the forward strand.
GAAAAGTTCTTTATAGATCTTGGATAATAGCCCTTTATCTGTAGTGTTATTTGCAAATATCTTCTCCCATTCCATAGGTTGCCTCTTTGTTTTGTTGACTGTTTCCTTTGTTGTGCAGAAGCTTTTTATCCTGATGAAGTCCCAAAAGTTCATTTTTGCTTTTGTTTCTCTTGTCTTTGGAGCCAAGCAGAAGAAGAAAAATAATTAAGATTGGAGCAGAGATCAATGAATTAGAAACCAGAAATACGGTAGAGCAGATCAATGAAACTAGAAGCTGGTTCTTTGAAAGAATTAATAAGATTGATAAACCACTGACCCGACTTACCCAAAAGAAAAGAGAAAGGACCTAAATTAATAAAATTATGAATGAAAGGGGAGAGATCATGACTAGCACCAAGGAAATAGAAGAACAAAATTGAAGCAGTGATCAAAAACCTCCCAAAAAACAAAAATCCAGGTCTTGATGGATTTCCAGGGGGAATTCTACCGGACATTAAAAGAAGAAATAATACCTATTCTTCTGAAGCTGTTTTAAAAAAATAGAAATAGAAGGAAAACTTCCAAACTCATTCTATGAGGCCAGCTTCATTACCTTGCTCCCAAAACCAGGCAAAGACCCCATCAAAAGGAGAATTACAGACCAATATCCCTGATGAATATGGACGCCAAAATTCTCAACAAGATCCTAGCCAATAGGATCCAACAGTACATCAAAAGTTTTATCCATCATGACCAGGTGGGATTTATTCCTGGGATGCAAGGGTGGTTCAACATTTGCAAATCGATCAGTGTGACAGAACACATTAATAAGAGAAGAGACAAGAACCATATGGTCCTCTCAATTGATGCAGAAAAGCATTTGACAAAATACAGCACCCTTTCTTGATTAAAACTCTTCAGAGTGCAGGGATAGAGGGAACATTTCTCAATTTCATAAAAACCATCTATGAAAAGCCCACAGCAAGTATCATTCCCAATGGGGAAGAGCTGAGAGCTTTTCCCTTAAGGTCAGGAACATGACAGGGATGCCCACTCTCACCACTATTGTTCAACATAGTACTAGAAGTCCTAGCATCAGCAATCAGACAACACAAAGAAATAAAAGGCATTCAAACTGGCAGAGAAGAAGTCAAACTCTCTCTCTCTTCGCAGATGACATGATACTTTATGTGGAAAACCCAAAAGACTCCACCCCCAAATAACTAGAGCTCATACAGCAATTCAGTAATATGGCAGGATAACAAAATATCAGTGCACAGAAATCAGTTGCTTTCTTATTAGAGGCCTTTCTTAAATATCTGGCAATCTACGGATTTCTGCACATTTTTAAGAGTGAGACATTAAAAATTTTATTAGATGTTTTGTGCAGGAGGTTATGGCTTGAAATCTGTGGGCTTCATCACAGAATAATCTAACTTGAGGTGTTTAGTTGGGAAATTCCCAATGTCAATATCTGAGGTCGTTCTTTAAGGATGAATCAGATTCTCCAGGTAAATCTCTTATAGTCTTTTGCCCTATAAAAAATATCCCATACTATTGTTTAAGTGGGTTTTTGAAAAGAGGAAAAGGTAAATGCATGTGTTTAATCCTCCATTTTTACTCAGAAATGGGAGAAGGCAGGGCATATCATTGGCATATTCATAAGGGTGATTATGGCAATGTATCATCCTCCTTAGCATCACACACATTCTGAAAATATCAACACTTCTAGGGACAAGATATACTGATTCTTCTGTAATGGTCGGTGATCATGTTCAGGGGTGAGGTTAGGAAATTTGGTGTACCTCAGGTGGTAATAAATGAATGTGAAAGCTAGTTAGTAATAGAGTTTAAACATGGGAGTTATCCTTATTGAGATGGTCTGTAAGAGTTGTACAGGTGGGTAACATTTTTTAGGGAGAAAGTGTGGATGGAAAAGAGAGCTGTTATTAGAGAGAAACTAAAACGTGTGTCTCTAAACAGGAGACTGATTATGAAAGCAAGGAATGAGTGAAGTCTACAGGATTACTTTCTCTTTGCATCTTATGAATATTTTCAAGGCTCACACTTTGTGCAGTGTTGAGCCTAAGACAGACAGTTGGTCTAAATTAAAATTTGGCTAACCTAACTTAGACTGGGATTACTTCTGAAAATATTTATTGCATTCCTACTATTTATTTCTTTACTCAACAAATATTACACATCAGGCACTCTTCTAAGCCATGAAGATATAGTAATAAACATACCAAAATTCCACCTTCATGGACCTTATTAAGTGCTAGATACTGTTCTAGTGGTAGAGAAGACAGTGTTGAACATGATTAGCAGAGTCCTTATTCTTGTATAGCTTATATTATGGTTTGATATGGGAGTAGACAGGTAGTAAACAAGGAAGATAAAGTTAGATAATGATTAGTGTTAAGGTAAAAGAAAACAAGGTGATATGATATAGAGTAGGTGATGGTAAGCTGAAATTTGAATGATAAGAAGAAAGCATATGAAATCTGAGAGGAAAACCTTTATAGACAGAGGAACAACTAGGAATGTTAAATGTCAGTGGGACAGAAAGGCTAGTATAACTGAGGCATAGTGATAAAGAGCTAGTTGTATGACATGAAATGAGTAGAGACAAATAAAATAGCATCTAGTTGTTTGTATTAAAATATTTTGATTTTTTATGATAGCAATAGAGAGCTATTGGAGGTCTTTACATAGGGTAACTAAATGATCGAACTTATGCTTGAAAAGGATAACCCTGACTGCTCTTGAAGAATAGACTATACTGGGACAAGAATATAAGTAGGCAGACCTGTTAGGCGGCTGTTGTGGCAATCTAGGCAAGAGAAATGATTGGACTAAACCATGGATATGGAGGGAGGTGGATAGATTTGGGGTATTCTTTCAAGGAAAAATTTGTAGGAAAGTCTAGTAGATTCAGTGTAAGGCTATAGGAAAAGAAGACAATCAAGGATTATTCTCTTTTTTGTTTGAGTGACAGGATGGAGAGTGGTACCATTTCCTGAGATGGGAAAAGCTGGAGGAGGATCAAGTTTTGTGTGTTTGTGAGATCAAGATTTCGGTTTAGGTACAGTAAGTTTGAGATGTCGATTGAACATACAAATGATGAGCTAAATTAAGTAGTTGGATATACAAGTCTGGAGTTCAGGAATATAACTAAAAGATGGGACATATAAAACATCATTGGTTTGGGATGCCTGGGTGGCTCAGTCGTTAAGCGTCTGCCTTTGGCTCAGAGCATGATCCCAGAGTCCTGGGATTGAGCCCTGCATCAGGATCCTCCGCTGGGAGCCTCCTTCTTCCTCTCCCACTCCCCCTGTTTGTGTTCCCTCTCTCACTGGCTGTCTCTCTCTCTCTCTGTCAAATAAATAAATAAATAAATAATAAATAAATAAATAAATAAATAAAATCTTTAAAAAATCATTGGTTTGTGTAAAGTTGTGCAGCTGGATAAATTTTTCTCAGGAGAAGTGTGGATTAGAGAGGTTTCAAGCACTGAGACATGCCAACATTTAGAGATGGAACAGAGGAAGAAAAAACAGTAAGGGAAAATGAAAAGGAGAGGCCAGTGAAGTAAGAGGAGAACCAGGTAAATATGGTGTTAAGAAGATAAAAGAAAAAAGTATTTCAAGAACAGGAGAGAGTGATTGCTTCCTAGTGCTTGAATAAGATGAGGACAAAGAGGTTTCTCTCCATTAGTAATGTAGATGCCATCTGGTGACCTTGGAAAGAATAATTTCAGTGGAATTTTAATTTTTAATTCCAATTGGAGTTTAGAAACAAAGATAAGGTAGTGGATACAATGACTCTAGATGATAGTTTAAACAAGTCTCTCTGTAGTAAAGAGCAGAGAATTTGGGCAGTAACAGAAAGGGAGTGTTGGGGTCATAAGAGGGTTGGTTTTTTTCCTCATTTTTATGCTGATAGGAATGATCACTAGAACAGGATAAGTTGGTAATGTCGAAGAGAGTGAGTCCAGATTTCAGAAAATCCTGAACTAGAAAAAACTTAAGGACTTAAGAGAAACCATGGACATATGAAAAACCCACAGCTAACATTCTACTCAATGGTGAAAACCTGAGAGCTTTTCCTCTAATATCAGGAACAAGAAAAAGATGTCTATTCCAGCAGGTTTTATTCAACATAGTACTGAAAGTCCTAGCCACAGCAATCATACAAGAAAAAAGAAATAAGAGTCACCCATATTGTTAAAGAAGTTAAACTGTCACTATTTGCAGATGACAGTACATTATACATAGAAAATCCTGGAATCCACCAAAAAATTACTAGAAGTAATAAATGAATTCAGTAAAGTTGCATGATACAAAATGAATACCCAGAAATCCACTGTTTCTATACACTAATAATGAAGTAGCAGAAAGAAAAATTAAGAAAACAACTTTATTTGTACTTTTCCCCCAAAGAATAAAATACCTAGAAATAAACAACCAAAAATGTGAAAGTCCTGTACTCTGAAATCTATAAAACACTGATGAAAGAAATTAAAGATGACACAAATAAATGGAAAGATATTCCATGTTTATGGATTAGAGGAATTAATATCATTAAAATGTCCACACTACCCAAAACAATCTACACATTCAATGAAATCCTTATTGTTTCTCTCTCTTTCTGCTGCCATCTTGGTTCTGCCTTTCCTTCACAAAATGCATGGTGAAGCCACAGAAACCATCCCTACTACAGAGTAGGAGTTGCCACAGTTCCAGGCTGAGACAGGATTTGGACCAGAATATGACAGTGATGAATCATACCAGAGCTCAAGGAACAGGATTCCACACAGGCAACCACACAACAAGCCCAGCTGGCAGCAGCAGTGAAATCGATGAAGAACCAGTCAGAAAAGCAAAAACAGAGCTGGAATGAAAAGAAGGCATGGAAGGTATGTTCAAACTGGGTCCTCAACAGGTTATGAGAGTCACTATGTAGAAATTAAAGAATATCCTCTTTGTCATCACAAAACCAGATGTCTACAAGATCCCAGTTTCTGATACCCACATAGTTTTGGGGGAACCCAAGATGGAGGATTTATCTCAGCAGGCACAACTAGCAGCTGCTGAGAAATTTGAAGTTAAAGGTGAAGCTGTCTCAAATATTCAAGAAAACACACAGACTCTCTTCAGTCATATTATTAGCTATTATTATTTCTATGCATTGATTTTGTATCCTGCCATGTTGCTGAATTGCTGTATGAGTTCTAGCAGTTTTGGGGGGGAGTCTTTTGGGTTTTCCACATAAGGTATCATGTCATCTGCAAAAACTGAGAGTTTGACTTCTTTGCCAATTTGAATGCCTTCTACTTCTTTTCTATACACTAACAATGTCACTGAAGAAAGAGAAATTAAGGAATTGATCCCATTTACAATTGCACCCCAAGCCATAAGATACCAGGAATAAACCTAACCCAAGAGTTAAAGGACTCGTACTCTGAAAATTATAGAACACTTATGAAAGAAATTGAGGAAGACACAAAGAGATGGAAAAATATTCTATGCTTATGGATTGTAAGAATAAACATTGTTAAAATGTCTATGTTACCCAGAGCAATCTACACATTCAATGCAATCCTTATCAAAATACCATCAGCATTTTTCACAGAGCTGGAACAAACAATGCTACAATTTGTATGGAACAAGAAAAGACCCCAAATTGCCAGGGGAATGTTGAAAAAGAACACCAAAGCTGGGGACATCACAATGCCTGACTTCACACTATACTACAAAGCTGTGATCATCAAGACGGCATGGTATTGGCACAAAAACAGACACATAGATCACTGGAACAGAATAGAGACCCCAGGAATGGACCCTCCATTCTATGGTCGACTAATCTTTGACAAAGGAGGAAAGAATATCCAATGGAAAAAAGACAGTCTCTTCAACAAACAGTGCTGGGAAAATTGGACAGCCACATGCAGAAGAATGAAACTGGACCATTCTCTTACACCATACATAAAGATAAACTCAAAATGGATGAAAGACCTAAATGTGAGACAGGAATCCATCAAAATCCTAGAGGAGAACTCAGGAAGTAATCTTTTTGACATTGGCCACAGCAACTTGTTTCAAAGACACATCTCTAAAGGCAAGGGAACCAAAACCAAAATGAACTATTGGGACTTCATCAAGATAAAAAGTTTTTGCACAACAAAGGAAATAGTCAACAAAACTAAAAGGCAACCTATAGAATGGGAGAAGATATTTACAAATGATATTACAGAGAAAGGGCTGGTATCCAAGATCTGTAAAGAACTTCTCAAACTCAACAGCCAAACAACAAATAATCCTGTCAAGAAATGGGCAGAAGACGTGAACAGACACTTCTCCAAAGAAGACATACAACAGACACATGAAAAAATGTTCCACATCACTTGGCATCAGGGAAATTCAAATCAAAACCACCTTACACCAGTCAGAATGGCAAAAATTGACAAGGCAGGAAACAACAAATGTTGGTGAAGATGTGGAGAAAGAGGAACCCTCTTACACTGTTGGTGGGAATGGAAGCTGGTACAGCCACTCATGAAAACAGTATGGAGGTTCCTCAAGAAATTAAAAATAGAGCTACCCTACAGCCCATCAATTGCACTACTGGATATTTACCCCAAAGATACAGATGTAGTGAAAAGAAGGGGCATCTTCTTCCCAGTGTTCATAACAGCGATGTCCACAATAGCCAAACTGTGGAAGGAGCTGAGATGTCCTTCAAGGGATGAATGGATAAAGAAGATGTGGTTCATATATACAATGGAATATAACTCAGCCATCAGAAAGGATGAATACCCACCATGTGCATCAACATGGATGGAACTGTAGGGTATTATGCTAAGGGAAATAAGTCAATCAGAAAAAGACAATTATCATATGGTTTCATTCATATGTGGAATATAAGAAATAGTGCAGAGGGTCATAGAGGAAGGGATGGAATACTGAATGGGAAGAAATCAGAGAGACAAATCATTAGAGACTCTTGACTCTGGGAAACAAACTGAGGGTCACAGAAGGGGAAGTGGGTGGGGGGATGAGGTAACTGGGTGATGGGCATTAAGGAGGGCACATGTTGTTATGAGCACTGGGTGGTATATGCAACTGATGAATCATTGAACACTACATCTAAAACTAGTGATGTACTATGTGTTGGGTAATTGGATTTATTTGTGTGTGTGTGTGTGTGTGTACTATGATTGATTTTATTTTATTATTTTATTACTTTATTTTTTCAAAATAATTTTTAATTATGTTATGTTAGTCACCATACAGTATATCCTTAGTTTTTATGTAATGTTCCATGATTCATTATTTATGTATAACACTCAGTGCACCATGCAATATGTGCCCTCCTTAATACCCATCACCGGCCTATCCCAGTCCCCACCCCCTTCTCTTCTGAAGCCCTCAGTTTGTTTCCCAGAGTCCGGGGCGGGGGGGTAAACAGAAGGGGGAATGAACCATGAGAGAATCTGGACTCTGGGTAATTGGATTTAAATTAAAATAAGAAAAGACACATTGTACAAGAGGAGTGTTAAGAGGAAGAGGTTGATGAAACAGGTGTAGAAATTAAGGACATAGAATTGATCATGTCACAAACAAATATGTCAAGAGCAAAAGCATTCCAACCCCTGAAGAACCACAGTAATTATATTGTAAATGCTATTATGGAACTAACAATGTAACCATCTGAAAACGAGGCCTGTCTTTTGGTGTTTCAAAAGAATAACTGCAGCTAGGTTTGAAATTTATACTATTTCTGTCATTAATAAATTTATGGCTTCCTGTTGGATGAAAAAAAAGGAATCCCAATCAAAATGCCAACAGCATTTTTCACAAAACTAGAACAAATATTAAAATTTGGTGGAACCACAAAAGACCTCAAATAGCCAAATCAACCTTGAGAAAGAAAAACAAAGCTGGAGGTATCACAATCCTAGATTTTTTTAATGATTTTTTATTATATTATGTTAGTTACCATACAGTACATCCCCGGTTTCTGATGTAAAGATCGATGATTCATTAGTTGCGTATAACACCCAGTGCACCATGCAATATGTGCCCTCCTTACTACCCATCACCGGCCTATCCCATTCCCCCACCCCCCTCCCCTCTGTAGCCCTCAGTTTGTTTCTCATAGTCCATAGTCTCTCATGTTTCATTCCCCCTTCTGATTACCCCCCCTTTCTTTATCCCTTTCTTCCCCTACTGATCATCCTAGTTCTTATGTTCCATAGATGAGAGAAATCATATGATAATTGTCTTTCTCTGCTTGACTTATTTCACAATCCTAGATTTTAAGGTATACTACAAATCTGTAGCAATCAAAAAAGTATGGTACCGGCACAAAAATAGACACATAAATCAGTGGGACAGAGCAGAAAGCCTAGAAATAAACCCACAATTATATGGTTAATTAATCTTCAAAAAATGAGGCAAGCTTATGCAATGGGAAAAAGACAGTCTCTTCAACAAATGGTGTTGGGAAAACTAGTCAGCAAAACGATGAAACTGGACCACTTTCTTTTTTGGGGGGGACCACTTTCTAACACCATATACAAACATAAACTCAAAATGGATTAAAGACCTAAATGTGAGACCTGAAAACATAAAAGTCCTAGAAGAGAATACAAGCAGTGATTTCTCTGACACCAGCAGTAGCAAAATTTTTCTAGATATGTCTTCTCTGGCAAGGGAAATAAAAACAGAAATAAATTACTGGGAATACATCAACCAACAGAAAAAGCTTCTGCGCAGCAAAGGAAACCACCAACAAACCAAAAAGGAAACCTACCAAATGCATGAAGATATTTGCAAATGATATATCTAATAAGGAGTTAATATCCAAAATATAAAACGAACTTATACAACTAACAAAACAAAACAATTTGATTAAAAAATGGGCAAAGTACCTGAATAGACATTTTCCCCAAGAAGATATACAGATGGCCAGCAGACACATGAAAAGATGTTTAAGATCACTAATCATCAGCGAAATGCAAATCAAAACCATAGGAGATATTACCTTACACCTGTAAGAATGGCTAAAATAAAAGAGAAGAAATAACAAGTGTTGTCAGGAAGTGGAGAAAAAGGAACCCTCATATACAAAACAGTATGGTACTGTTGGTGGAAACGTCAATTGGTACAACCACTATGGAAAACAATATGGAGGTTCCTCAAAAAATTTAAATAGAAATACTGTATGATCTACTAATCCCACTGTTGTTTTTATCAAAGTAAAACCCAAAGTAAACAAAAGCACTCATTAAAAAAAGATATATGCACCACAATGTTTATTGCAGCATTATTTACAATAACCAAGATAAGAAAGCAACTAAGTGTCCATCAATAGATGGATGGAGGGGAGCCTGGGTGGCTCAGTTGGTTAAGCAGGATAATAGATGAATGGCTAAGGCTGATTTTATATATATATACACACACACAGGCACACACACATACATATACACACACATACACACACACACACATATATATACATATATACACACACATATATATACATAGGTATAAATATGTGCACTTGATTTTTATATATATATAAAATATATTTTTTTCTATATATATTTTATATATATATAGAGAGAGAGAGAGAACAGGTTGAGATCATGCTATTTGACACACATGGATGGATCTAGAGAGTATTATGTTAAGTGAAATAAGTCAGACTGAGAAAGACAAATGCAATATGATTTTACTCTTAAGTGGAATTTAAAAAAAAACACAAACAAATGAATAAACAAGAAGCAGAATCAGATCTATGAATATAGAGAACAAACTGATGGTTGCCAGAGGGGAGGGTGGTAGGGGCCTAGTGAAAATAAGTGGGGGATACCAGCTTTCAGTTATTGAATGAGTAAGTCACAGGAATAAAAGGCACAACATAGGGTGGAAAAAAAGAGACCATGGCCAAGTTGTTGGCACTTCCTTGCATTTAACCTTTGCTAAGATTCCTTTTATTCTTCTACTTCCCTTACTTAGGCAACTGCAATTTTCGTCATAAAGACTAGGGAAGTCCTGCTCTGTAATGACTACTAGATGTGCAGTGTAATCTGTGTCTTTGACTTGCTTGACCCACTTTTTACTACTTCTAGTTTTAGAAACCTGGTTCTTTTGGGGCTAACGGTGTTGTTTGTGGACTTGTAAGATAACATGCTAAATCAGATACAGGCATTGTGGACATAGATTCATGACATCTGGTATCTATAATGTTCTACTTGTGTGTCTGTGACTTAAACTTTATGTATCTTGTGACCTAATAAAGATATAATCATCTAGATGATCATTATAGTTACCATTTACTGGTTGCTTACTATGTGCCAAGCGCTGCATGAAGTGGGGTGTGTGTGTGTGTATGTTTATTAATCCTTACAACAAATTTATTAAGTTGGTACTACCATTATTTCCATAATACACATTAGGAAACTGGGGTATACAGAGATTAAGCACCTTACACTGTGTCATACATTGAAGAAGTTTATGCCCAGGTTTGAGAATATGAAATTCATGCACTTAATCCCTGATATACGTTGCTTGATTTATTCAAAGAGACTAAGCCCAGAACACTCATGACAATTCCAACACTTAACTAAATCTGTAAAATGCAATTTGGATCAGGCCATATTTGAAGTTCTTGTACCTGCTATTTCCCCGTGGATTATTTTGATGTGCTCCGGACAGTCAATACATGTTAGAGCAGGTATGCTAGCAAGGCCCAAGGACTTCCAACATTTGTTTGGATTCTCATATAATTTTGGAAGGATCACCTTATACTTCTATAACATGGATAACATCTTCATCAACATTCTGTAAAAAAATATATGGTCTTTTAGGTTGTCTCTTGAATCCCAGGATTGTGAAGAACTGGCCCCAGCTTAATTTCACCTGTTTTTGGTTTTGAATCCATCACTGATGTAGACACTTAGCTGGCATTTCTTGGCTCTCTGACTCCTGATTGCAGGTGCATGTGTCCTTAAGTAAAAATTCACTCCAGTCTTATACCACAGAGACTTCTATTTTGGCATCTGTGTTGCCACCCCTTGGAATGAGGAAGATCTCTCTCAGCTAGGTAACTAGTTGAACATAACCAGTAGCTGGAGGGCAAAATCATTTTAGCAGCATAGAAGGCTATTCACATAAGGTGTGGATGAGTAAGTAGCCCATTCTATTCTAGGTAAATTAGAAAACTCTCCTCACCTGAGTAGATAGAAACATTTTGGACTTTAGTTCTCTTTATAGCCCCAACTATAAAGCTCACACTGAAAGGCTGTTGTCCATGATACAACTAGACCTGAGCTATGTAGCTGGGTGGGATCTCCAAGGCTCTGTCATACTAGGAAGGCTGATGAGGCAAGTGGTTGGTGGAGAGGAAACAAAGAGAACAGTCCAGGTAGTGAAGGAGTAAGTCATTCATCATTTCCAGAATTTAGATGAATGCTATGGCTCAAGAAGAAAGGCAGATTAAGTAAGGAGATGAGAATGAGGGGATAGAGGTTGTGGGCAAATACTGAACAATGAATATTGCTTTTCCCTCATTGTTAGACTTTAGGGTGACCTCTGGGTAAGCCTGAACAATAATGGGCCAGTCAGAAAGCTGGGCTTCCCTGATGTTTCTGTCCTCCTTCTTTTGCCTTGGTTGATTCTGTTCTCAGCCACCATGGGCTGGATGACCTCCAGTCCTCTGCCCTCAGGCTTAAGAGTCTCTGGGCAGACCAAATGGAACATTCATGTGCAAAGTTGGTGAAATAAATCAAGTAGGGAAAAAATCCATTTTGGTGTGGTCATTGTGTCAACTTCTATTATTTCAGTTCAGCATGGCTGCATATATAAATCTCCTGTAAGGAACCAGAAAAGGGATACGTGAAATAACATTTCTAAGAGGCATGGTCACTTGCTTCTAATAATAATTACTACTTGCAAAGCCTGGAAGTGCTTAAGATGTTCATATTTTTTGAACGATTGACTGGTTCCCTTATTTATACATATAAGAAAAAAAGCAAGTAGGGAGAGGAAATTGTCTGTTGCTGCAGAAACGTGAAAGTCACATTTTTGGCACTGTTCCCTGGTTGATGTCATTCTAGGGAATGTGCTAAAGGCCATGATTTTCCAGAGGGAAAAGTTTTTTTTCCAGAGCAGGCTGTTTGTGGGCACTTATTGCCCCCTCTGAAGTCAGGCCAAAACCAAATGAGGCCTTTTCTTGCATTGTTTGGCAGTACCAGGTCAAGCCCACCTGAAACAGGAGTCCAAAATTTTTGCTGGTCACTGTGCCCAGCCATTCCCTGAACCCTTTTATACTTTCTTATTCTTCTCTTTAGGGACTTCTCAGATGCTTGACCTTTGCACAGGCTGCTGGGAAGGTTGGTTTTCCCCTGCTGTGTGGAAGCTCTAAGGGTTGCCGGGGTGTGTGTGTGTAAGGGCCATCCCTGAGCTGACTCCTGAGGTAGACCACAGTACATGTGGGTTGAGGCTTGGACTCAACTCTTCTCATTCCTTCTTACCTCCTAAATGGTCCCAAAGCAAAATGGGATATAGACCCTACTGCCATCTGATTGTACTCCTATCCCTACTCCTGATTCTCTTGCCCAGCCTGATCTTCATGCTCTTATATGAAGCTGCTTTGAGACCCTTTAAAAATCACTTGTCATGGTTTAGAAGACTTCACTTGGTTTCACTCATTTATGGAACATAAGAAGTAGGAAAATTGGTAGGAAAAGAAAGGGAAGAAGGAAGGGGGGGTAAAAAGAAGGGGGAATGAACCATGAGAGACTATGGACTCTGAGAAACAAACTGAGGGCTTTAGAGGGGAGGGGGTGGGGGATCAGGATAGGCTGGTGGTGGGTATAAAGGAGGGCACGTATTACATGGTGCACTGGCTGTTATATGCAAGTAATGAATCATGGAACTTTACATCAAAAACTTGGGATGTACCATATTGTGATTAACATAACATAATAAAAAATTTTATATAAAAAATAAATGGATATATTTAATGTAAAAAAAAAGAAGACTTTACTTGGGTCCATCTAGCATAAAAGACAGAGATCTTTGTATCATGAAATTGGCCAGTAGTTTGGTGTGGGCCACAAAAAGTCAGGTCTGCATTCTCACTATTTCCCCCACTCCCTCAGCACACAGGCAGACACTTGAACTTCAGGATCATTCCCACCTCCACACATTTATTCTCACCTTAATGAATACCTATTTCACCACATGCCTTGCACAAAACTAGTCTCATCACTGGCTCACCATTTTACCCTCATTTGGTTCAGGCCTCTGCTAGCCTTTAAATCCTCTAACTCTTAACTCCAGCTTTGATCTCCTATTCCCCAACTTTCATTCTTTACCATATTTATAGTCATTTCATTAATTTCATAAATGAAAGGCTAAGTCAGAAAGATTAGTGCTCTAATGGAGGCATTTATACAAAGCATAGTAATAGCCCCAAAGAAGCTGTGATTAATTCTACTTTGGGGACTCCTGGAAGGCCTTGCAGATAAAACAATATTTAAAGCTGGGTCTTTAAGGTTCAGAATGAGTCCACGAGGAAAATATGTGAGAAGGAAAAGATGATGCCTAGAGACACCTCCAGGTGTCTATAAGGCCTTATCATCTTCGTATCCTGCTATAAATTTCCTTGGGAACAACCACATCAGGAGCTCAAGCTTAGAGAAAGGAGCTCAGCTCAGAATCATATCTAACAGAGTATCAACAGTAGGGAATAGATTCTTAGATATTGACTACCTCAATTCATTTATCTTACTGATAAGGAATCTGAAATCCTAAAAGGTGAAGGGACCTACCCAAGGCCACACAGCTAGTTAGTGGCAGAGGTAGAAGTAGAAGGATTCCTGCATTCATTTTTCCTGGGCTAATTCTGGGTTGCTTTATGGCCTTACCATGTCCCAGTTGCCCCTTTGATCTTTTCCTGTGAGAGCTCCCATCAACCACCCTTCACTTACAGATGGTTCCCTTTCATGTCTGGGAAGCAATGTTGGTTGCCACTAGCTCCCTATGTGACTTTAGAAAAATCACATTTCTTCTCTGGGCCTTAGTTTCTTGTTTCCCATCTAAAAATGGGTGAAGGTTAACTAATAAGTTTCTATATCTAAACCTTAGGGACAGGGGTACACAGCTAGTAGTTTGTACACGAGTTTCACTCTTTTGTATATTTGCTGGAGTGTAGTACAGAGATATGAATGGGTTGACTGAAAGTAGTAAAAAATTGTAGTGGGGACTGAGACCTTGAAGACTACTTACAGGTTTGGAAGAAGATATATTACTTCAAGTGTAGTCCTCTTATTTTTATTGATATAACTGAGACCCAGGTTTGGGGTTGGGTAAGTTCTCATAGATGGTTAGTGAGGATCTGGGCCTCAAACCCTGGCCTTCTTTTTTCTTTTATGTTTTTTTATTATATTATGTTAGTCACCATACAGTACATCCCTGGTTTCTGATGTAAAGTTCGATGATTCATTAGTTGTGTATAACACCCAGTGCACCATGCAATACGTGCCCTCCTTACTACCCATCACCAGCCTATCCCATTCCCCCACACCCTCCCCTCTGAAGCCCTCAGTTTGTTTCTCAGAGTCCATAGTCTCTCATGCTTCATTCCCCCTTCTGATTATCCCCCCTTTCTTTATCCCTTTCTTCCCCTACTGATCTTCCTATTTCTTATGTTCCATAGATGAGAGAAACCATATGATAATTGTCTTTCTCTGCTTGACTTATTTCACTTAGCATTATCTCCTCCAGTGCCATCCATGTTGCAGCAAATGTTGAGAACTCGTTCTTTCTGATAGCTGAGTAATATTCCATTGTATATATGGACCACATCTTCTTAATCCAGTCATCTGTTGAAGGGCATCTCGGTTCCTTCCACGATTTAGCTATTGTGGACAATGCAGCTATGAACATTGAGGTGCATATGGCCCTTCTCTTCACTACATCGGTATCTTTGGGGTAAATACCCAGTAGTGCAATTGCTGCATCATAGGGTAGCTCAATTTTTAACTTTTGAAGGGACCTCCACACTGTTTTGCAGAGTGGATGTACCAAGTTGCATTCCCACCAACAATGTAGGAGGGATCCCCTTTCTCCACATCCTCTCCGACAATTGTTGTTTCTTGCCTTGTCTATTTTTGCCATTCTAACTGGTGTAAGGTGGTATCTCAGTGTGGTTTTGATTTGAATTTCCCTGATGGCTAATGATTTTGAGCATTTTTTCATGTGTCTGTTAGCCATTTGTATGTCATCATTGGAAAAGTGTATGTTCATATCTTCTGCCCATTTTATGATTTGTTTATTTGTTTCTCGTGTATTGAGTTTGAGAAGTTCTTTGTAGATCTTGGATACCAGTCTTTTTTCTGTAGTGTCATTTGCAAATATATTCTCCCATTCCGTGGGCTGCCTCTTAGTTTTGTTGACCGTTTCCTTGGCTGTGCAGAAGCTTTTTACCTTGATGAAGTCGCACAAGTTCATTTTTTCTTTTGTTTCTCTTGCCTTTGGAGATGTGTCATGAAAAGTTTGCTTTGGCCGATGTCGTAGAGGTTGCTGCCTATGTTCTCCTCTAGGATTTTGATGGATTCCTGTCTCACATCGAGGTCTTTCATCCATTTGGAGTTTATCTTTGTGTATGGTGTGAGAGAGTGGTCAAGTTTCATTCTTTTGCATGTAGCTGTCCAATTTTCCCAGCACCATTTATTGAAGAGATGGTCTTTTTTTCCACTGGATGTTTTTTCCTGCTTTATCAAAGATTAGTTGCCCAAAGAGCCGAGGGTCCATATTCTGTTCCATTGGGTCTGTGTGTCTGTTTTTGTGCCAGTACCATGCTGTCTTTGTGATCACAGCTTTGTAGTACAGCTTGAAATCCGCATTGTGATGCCCCCACTTTGTTTTTCCTTTTCAACAGTTCCTTGGCGTCGGGGCCTTTTTCTTCCGTAAATTTAAGGACTATTTGTTTCAGTTCTTTTAAAATATCCTCGGTATTTTGATTGGGATAGCATTGAAAGTGTGATTCTCTGGGTAGCATGGACATTTTAACTATGTTAATTCTTCCGATCCATGAGCATGGAATATTCCTCCATCTTTTGTGTCTTCTTCAATATCTTTCAAGAGTGATTTATAGTTTCTAGAATATAGGTCCTTTCGTCTCTCTGGTTGAAGTTAATTCCAAGGTAACGTATGGGTTTTGGTGCTATTGTAAATGGGATGGATTCCCTAATTTCTCTTTCTTCAGTCTCATTATTCAAACCCTGTCTTCTGATTTGAAGTGAAGATACTTTCTAAATACCCTACTGCCTCATTATGCTGGTTATGTCCTGTACAGGGCAATGCTAAAAAGACTAAGAGTTCAGGAGTCTGTTATAAATAGAGTTCAGTTGCATTGTGGGCCAGAGTATTTACAGCTGGCCTTTATGAAGGAGGGAGTTCAGAGCTCTGAGAGCAGGAGCGGTACAGTTGCCTCCTCAGACCCCATTTGGAAATTTTGGAGATTTCCTTGGGGCGAGGCCAGACCTCAAGATGTATGGCAGTTAAGGGTTTGGTTATCCCCACTTTCCTCCTTTTGCTTCTTGTTCATACTGTCTTTCCTCTTACCTCCATATGACTAGCCCACCCTCTTAAAGTCATAAACAGAGATGATCAACCTCTGCGTTACCTTACCTCCATTTGCCCATTACCCCTCATAGTAACTTTCAAAGGAACAAAACATCTCACAAAACACTTTTGCATTTTCATTTGCTTTTAATTTCATGCTGTTTGAGATTGTTTTTGTGTTATCCTAAGAATGCTCTGAGACGG
>NW_024423319.1:64206422-64262887 GCF_017311325.1 Ursus maritimus
ACCAACTTTCATTCCCACCAACAATGTAGGAGGGATCCCCTTTCTCCACATCCTCTCCAACAATTGTTGTTTCTTGCCTTGTCTATTTTTGCCATTCTAACTGGCGTAAGGTGGTATCTCAGTGTGGTTTTGATTTGAATTTCCTTGATGGCTAATGATTTTGAACATTTTTTCATGTGTCTGTTAGCCATTTGTATGTCTTCATTGGAAAAGTGTCTGTTCATATCTTTTGCCCATTTTTTGATTTGTTTATTTGTTTCTCGTGTATTGAGTTTGAGAAGTTCTTTGTAGATCTTGGATACCAGTCCTTTATCTGTAGTGTCATTTGCAAATATATTCTCCCATTCCGTGGGCTGCCTCTTAGTTTTTCTGACTGTTTCCTTGGCTGTGCAGAAACTTTTAATCTTGATGAAGTCCCATAAATTCATTTTATCTTTTGTTTCTCTTGCCTTTGGAGATGTGTCATGAAAAAGGTTGCTTTGGCTGATGTTGTAGAGGTTGCTGCCTATGTTCTCCTCTAGAATTTTGATGGATTCCTGTCTCACATCGAGGTCTTTCATCCATTTGGAGTTTATCTTTGTGTATGGTGTGAGAGAGTGGTCAAGTTTCATTCTTTTGCATGTAGCTGTCCAATTTTCCCAGCACCATTTATTGAAGAGACTGTCTTTTTTCCACCGGATGTTTTTTCCTGCTTTATCAAAGATTAGTTGCCCAAAGAGCCGAGGGTCCATATTCTGTTCCATTGGGTCTGTGTGTCTGTTTTTGTGCCAGTACCATGCTGTCTTTGTGATCACAGCTTTGTAGTACAGCTTGAAATCCGGCATTGTGATGCCCCCAGCTTTGTTTTTCCTTTTCAACAGTTCCTTGGCGATTCGGGGCCTTTTCTGGTTCCATACAAATTTAAGGACTATTTGTTTCAGTTCTTTGTAAAATATCCTCGGTATTTTGATTGGGATAGCATTGAAAGTGTAGATTGCTCTGGGTAGCATGGACATTTTAACTATGTTAATTCTTCCGATCCATGAGCATGGAATATTCCTCCATCTTTTTGTGTCTTCTTCAATATCTTTCAAGAGTGATTTATAGTTTCTAGAATATAGGTCCTTTACGTCTCTGGTTAAGTTAATTCCAAGGTAACGTATGGGTTTTGGTGCTATTGTAAATGGGATGGATTCCCTAATTTCTCTTTCTTCAGTCTCATTATTCAAACCCTGGTCTTCTGATTTGAAGTGAAGTACTTTCTAAATACCCATACTGCCTCATTGTGCTGGTTATGTCCTGTACAGGGCAATGCTAAAAAGACTAAGAGTTCAGGAGTCTGTTATAAATAGAGTTCAGTTGCATTGTGGGCCAGAGTATTTACAGCTGGCCTTTATGAAGGGAGGGAGTTCAGAGCTCTGAGAGCAGGGAGCGGGGTACAGTTGCCTCCTCAGACCCCATTTGGAAATTTTGGAGATTTCCTTGGGGCTGAGCCTGAGCCTCAAGATGTATGGCAGTTAAGGGTTTGGTTATCCCCACTTTCCTCCCTTCTAATTGCTTCTTGTTCATACTGTCTTTCCTCTTACCTCCATATGACTAGCCCACCCTCTTAAAGTCATAAACAGAGATGATCAACCTCTGCGTTACCTTACCTCCATTTGCCCATTACCCCTCATAGTAACTTTCAAAGGAACAAAACATCTCACAAAACACTTTTGCATTTTCATTTGCTTTTAATTTCATGCTGTTTGAGATTGTTTTTGTGTTATCCCAGAATGCTCTGGTGGAAATTAAAAGAGATAGTCAAAGTCCAGCTTATTCCTCTTTGGAAAAGAACTTGGCTTATACCATATAGGCAGTGTCTCACTCATTATTATACTTTCTAACACTTTTTATTCTTTGGATTGGTTCAAGTGGTCTCTAAGCCATTGGTACTTCTTCCCTGTGGGTGGGGCAAGTGCTTTGTTTTGGAAGATGGGAGAGATGAGTTTAGTTCTGGACATGTTGAATTTGAGAGGTTTATTCTACATCCAAATGGAGATGTTGAATAGGCAATTGGATATCTAAGTCTGGAATTTGAGAAACACTTTTGGCTGGAGATGTAAATTTGGAGTTGTCAACAAACAGATACCATTTTAAGGCATCAGAACTGATGAGATATATTAGGGACTAAATGCGAAGAGAAAATAGGTTCTATGAAAGTTCTCAGGCCACAGTTTATTAATGAGTTGGGAAGCTGTGGAAA
This sequence comes from Ursus maritimus, assembly GCF_017311325.1. Taxonomy (NCBI): domain Eukaryota; kingdom Metazoa; phylum Chordata; class Mammalia; order Carnivora; family Ursidae; genus Ursus; species Ursus maritimus. The sequence goes on from NW_024423319.1 coordinate 64,208,647, forward strand.
CTCATCTCCTGGGAGGAGACAGCTTTGTTCCTTTTCCCAGATTGGTATTATAGGATTTCTAATTGTGGTGCAGTAGAAAAAGTGATGCCACTGGTTTATTGTGTTCCTTGGTTAAGTCATCCACATGTTCTGGATCTTGGTTTTCTCACCTGTGTAATGAGAGGGTTGGATGAGATGACGTGATGCTCTAGAATGGTTTATCACTTCTACTAGTGGAATCAACAAAGTCCTGCTAATGTGTTATCTGTTGGGGTGACAAATCCTATGTAAATGATAATTGCCATGATTATGGTTATGTTCTGCTTTATTTGTGGGATGTAGGTATGTAAAGATTATTGACCTGGGGAGTCAAGCACACCTAGGTTTCTCTTCTGGCTCTGGCTCTGGCTCTGGCTCTGAGTTGTTATGTGAATATGTCCCTTTGAATATGACCCTTTCCTTCTCTGGTTCTGTTTTCACATTGGTAAGATGAGGGGTGTTGTTTTATGCCAGCAATTTTCAGTATTTTTAAAAGCAGAGAATCTCATTTTAAAAATGAAATCAGTGTAGGGGAACATGGGTGGCTCAGTTGGTTAAGCATCCAACTCTTGATTTTGGCTCAGGTTATGATCTCTGGGTCATGGAATTGAGCCCTGACTTGGGCTCTATGCTCAGCATGGAGTCTGCTTGAGATTCTCTCTTCCTCTGCCACCCCCCCCCACTTTTTTCCTCTAAAAAAATGAAAAATGATATCAGTGTAGCTTCTCTGGTTGAAAAAGCAGGTTAAATAGGGCCTAGAGGCTCTGGTCACCTCAGAGGCATACCTGGAGCTACTTCTAGAACCCCAGGACACCCAGGAATGCAGTCTGATCCTCAACTAACTGAGCTCACAAGGCTCTTTCAGTTCTGACATTCTGTAGCTTGAGGGTTCCCTTGGTATCCTACAAAGTTCAGAGGTCAGCAAAATTTTTCTGTAAAGGGTTAGATAGTAAGTATTTTAGGCTTTGTGTATCACTATGGTTTCTGTCTTCTCCTCTTCTTCCTCCCTCCCCCTCCTTGCCCCTCCTTCCTCTTCCTTTCTCCTCCTCCTTTTCTCCCCTCCTCCTCCTCTTCCTCCTCCTAGGACCTGTGTACAGCCTGCAATTTCCAGAATGTTCTTGGCTGGGCCTAGGGAGAGTGAGAGAAGGTACAAGTCATAGATGGAATGTAAGCCTTAGGCTCATTTGGAACCCTGCTTGAAGCAAACCAGCTCCACTCCCCCACAGTCCCCTTGGCTGAGCTGAGCCATTCCATGTGCACACAGCTTCAGAGAAGGCACAGCTAGTAATAGTGGCCCAAGGTGGCTCTGGACCAAAAAGTGGGGCTATTTGTTGCAGACACAGCTGGGAGGGGGTGGGGGCAAAGGGGATCATTCAAACATGAGTCCAGGCAGAGAGGAGGAGAAGCCTAATTGGGATCAGATGTCTCTGCAGAGTAATAACACTGCCACCTGGTTATGAGCATCTTAGCTTTGCAGAATCCAAAGGGCTTTTCCAGACAGCATTTAATTCATCTTCACTGCACCCTTGGGAAGGAGAAAAGTAGGGGAGGAGGTGTAGCTGTGGTGGTAAGGAAAGAGTTATGACTTAGGAGTCAGGAGCCACAGCTTGGTCACTGACTTGTGAGGTAACCTTGGACAAGTCTCTTCTGCTCTCATTTGTAAAGTGGTAGCATTGGATCAGATCAGTGGTTATCCCCAGACCAGCGCAGGAATATCACCTGGGAATTTTTTAGAAATTCCATTTTTAAAGCTTCATCCCAGACCTAGTGAATCAGACACTCTGGAATTGGGGCCCAGAAATGCATGTTTTAACAAGACTTCCAGGCATGGACTAGAATAATCTAAGGCCTTTCCAACTTTGATTCTCTGATTATATGAGATAATGGATGTAAAAATACATTTTAAACTGTGCCTTACACATTTCGGGGATGATGATGGTGACAATGATAATGATGATGATAATGATGATGCTCCTGTTGACTTTAAGCCATACTTCAGCAGCCAGGTTCATTCCCTAAGCCAGGAACTTGCTACCCCACCCCTATGGAGTTTCTCCCAAGGCCTGTAAGACAGAGATATGCCCTCAGAAGCTTATATACTATGAGAATAGGTAAGTTAGGTAAGGTAATCTGTTCCAGATGGTTGACAGAGAAGAAATCACAGGACAACTATTTTGAAGATCCAGAGAATAGGCATAGCCAATATTAAAGATTGGTGTGTGTGTGTGGGGGGGGATAGATCACTGTGGGCTGGTGGGTTGTGGCATTGGAAAGAACTCCTAGTATCCTAGTATTAGTGGTATTATGATCTTGAAGGATGGAGAGGATTTAAACACTTTCCAGGAAGGTGGGAGGACATTATAAGGTATGAATGTGAACAAGAGGCACAAATTAAAAATAAAAGCATATGACTTCAGCTTGTTATAGCATTAAGACTAGAAAGATTCTTATATTTATCCAGGGTTCTGGGTTATTTCCTGGGTGTTGGCTGTAACACCGGTCATTTCCTTCCCGTTCTGGAAAACATACTGGAAAAAAAAGTGGATATGGATCACAGTATATGGAAGACTTGGGCTCTGTTCTAGAATATAAAAATAAAGTCATTCACAAACATTTATATCTCAGTATCAAATTTACTTTAACACACTTTCAAGTGATCTCAATATTCCATACATTCTGGTTGAATAAATGACTTTTCCAAGGTCATCCAGAAAGTTGAAGGGACTGGAACCTGGTGCTCCTGACTTCTAGTCTGGTGTGTTTCTTTTGTAATCTGTGTTTTCTCAGAGGCTTCTGGAATGGGGAAATTTGACCAAAATAAAGTTTAAAAGGTATGTTTTTGAGGTATGGCTGGAAGGAGGCTAGGACACAACTATAGACAACTTGGAATGCCAGGCTGAAGCTTTTGAATTTTCTCCTGCAGGTAATGTGAAACTGCTAGAGGTTCTACAACTGTGGTATGGCATCATTTGCAATTTAGGAACGTTACTCAAATGGTTTAGGACAGCACTACCTGGTAGATTGGAATGGGAAAGAGCTGGGAGGGAGCAAAACAAATAAGTAGCCCCGAATGTAGGCTGGAAATGCCATAGACCTGCCCAATCTTCCATGCCATGAGTACATTTGCATTTTTAACAGAAGAAACAATATAAGTGCAAAACCATAGGTTCTTCTCCTGGGATTTCAACCACTAGTGATAGGGATATTTGGAAGCTGGAGGCTTCCTGGCCCTGGAACATAATACTGTGGAGATGTGCCTGGATTGCACTCTGACCAGCCCTTGCTAAAGCTCAGCGCTGCTCTCTGCTCTCCGGTTTCATTTTGTACTCAGATTTCTATGTATTATGAGCCAGGGGCCCAGAGTTTAGGGGGCATTTCACTGTTCCTTTCATTCCTTTCACAAAGCTCCAGGCTCAGGACTGTTACTTATACATGTTACTATGCCAGTTGCATCACCCAATCCCTTCCAGAGACCCTGGCTACAAGCTTCATAGTTTGTAGCTTCTAAAGCTCATTCATACCCATTATCTCATTTTGTTCTCATTAGAGCCTTGTGAGGTGGGCAGGCTTATTATAATTTAATGGGATGAAACTAAAGACCAGATTGAGTCTTGTCATTCAGCTAGCGTGTGGTACAGCTTACTTATTCTGACTTCTAGGCAATATTCCATGCTTTCACTTGCATTGTTGGGGTTCTGGTGGTCATTTTTATGAGTGTACTAAAAGCCCTCTCAGATCTCAGACAAGGCCCAGGCTGGGGCAGAGAAGGAAACAGAAGGCCAGGAAACCAAATTCTCTTCATTTCTAGTCCAGGGCCCCTCCCTCAATACCATTCTGCTCCCCTGAATGTACCGACAGACCTCAGTAGGAAAATCCTTGGCTCTGCCTGCTCATAGCCCTGTACCCTCTCCTTGTCTGATGCCAGTGATACTCTGCATGACAATGTATCACCTTTGCCTGAAGCCTGCCACGTTTCCTTTTTGCCATTCTCTTTCTTCACCCTGGCAGCTGGAATAAAGATGCAACCTAGGGACTCTCCTTCCCTGAGCTATCCCAAGTGGTGAGGCTCACAATTTGAGATCTTTCTTGGACAGTACAAAAAGCCAATCATTGAGAGACCAGGTCACCACTACACATAGACAGCCTTTAAAATAGAGAGGGCACAGGGTCTTTAGCTGAAGCTGCTTTGGACAGACCTTTCCAGGACTCTGACTGGGTCTTCAGTGTGAGCCAAAGGCAACACCAACCAGAGTAGCATTAGCCCAGCTTTCAGAGTTCATACAATGTCATGCTGTCTAGATTTTCATCATGAATGTTCCCGAGACTCAAACGCAAAGGGAATTGGGTTGATTTCAACTGGAAAATATTCCTGCCATCTCAATGTTCTCTGGAATAACCTGCTTGCAGCTGTCATGGGGCGGCCCCCTCCCTGTAATGCGTGGCTTTTCCAAGGCTCAAGCTCCAGGGATCTGGAGGGGAAGAGAAGGAGGGGACCAGGATTATGTACACCCCCCCCCAAGCCTGGCCAGTGCTTGCATTTTTCAGGCCTGAAATTGGGTCTCTGGGGTTGGGGTTGGGGGCGAGGTAGAAGGGTTCATGGAACAGGTCCCTGCTGGGTGGATCCCTGCTTGCAGCGGGTTGCATTTCTTTGACTGGCTTCCAACAGGAAGAATTCATCTCCTGTTGAAGAAGCATATTTCCCTGGATAGAGAATCTAATTGGCTGGGAGGCAGGAGACCTGGGTTTATGTCTTAACTCTGTCATCAGCTTGCATTGTGGCTTTAAGCAAGTTAGTCATCATATCTCTGTCTCAACTTCTTCCATTTAAAGTGGAGCTACTAATACCTGCTGCTCACATATATAGAGTAAGAACAAGGTGTAGGAGACATTGTTGAATGTTCTAGGGGAAATGAAGGGATGGTAAGACTTTTTTCTTACCTCCCTCAGACTGAGGAAACTAAACAAATTGCTCTTATTTCCTTTTCCCCTTGTCCTATGATGTTGGTAAAATGGCAGGGTATGGGAAAGTCTCCAAGGATTTAGATGGTCATGGGGCAAAAGGAAGAATGGTTGTATAAGCAGTAGCATAACCTAATATACAAGTGGGTATACCCTAACACCTTCTCAAGGAGATGTTGACAGCCAACTGGAAGCAAAGTCCTGTGATAATGGGAAATAAGATGTTGGGATCAGGGGTGACACATAAGGTGCCAGGAAGGAGGAGAGTGCCAAAGACAAATTCTATTGCCTTTTACCATTGTCTTGGACTGGTGTAATGCTATCCAGAAACTGCCTTCATTGGCTGCCTGGATTGTCAGAGCCTTGGCCTAGCTTTGGTGTCTCCAAGCCTCTTTTCCCCTTTGGACCAGGGTTGTACTTGGGCTGCATACCTGGAAGGGGGTATCACAGAATACAGAGAAGAAATAGCCTCTGCCTTGGCATCAGAGGTCACTTTGGTCTTACCTGTGCTCTGGCACTCTTATCTCTGACTCACCATCCTCTTGAGATCTAGACATGGGCTGTCCAGTATGGTAGCCACTAGCCAGATGAATAGCATTACATTGCTCATGAGAAGGCCTGGATACCAGTATGGTTGCTCTGGCAGCAGCCCAGCAATGCTGTGAGACCTCAGGGCTCACATCCTCCTGAGAACAGAGTACGATGCTTTTTTTTCTTTTTCTTTTTTCTTTTCTTTTCTTTTTCTTTCTTCTTTCTTTCTTCTTTCCTTCTTTCTTTCTTTGTTTCTTCTTTTTTTTACAAGGGCTCTTGTATGAGGCATTTTAAATAAAAAAAAAAAAGAAAATCTGGGAAAGTAATTGGACTTGGAATTTTATTACCTGTTGATCATATACTTGCATTTTCAGTGAGTCTAAACCCATAAGTCATCCTTAGGCTTCCTGTTTCATAGCTCTTTGTAGCCTGGAAAGGGTATTCACAACCATTATTTCATTTGAATCTCCTTAATAAGGTGGAGGCAGATACACCAGGAGTTATTATATTCATCTGATACACAAAGACTCTGAGGCTCAGCAGACTGAAGTGATAGCCAAGGGCCTCTAGTTATTAAGTGATAGTGCCAAGCTGAGAATGGAAAAAACTTGGGTAGCATCCTTGACTCTTTTCTTTCTATTTCTAGTCAACTGCCAATTTTATACAACTTTCTTTACCTAGTGTTCGATCAGTCCATTTTCTCTCCATTGTCATTGTCACCACTGTAGCCCAAGCCCTCCAGTCCATTTTCCAGATAGCAGTCAGAGTGGTCTTTCTAATGTGTTAAGCTGATCATGACACTCTCTTGTATAAAACCCTTTCTAATTGCTCTTAGGAAAAGAACAAACTCCTGAATCTGGCCTACATAATGCCATATGGTCTCTATCACTTAGCTGTCCATTATCTCTCTCTCTCTTGCCATTCCTTCCTTGCGTTCTATTCTTTAATAACTTTGAAATTTTTCAGGTCTTTGAAGATTCTGTCTCCAGTCTGTGCACATGCTATTTCCTCTGCCTGCCATACTCAATTACCCCACTCCTCTTCACTTGGTAAACTCCTGCTTATTTTTCAAGCCCTAAGTTTGATATTGCTTTCTCTAGAAACCCTCCCTTCACCTCTCTCCATACTCAGGATGGGTTAAGTGCTTCTTCTCTGAACTCCCATGGGACCCTGGACTTGCTTGTTAATATAACTGTTATTATGCTATATTGTAATTGTCTGTTTACTTGTCTTTCTCTTTTGGTAGATTTTGAGTGCCACAAGATCAAGAACTATGCCAATTTTAACTCTCCACTATGTCCCTAGCATGTAGCAGATGGCATGGCACATAATGGCTGCTTACAGATATTTCTTGATTAATTGAATGCATGAAGGTAAGAATAAATGAATGATGGATCCCAGGTAATCCACCCTGCAACACAGTGTTCTTTCTACTTGAAAGCAACATATTTTAATACAAAGTTGGTCATTTAACCTTCAGACCACTATTTTCAGTGAATATTTAAGACAAGTTTACTAGTCATCAGACCTTAATATTGGAGGAAGGGGCGTGGTATATGCTGTGTACCGAACACATTGCTAAGTGATCTATATTCAGTGCATGCATCCATTCATTTATCAGTTGGAAGGAGGGATAGACAAATATGATAAGTTAGTAAAACATATAGTGTATTAGATGTTATTAGATGCCAAGGAGAAAAGTAAAACAGGGATGGGGAATAGGTTATGTGTGTGAGGATTATAATTTTAGATAGGGTTTGAGAATCAAAGTGACATGATAAAAGCAGGAAAAATTGAGTGGATAAGGGAGAGGCAGAAAAAACTCCAGGGTTTTGAGCCTGGCAATATAGTGATTCATATAGAAAGATAGAGTAACTTGCTGTCTCAGATGAGTTTTCTCAGCATGGAAACATTCCTTAAAAAGTACCTAAGTTGAAATATGATGGGAGAGTCCAATTGATGTCTTTGAATTGTGGGCACATCTAGGGCTCATAGGTGCAAACGATGATCATCTAAGAAAAGTGAATGAGCAAACCTAGATGAAACAAGGCAGCTTCATTTTAGCAGAAAGGGCCTGGGGCAAAGAGTTAGGAAACCTGGGTTTAGGTTACCGCTGCTGTGAACTCGGTTTGTGACTGGACATTTTTCGTCTCTCTGGACCCTAGTACCATCTATAATGAGGATACGTGGTTGGGTAGATGAGTGGCTTTTAAACTCTGCACTATGGTACACCATGGGTGTGGAGAGCCCTGTCAGGGCTCACTGAAGTGGAGACGGAGTGGATAAAAACAGTCAGGGCTATTGGTCATCTTTCTGCTTCAGCAGACTCAATCACTAAACTAGATGGTATCTGAGGCATCTGCTAGATCAAATACTCTGTGACTCTGCTTGCCTGGCAACATCACTGGAAACCTACGCTCACCCCAGCTTATTCAAGAATTTGTGGAAGTTTCCTGAGTAATGTGGGTATTACAGGGATGAGGGAGGAGCAAAGGGAAAGAACTGTATGTAGTATATGGCATTGACAGTTTTCTCTCAGTGATTACACAGAACAGGAAAGAGGAATCCTCAGGCTTGGGGGTTGGAGCAGCTTCTGTGGTGCTGGTTATCAAACACTAGACTTTTCCAACTGGGCCGACCTTGACTATGGATGATATTTTCCATTAGTGCAGCCTCAGCTCTCAGATTCAAATGCTGTAGAAGTGCTGGGCTTTAGTTAACAACACAGGGCTTCACTACCAATGGGAATAGGGCAGCTCATAAAGACTGCCATATATGGACATCTTTTGACTTGATGGTCAATTTCTTAGTGGAATTTGTGTGTTCCTGGCTGCAGGAATTACACAGTTACCAGTCTCCTTTCTTTGGTTATTCATGAGAAGCAGGGGTAGTCAGGTCAAGGTGCAGGGGCACTAATTCCTTACCTCTGTAGGCTACATCTTATTTTACATACTTCTCTTCGTCAAGGCTCTCAATTGAGTTTCATATGAATTCTGTGGGGTTGATAGTGCTTAGATTCTTATTCTCATTTGATAGATTCCACCTTTTCATCTTTGAAGACCTAGCTTGAACTTTACCTCCTCTATAGTAATTCCATTCTCACACTGTCCCTCCACTGCCCATCCACCATAGTACTTAAACTCTATATTCACTTCTGTGTAGTCATTTTATTATTTTTGTTTAAGTCTTTGATTGTTTCATGTGTAGATGTTTATGTTCCTTCGACAAGCCATTATCACTTATAAGAAAGCCTTCTGACTTGTCCCTGCTTCAAATTTATTACCTTCCTTATAATCTACTCTCAATATATAAGCTAGAATGTTCCTTTTTTTATTTTTTTTATTTTTATGATTTTTTATTATATTATGTTAGTCACCATACAGTACATCCCCGATTTCCGATGTAAGGCTCGATGATTCATTAGTTGTGTATAACACCCAGTGCACCATGCAATAAGTGCCCTCCTTACTACCCACCACCGGTCTATCCCATTCCCCCACCCCCCCCTCTGAAGTCCTCAGTTTGTTTCTCATAGTCCATAGTCTCTCATGTTTCATAGAATGTTCCTTTTAAGATACAAGTCAGATCATAACACTCCCTGTAATCAAAGCTTGGCAGTGGTTCCCAATCTCGCTCAGAGTAAAACCCAAAGTCTGAACAATGGCCCACAAGGTCCCTCCAGGCCCTTCATACTGCCTCTCACCTCTCTGACTTCCTCTCTTATTATTCTCCCTTTGTTTGCTCTGCTTCAGCCCACGTGAGCTTCCTTGCAGTTCCTTTCATGCATCCAGTACATTTTTTTTTCTCAGAGAAAAATGTATTTTACTGCTTTTTATTTTCTGTTCCCTATGCCTGGAATTATCTTCCCCCAGATACATGGTTGGTTTCGTCACTTCCTTCATGTCTCTAAACGAACATTACTTTATAAAAGAGGACTTTATTATCCTGTGTGAACTATTGATACACTCTTGCACTCTCCTTCTTGCTCTGCTTTATTTTTTATTGCATTCATTGACATATTATGATTTTGCTTACTTGATAATGATCTACCTTTCCTCCCTAGGATATTAGTTGCATGAGAACAAGGATTTTTGTTCTGTCCAATGCTATATTTCTAGTCTCTAGAATGGTGTGTGGCACATAGTAGATATTTTATAAATTCTGTTGGATTTTTAAAAAGGTGTTATTTATTTATTTGAGAGGGAGAGAAAGAGAAGGAGCGGGGGGGGGAGGCAGAGGAAGAAGGAGAAACAGACTGCCTGCTGAGCAAGGAGGCAGACGTGGAGGGCTCCATCCTGGGACTCTTGGATCATGACTGGAGCTGAAGGCAGATGCTTAACTGACTGAGCCACCCTGGCACCCCCCAAACTCTGTTGGACTAAGGAATAAATAAAACCTAAAAAGCCCAAGGGCAGATACTTTTCAATTCCCTCATTCATGTTCCTCATTGTAATCACACTTGTCTTAATAGAACAATGGAAGTTAAAGCAGAAAAGGCATTGGAGACCTGCTTGTCTATCTCCCTCATTTAATAGATGGTAAGACTGAGGGGAAAAATCTTGCACAGGACCACACAGCAACTTGTTGACAAAGTCTGAAGAAGAGTTCAAGACATATCAGCCTATATCCACAACTTTTCCTACTATATACCATGCTAGGCACTCAAATTAGTCTTATTCTCCAACTACAGGGTAAAGGTAAGGCATTGTCAGTATGGAGAAGCAAACTCTGGGCAGGTTAATGGAGAGGTAGAAGAATTTGGCTTTTACATGAGTAGGAGTATGCCTGAACATTTTCCTCTCTGGTTTTGGAGGGCAATAACAACTGGGGCAAGTATTACACAAACACCTGACCCACTAAACCACAAATAATAGTCATTCAATAAATCAAGTAGCAAGCCTTTTTTGAACGTGTAACATGTGCCTAGACTTGTGCTAGAGATACGAAAACATTCAGCCCTGATTCTTGCTTTCTAGGAGTGAGGTAAAGGCAAGACTCACTTGTCTGAGAAAAGCAGATACCAAATTGTAAGATATGACAATAAGCACTGTAGAGAATAGCAGGAGACCACTGAGGGCTAAATTAGTCCAAGAAGGCATTATGGAGGAAAGGAGACATCTTTGAACCTATTTCATGTTGCATTCCTTTTGTTTTGTTTTTATTTTTTTATTATGTTATGTTAGTCACCATACAGCACTTCATTAGTTTTTGATGCAGTGTTCCATGATTCATTGTTTGCATATAACACCTAGTGCTCATTGCAATACATACCCTCCTTAATATCCATAGCATTCCTGTCAGTGCTTTATCTTCCTTTATTTATATATATTTTTTAATAATAATTTTTATTATGTTATGTTAGTCACCATACAGTACATCCCACGTTTTTGATGTAAAGTTCCATGATTCATTACTTGTGTATAACACCCAGTGCTCCATGCAATACATGCCCTCCTTACTACCCATCACCAGCCTATCCCATTCCTCCACCCCCCTCCCCTGTGAAGCCCCCAGTTTGTTTCTCAGAGTCCATAGTCTCTCATGCTTCATTCCCCCTTCTGTTTACCCCCCTTTCTTCTTCCCTTTCTTCTCCTACCAATCTTCCTACTTCTTATATTCCATAAATGAGTGAAACCATATGATAATTGTCTTTCTCTGCTTGACTTATTTCACTTCATTTAGAAGTGTTTACTTGCCCCCATGGACCCGACCCTATGCTTTTCAGGGAAGATGATGCATTTGATGTAGTTACCAGGTCTCTTGTTTCCTCCTCTTCTCACTCCTCCCAAATAGAATCTGCTTTAGTTCAATCCATGTTTACTGAGTACCCTGTGGGTACCAGGTACTGAGCCAGGAGCTTGGAATAAAAAAGATAAATAATCTATGGTCATTTACTTGTAGTAGGCCAAAAGTCTAATAGGTCAGATAGATATGTGCAGAGGTTTACAAAATAATTCAATATTGAAAAAATTAGTTTATTTATATTCTCCTTCATTAAAAAAAAGGAATTTGAGGTGGCAAACATGGTAAGTTCTGCTTATGAACAAATTGTAATGAAAGCCCAGATGAGAGAAGAAATGATATATAAGTGAATGAGCCAAAGCTTCCCAAACTAGGTGATATTTGAATTGAACTCAGACAATGATTAGTTTTCTAGGGAATAAGGAATGGGAGGTGTGGGTAGGGGGACACTTTCTCGACAAATGGAATATTGCACAAAGGTGGGCATTGCCTGGCTTGTGGCTCTGTGTGTCTACAGCAAGCATGACCAGTGTCTGGCATGATCATCACCACCAGCTCCTCCCATGGCCATGGCAGAAAGTTTTAATCAGACGTAATGTTCTTTCCCAGAAAACCTGGATAAGGCTTAGAATCCTTCTGAACACAGTATTCTAAATGGCCACTTGCAGTCAATTTGAATAGATTTATGAGATGAAACATATTTGCCATCCTTGGCTGACTTCAATGCCTTTAAAGTTACAGATTTTCAGGAAACACAATCTCGTTGGGAATCTAAACTTTTAACAGTCTACTCCCCCTCCCCTCCACTCTGCCATGATTCTGATGTAATGAGTTCATGGATCTGTATTTCGTAGCTATTATGTTATAATATGTTAGTAAATTTGGATTTTTCTCCTGCCATCAGAAATTTTAAATCAGAAAAATAAATTTTAAATCATAGAAGTGGTCTGTATTTCAGAAAGCTGCCTTTGGTAGTAGTGTATAGACTGAAGAAAAAACCAGTGACAAGGAGACTGCTTACCATGCAACTGTAATATTTCAGGCAAGAGATGATGAATGCAGTGTCTAGGAGGAGAGGATAAATTCAGTACTAAGCCAGACAGACAATAGGAAAGTAATAAGTGCCAGACGCCAGGTGCTTTGGGGAAATATCCAAGAGGGAGAAGCAATTTGCAGATGAAAGGAGGAGGTGGTATATGGGGAAAGATTCATAAAGATAGGATTTGAGCCAGGCCTTGAAGGATAGCACTTGACATTGAGAAAGGGGTGGAAGTAGGCCATTTCAAACCTCTGTACCACAGGAACAAAGGTGCAAAGGTAGAAAAATCACAAGGCATGTATAAGGAGCAGTATGTAGTTCAATTTGGTAGGCTTCAGTTTGGCATTCAGAGCAGACATTATCCTCATCACCATCCCTGTTCTTAGATGGCTTCTCTCACCATCCAGCCTGCAGGTGCTCAGGAAACATAAATTAGTGTTAATATTACAAACGGCTAACAGACACATGAAAAAATGTTCAAAATCATTAGCCATCAGGGAAATTCAAATCAAAACCACACTGAGATACCACCTTACGCCAGTTAGAATGGCAAAAATTGACAAGGCAAAAAACAACAATTGTTGGAGAGAATGTGGAGAAAGGGGATCCCTCCTACATTGTTGGTGGGAATGCAAGTTGGTACAGCCACTCTGGAAAACAGTGTGGAGGTCCCTTCAAAAGTTAAAAATTGAGCTACCCTATGATCCAGTCATTGCACTACTGGGGATTTACCCCAAAGATACAGACGTAGTGAAGAGAAGGGCCATTTGCACCCCAATGTTCATAGCAGCATTGTCCACAATAGCTAAATCGTGGAAGGAGCCGAGATGCCCTTCAACAGATGACTGGATTGAGAAGATGTGGTCCATATATACAATGGAATAGTACTCAGCCAACAAAAAGAACAATTTCTCAACATTTGCTGCAACATGGATGGCACTAGAGGAGATAATGCTAAGTGAAATAAGTCAAGCAGAGAAAGACAATTATCATATGGTTTCTCTCATCTATGAAACATAAGAACTAGGAAGATTGGTAGGAGAAGAAAGGGATAAAGAAAGGGGGTAATCAGAAGGAGGAATGAAACATGAGAGACTATGGACTCTGAGAAACAAACTGAGGGCTTCAGAGGGGAGGGGAATGGGGGAGTGGGATAGGCTGATGATGGGTAGTAAGGAGGGCACGTATTGCATGGTGCACTGGGTATTATACGCAAGTAATGAATCATGGAACTTTACATCAAAAACCAGGGATGTACTGTATGGTGACTAACATAATATAATAAAAATATTATAATAATAATAAAAAAAACGAAAAACAAAAAAAATATTAACTGAAGTGCGGTTGAATGCGGAAGTCCTCTCATCTGCAAGAATATCATTCTAAAGTTGATTCTAAGAGCCAGATCTGGGTTGTCCCCACTGTCATTTGCTAGCCTTGAACACCACTGAGGAAGGATGGCTGAGGAAGGATGAAAGCTGTTGATTACCTAATGGGTAGTGGGGAGAAGAGGCCTATAACCATGAAAGGCTACTCAGAACACATCCAGCACACATAGTGGAAATCTCTGAAGCTCTCTGGAGGAACCCCCATCTATCACTATGCAAAAAGAATTATGAAAAATATCCTCTTAATTAAATTACATTATATAATAACTCAACTTTTTCATAAGATATCACATTCACAAAGTGCTGCCTCAGATAGTATATTTTCTCTTTACTATAACCTTGGAAGGCATGTTTAAGATTGCCCTAATTGTGAGGGTAAAAAAAACTAAGGTTCAGAGAGGTTACAGGACTTGAACAAGGATATAGGGATATAGGATATAAGGATATAGGGCTAGTAATTGGCCACGCCAGGCTCCAATCCATGTTTTCTGTCACCATCTCCAATTCCTAAACTTTTCCACTACACGAGGAGGTATCGAGGATCAAAATGGCATTAAATCTAAGAAACAAAAAATATTGGAGAGGATGTGGAGAAAAGGGATCCCTCTTACATTGTTGGTGGGAATGCAAGTTGGTACAGCCACTTTGGAAATCAGTGTGGAGGTCCCTCAAAAAGTTAAAAATAGAGCTACCCTATGATCCAGCAATTGCACTATGAGTATTTACCCCAAAGTTACAGATGTGAAGAGAAGGGCTATATGCACCCCAATCTTCATAGCAGCATTGTCCACAATAGCTAAATTGTGGAAGGAGCCGAGATGCCCCTCAACAGATGACTGGATTAAGAAAATGTGGTCCATATATACAATGGAATATTACTCAGCCATCAGAAAGAAAGATTTCACAACATTTGCAGCAACATGGATGGGACTGGAGGAGATTATGCTAAGTGAAATAAGTTAAACAGAGAAAGACAATTGTCATATGGTTTCACTCATTTGTGGAACATAAGAAATAGCAAGAAGATCAGTAGGAGAAGGAAGGGAAGAATGAAGGGGGGTTAAACAGAAGGGGGAATGAGCCATGAGAGACTATGAACTCTGGGAAACAAACTGAGGGCTTCATAGGGGAGTGGGGGGGATTGGGATAGGCCGGTGGTGGGTATTAAGGAGGGCACATATTGCATGGTGCACTGGGTGTTATACGCAAATAATGAATCATGGAACACTACATCAAAAACTAAAGATATATTGTATGGTGACTAACATAACATAATAAAAAATTATTAAAAAAAACCAAAATAACCCCAAAAAACAAAAAAACAAAAATGGCATCAAATCTAACCCATTAATCTAACCCATTCTTTTGAGATAATAATAATAATAATAATTCATTTCAATCAATACTTTCTGAGCACCTACTCTGTTTTAGACACTATGCAAGGTCCACAGGATGCAGACTGAGAAAACACAGTTCTTACCCTCAAGGAGCTCACAGTCTAGTGGGAAAGACAGACACATATATAGATAATCAGAAGCTGATAAGTGAAGTGATACTGGAAGAATGTGGAAAGCACTCTGGGAGTTCAGAAAATGGTGAACTACCATACAGAGAGGAATTGGCAGTTGGAAAAAGCCAAAGCCCCCGGTCAACACGATTAACTTCCTATGTAGAATTGCAGGCTTGGAGATGGGACAGAGAGGAGAGAATTAGATGAGTGTATTTTTGAGGCCTTCCTGAAAATGTCTTTGTGCTTCCCTGTTTGAAAAGTTGGTTGCTTTTGTGGTGGCCATTATTGTTGCTGCTAATGTCTGGGCTGGGTTCAGTGGGCCCATGTCTTGTCCCAGCAACCTCTTGATTGACTTCTGCCAGGTTTGGTGCAAGGTGTTGGGTGCTGGGACATCAGACGGAATATTGCCATTTGTAGTTGTTCTGCATGTGTCCGGGACTGGAGTGGTCAGGTCCATGAATCCTCAGAGTTTACAATAAGAATAGGGCCTGTCAGGCATCATTCTGCCTACCAGAGGAAGGATAATTGAATTAACATTGATTGAATGCTTAATATTTCATTTCAGTTCAGATCAAAACATGCCTATGGAGTTATCCCTACGTGCTTGGCATTTTATAAGGCACCACAGATTCATCTCGCAATAGAAAAGACAATAGGTAAAGAAGTAACTGTAAATAAATAATCCAAGGTGATATGTTATACAGTAAAATTCTGTATAGTGAGCTATAAGTGCAAACAGGAAAGAACAATAAATTTTGTTTGGAGGTTCAGAACGAGTTTCATTGAGGAATTGACATTGGACTGAGCTCTTACGGATGAATATACTGAGCACTGTACTCAGTGCTTTGGGAGAGTAATTATTACTCAGGATGATTTTGGTTACAAAGTACAGAAAACCCAACTTAAACTGGCTGAAACAAACCAGGGACTTATTGGCTCATGTAATGAGAAAGGATAGAAGTAGGACAGGCTTTAAGCATGGTTTAGTTGCGACTTTGCTTTTTTCTTTATGATTCTCTTGACTCTGCCCTCTTCTGTATGTTGGCTTTGTCCTCAAGCTGGTTTCCCTTATGGTTACAAAAGGGAAACCAGTGGCAATGAGGGCTGATGCTTCTTTTATATCCAGTGAAGTAGTGAGCATTGTTTCTCACACTATAACAAAAAAGTGGACCTTAGTGGTTCAGGACAGGTAAAATTTAGGGTAAGATTATAGTAAGCATGGAAGATCTCCCAAAAATTAGTTAAAAGCAGTTGAACAGTTCAAACGGCTTAAGGGCAGCCCCATTTTCAGGTTGTGTTTCTTATTTGTTTAATTCTTGCTTTTTAAATGATGTCCCTTGGGGTGCCTAGGTGGCTCAGTCAGTTGTGCATCTGAGTCAATTTCGGCTCAGGTCATGATCTCAGGGTCGTGAGACTGAGCCCTGCATTGGGCTCTGCTCTGGATTTGGAACTTGCTTAAGATTCTCACTCTCCCCGCACCCCCTGCTTATGTGCACACACATGCCCATGCATGCTCTCTCTTCTTCTCTCTCAAAAAAGAAAAATCTTTAAAAAATTTTTAAAAATTATGTTAGTCATCATAGAGTACATCATTAGTCTTTGATGTTGTGTTCCATGATTCATTGTTTGCATATAACACCCAGTGCTCCATGCAATATGTGCCCTCCTTAATACCCATCACCTGGCTAACACATCCCCCCACCCCCCTCCCCTCTAAAAAAGAAAAATCTTCAAAAAATAAATAAATGACGTCCCTTTTCCTATGCCTCTTACATGTCTTGATTTACAGACTACATTCTGGACTTCAGAATAGTAATATTATTTCTGTAACACAAAGGTCACTTGTCCTATCAAGGCACTCTTCATGGCTTGCATATGCAATGAGAGTAGTGGACAAAGTTAATTATGGGAAGGAAGTGTTGCAAATGGTTTACGAACAATCTCTGATGGCTGCCACATATAGGTTCTCAACTCTGCTTTGCCATCACTTAGCTGGGTGCCTTGGACAAATTAATTCATGTCTTGGAGCCTTAATATCTTTATCTATAAAATGGAAACAATATTAAGACCTACCTCATAAGGTTTGAGAATTGCTTGAGATAATCCATGTAATGTATATAGCAGAAGTTCCTCAAGTTTCTTGGTTCACCATGCCTTTCTTGTGTCAGTAATTGTTTTCACAGCATCCTTAAGCCAAAAGAAGTATTTAACACTTCTGTTTATTAAGTAATTAAGTACAAAAACCTTAATAGTAGTAGTTCATGCTCTGCCCAACAGATGTCACTGTGTTTCCCTCAAAAAGGTAAAATATAGTACCCCTGTGAGTTGGCTATGGTACCCTGGTGTGCCTTGGTGCAGTCTGGGAATAGAACATTCCCAGGCACACAGTTGGTGCTAAGTACATGGCATTTATTATTATTATTATAAAATGTCTGTGATTATTATTAGGAAGGACCTGGGTACTAAACTAGTAGTTTGACTCAGGTGTTGAATATCCCTGAGGAAGGATGCTTCCCTTTTTGGTACTAATCTCTTCTAGTGTCAGGTTTTTTCTAAGTCAGCACCAACTCACCCTAGCTTGAGAGGGGAGAGTAATTTCTATGTGCATAGAGAAGAAAACTTCATTCTCAAAGGAAGTGCCATTTTCTAGCTTCTAGTGATACCTAGTCAAAAATCACTCTTTCAGAAGGGGCTTCTGTATGTTAGATTAAAAAAAAAATACTTTTTTCTGTTTCTGCCTGGCCTTTCCTACTCTCCTTTTCCTTTTCCTTCCTCCTTTACCTCTCTTCATATTCCTTTCAGCCAGTGCCTGAGACTTGGCCCCATCCCCATCATGATGAAGGGAGGCTGGATACTTAATTCAGGAAAAAATGATTGGTTGAACTCTGTTTTGAATCTCAGCTTGTCCTGTGAGCCACTAAGAATAGTGGGTACTGATAGTTCATTCTCGTATACCTCTTTCCTTTCCCCCAAGGGAGCATAGGAAAACAAATTAAACAGAGAGATTCCAGAAGGTGGCCTGTGGGCTCAGATACCCTTGAAAAGCTGAGGGGGAGTAAATAAAGGTAAGGGCTGTGCTGAATTTCCAGCTCTCAGCAATTGAGGCCCATGAGGGATTTTTGACATTTTCCTAGAGGCTAGAGCTGACTTCAGTTCTATTTGGTTGTTTAGATTCACTGAAGGGAATCTAGTGTCGGAGGTATAAGAAGGAATAGAATAGCAGACCTGTCCATGCACTGTTGACTCTGGGCCTCCTTGGTGCTGGCCAGCAGAGGTCGGGAGCGGCTGGCTGGCTTTTAGCCCCGGCCAGCCGGCGGCGTTTGCTTTGGCCGTTGGGGGAAAGAGCACTTTGTGGAAAGCCAGCCTTCCCAGCCAAGGGCCTATTTTCGTCTTGAATCTGTTGAGTCCAGCCTGAAGTCTAGGTCCAGGATCAACAGAGGCCATGGAAAATGGGATGGGATGCCTGGCAGTCAGAACTGTGGGCTTTGTCTTCCTGACCAGGGCATTCTGCCCTGAGCCTATGAAGGTGGGAATGATGGGGACTGGGGGTCCTTGTGGTATCAGGGCCAGAAAGAGCTAACTGCTTTTTGCATGATCACTGAAGCCCAGGATTGGCTGAAATATATCACTAGGCTCATCTCTTCCCAGGTCATCTAGTCTAGGAAGGTGGATGTGTGGCTAGAGCTGACATAGCTCCCAAAGTGTCTTAGCTCCCCTGAATAGGGGCCTCCACACACTGAGGGACCACTACACTACTGGGTCAATATCCTCACCAACCAATCATATACCACAGGAACACAGAGACGTATTAGTTAGTTCCTTTTTTTTCTGAGATCTCAAGGTCTTTCTGGGGAAACAAATCATTTTCATGAAGAGGTACCTTTAGTACAAGACATGGTAGAGTGAGGCTTATGTGAGTAGCACAAAGAAGTGCTAAAGGAGTTCGGAGGAGGACAAGAGTGCTAAGAGAGACATGGGTTTAATTGGGTCCTGAAAAGTGAGTAAGAATGAGATAAAGATGTGATGAGAGTTTTCTTATGCTCTTAAGGCAGAAATCCTTTGAAACTGACTCAAAATATATCTTTGATTTACTGTAGAATCCTGGTCTCCAGCCAGAATATATTCGGACTAGGATACCTGTATTGAGATGGTTCTGAACCTGAGTGACCAAAATGATGTGAACTTTTCAGACACTACAACTTGTCTAGAGCTGGAAGAGAATTAGAGTAATGTCCGGAGGCATGAATCATATTTCTCAAGTTCTTCCTTTACCCAGCTGTTCAACTGTATCCCAATCTGAAACCCAATACTAGCTCTTCCATTGCTTTCAGGATGGCCACGCAACTGTATTTGACATTCAAGGCCTTTCACACTCTGATCCCAACCTTCCCTTCTACCTGTTCTCTCATTCTTTTTGGAGATTCTCAGCAATTTCACATAGGCTAAATCTCCTTCTTATCTCCTGAACCCATGAGAAATAGCTTAAAGTTATTTGTGGGCTCAGAAGACTTTGGTACCAGTCCCCTTCATCTCTTTGAGAATTTGGGACTCTTTGTGAGGTCTCTTCATTCTCTTTCATATTTAACATTATCATTACATTTTTACTTAAGCAGAGTCCTATTAAGAACTGATTCTTTGTTGCTGTAGATCAGGAATCAGCACACTTATTCTGTAAAAGGCCAGATAGTAAATATTTTAGGCTCTGAGAACCATAGTGTCTTGGATGCAGCTACTCAACTCTGCCATGGTAGCAGGAAAGCAGCCATGGATAATATGTAAATAAATGAACATGGCTGTGTTCCAACAAAACTTTATGGTATGAAATTTGAGTTTCAAAAAAAAAAAGAAATTTAAATTTCATATACTTTTTCACATGTCACAAAATAGTTTTCTTTTGATTTTTTCAATCATTTAAAAATGTAAAAACCATTCTTAGTTCACACTCTTCACAAAATAGGTGATGGTTGGATATGGCCTGCAAGCCCTAGTTTGCTAACCTCCACTCTAGAAGCCAGAACTTAGAATACTGGGTGGATATTATGGGGGAGGCAGTGAGTTTGGCTCAAAATTTTAAAAAAGGATCAGAATTATAGGAAAATGTAATAAACTCCCTAGAAAGTTAAACTTACTCATTTTCACTGACGATATTAAAGCACCACTGGTTAGGGATGTCATAGGAGGACTCAAAGATTTTGTGGGGGCTTGGAATTGATGTTTTCTAAGTCTACAGGACTGTGCTTCTGTGAGTTTTTCTTCCTCCACATAACCATCATTTCCCAACTACCTACTGTCTTCCTTTAATTTTTGAAAGTCTGTGTGGTTGTCTCCCACTTTTCCCCATCTAGCATTTGATGATACTGTTTTAATTTGCTCTCTATCTTTTTCATATGTGTGCATATTTTTTCCCTTCCAGAAACCCAGGAGTTAATGTCAAAAGGGCAGAGTTCATTAGGCAACAGCTATACTGTTGCCTAGAAACCATCAAGGGCAGCTGCAAATTACTGCAGGGGCCTTCTGGGGACGATGGTCTGACCCAACCATCAAGGCAAAGTAAAGAGCAAAAAAGATAATACATGTAAATGCCCTTTATTTATTATAAAAACAGAGTCTGACTCTGTTTTACAGAATATCATATCCTTTTTTTTTACTCTACTAAAAGGAATCTAAATTTGCTTCAAGAAATTTCAGCTTCTTTTTTGCTCCCCTCCCTTCCACAGTGGTTTGATCCTGCTTCTTAGAATAGCATCCCCTTTCTGCCACTTCACAGTAGTCTGATCCTGTCTCACAGACTACTAGGCCCTTTATGTTCTTACTTTCCCTTCTCCTTTTTTCTATCCCTATCCCGGAGTGGTTTGATCACACCTTATAGAAAAGCATCCTTGTTTTGCTCCCTATAGATCTCAGTGGTTTGATCCTGGCTGGAGAGCATCAGCATCTTTTCCCCTTCTGTCTTACACCAATAATGCGATCCTACGTCATTGAGCATCAGTTTCTTTTAGCTCCTCCCCCGGGGTCTACAGTGGTTTGATCCTACCTCACAGACTATTAGGTCCTCTCTGATTCCCCCTCTAGCATCGCCACCACAAATGGTATGGTCCTTAGCATCAGGTCCTTTTTGTATCCCACACTGGCCTTAGAAGCAGATTGAAGCTGCTTCATCTCATTCCTGATTCAAATTGATCCCTTCAGTGGCTCGTTCTTGCATTAGCAACTTAAAACTGGCCCAAATGGGTTTACAGTGGTTAGAACTTGCTTATGACCAGTTCAAATCTTTTCTTGCAAGGAAAAATCAGTTCTGACCAGTTCAAATCTATTTTGACCAGTTTAAACTAATTCTGCAGAGCTGGAGCCTGAGGTCGGTAAACTCAGGAAGATGGCTGAAGACGATGCTGATTCGAGCCAAAGCAAGGAATCAGGTACTTACAGAAGTTGAAACTGGGCTGAAAACTAGGAAAGAAAATAGATCAAATGAGAGAGGAAAATATAGGAGCCAGGGTTGGTTGAGGAAGGCTCAAAAGAGATTAGTTGCACCCAAACCTATTTTTTTGAAAGGTAGAGGCCATTTTGAAGAGATAATGCAGGATTTTGGGCTCTGCCTTTGTATGTCTGGGAAGCAGTATGGAAGCTGATACCATCTAGCAGCCCCATCCCGCTGGAGCTGAGACTGGGTTATATGTGGCCCCAGTGATACCTGGTTCTGCTATTCTTTGTGTTTGGCCTCATCTCATGTTGCAATTATTAGAGTCCCAAACCACAAATGACAACATTCCCACCCTTTTAATTGTGGATGGTCATGATGCTTTTTAGCTGTTCAGGGATGCTATTTAGGTTAGAAGAAGGGATTGGTAAACCTTGAAGAAAAAAGCTAATTACAGTAGGTAAATCATTAAGTGAATAACTCAGTTAATTAGAATTGAGTTGAGGACTATACCTTGCAATTTTTCAGAGAGATGTTTAAGAGAAGGTGGTAGGTTGAGAACAGTATCTAATCTGTCGCCTGTGGGACTGGTTTTCTATCTCCTTATTATTGAATAAAGTAAAAATTGGCCTTCATTTTCTGGATTTCTCCCAGGTGGTTGTTTTTGCAAGGATTGTTGTAGGTATTGAAAGAAATGGAGGCTGGAAAATGGAATTTTTATAGATTGTAGCATTTCTAATTTGTGAAAATTTCTGCAGTGGGACAGTGGGCAGAGGTCAGATGCTTTGAGGATGAGTGACAGAATGTTGCAAGATTGAGGGTGGAGCTGAGGCTCTGGTTTGGTGCAGGATATCTCAACACCTTTTTTGCAGATGGATGAGGCTTTAAGGCTGCTTACCTGTACGGTTAGAAAAGAAAGGATTCTTAGAATGGCATAGTAACTTAGCTGACTGGGAAGGAAATTGATCCTTTTGTGAAAGAATTTGGTTTAGGATCCTGTAATTTGAAAGATGTCTTTCAGGAAGATGGATTCAATTACCCACTGCCTATTTTTTGACATAAAAGAAAGGCGGCCATTTTAGTCAAGGCAGTTGAATGGCACTTTCAAATGTCAAGGTAGAAAAAAAAATCAAAAGATTTGGAGTCAGATAACCCAGGCTTTGAATTCTATTTCTGCTATTTGCTATATGGGCCTTGAGCAAATTATTTAACCTCCAAAAGACTTACTTTCCTCATTTGTGAAGTAAAGTTAATATCATCTACCCTAAAAGAAAAAGAACCTTAGAGTTTAATGCCTTTTGGAGCAAAGTAGCTGCCATTCAACATTTTTGTATGATTAAGCTAAATTGTATGACAGGGGTTATTTTTGTGTATGCATGGGGAAATAATACATAATTTAGCTTGATAAAGACAGTTTTTAAAAAAATCTTTCAACAATGTTAAACCCAAATGAAGCTAAACTGCAAAGTACAACATAAATGTCAGAAATTGTTATTTTTATAATAATATGTTGATGATCATTAAAGTGACACTCAGAAAATTCACAGCATAAAATGGCTTCCAGTGTTTCAGACTCATAGATATCTCTGGACCCAGATTCAGTTCCTACTTCACCCTGGACCTGTGGCCACTAGAAACCCTGAGATGTGGTATACGCCATCATAAACTGTGGTGACACAAGGTGGAGTATAAGAGATGGAGGAATCATGTAAGAGATATAGGTGATAGGTGTGGCCTGGTGTAAACAGGGTGGGGTGTAACAAACTGTCTTTCAGCCACAAACATCCTGAAATTATTTATTGCAAGGCAAACCTGGATTACTTCACCTGGATTCTTTCACCGTCCCTGAAAACAGCAGAATCAGGTAAAGCAGCAACAGGAAGGGCAATAATGTGGAACTTCACGAATGTGGAAATCCTGATTCTGCCATTCATAGGTGATGGGGATGGGAGCCAGGTCAGGCATTAGAACTTGAGCTGGAAAAACATTAAATTTCAGTATATTTTTGGCTATAATGGCTCCATTAGGGAGCTGTGTCCTGTATTCAGATTTATGGGCTTGGAAATGTGGCCTTTTTTGTTAAGGTCTTTTGACTAATACATGCAAGTATGTGATAGTTATATCAGTGTACCTGTATTACTGCAAGATGCATGATAAAGAATTTATTTTTATGACATCCTGGTTAACAAGGTGGAGGAAACATGAGCTGTGACATTGTTCCTTTAGTTGGAATCTGAAAGGTTTTTTTTAAGTATATTATTTACTGAGCGCTTACTATATACCAAGCATTTTGCTAAGTACTTTATGCATTAATCATTTAATCCTGACAATAACCTTCTGATCTATGTGTAATTAGCTCCATCCATACAAATGGGAAAACCATTTACAAAGGGCACTAACAATTAATTCTGTGTTTCTCTGGAGCAGAAATTCTTGAGAAGTGTGTGTGGAGTGAAAGGGAGGATGAGGGCACATTTTTTGAGGGGTTTAGTAGAATCACCTGGATGAAAGTTTTTCCAAACCACATAGGCCTTTTCCCCATTATAGTACTTCCCTTAGAAGGCCTGCCTCTCCTTGGATATTTCAGATGTTTTTTGAGTTACTGTGATTAATGTGAATGGGCGACAGGAAGGGCCTTAAGATGTGTTGAAGGCAGGAAAAAGGTTGAGCTTCAATATTGCAAAAAGAGATCCTTGGTGGTAAGCTGTAGGGCTTTGTACCTGGTTCTGTCTTGGTTTTGGCATTTTAATTAATGATTGGATGGAGATGTAGAAAAGTATGTTCATCAAATTTTAAGAGAGAACTGGAGTGGGAGGGGAAGTGTATATACTGGATACCAGAACCAGGAGTCCAAGAAAATTTACTAGACTGTAAGGATGGTTCAAAAGCAATAAAATTAATTTGATAAGAATAAATGTAACATCTTGCATAAGTTAAATAAAATTTAAAAAATAGTAATTCTATAAGATGCATATATGTTTAATATGGCTGCCAGAAAAGTTAATGCGAACTCAGTCTACATTAATAGTAGTAGGGAGTCTACAATGAAGGAGGTAATTATTCCACTCTTTTCTAGGTTTGTATGAACTACACCTCAAGTACTGTGCTTAGTAATGGAGGCTATCTTTTAAAGAGGGACAAAGACAAAATAGAGGTTAAAAAAAGAAGCTTGAAGGGTAAAGCGGGACATGATTGCTGTCTTCCAGTATGTGCAAGGCTGTAATAAGAAAGAGGATTTTATCTGTACAATGTGACTCTAAGGGACAGAATTAGGATTGTTAGGTGGAAGTTATGGCAGAGCTGACTAAAGATGAAATGGGCTGTGTTGGAAGGGAATGAGTTCCCTATCACAGGGAATGTTTAAGCAGAGACTAGCTGACTACTTGTTAGGGATTTAAGTTTTGTTGCAAAACCTCAAATGCAACCTTAATTGTTGCGGTTCAGTGGATTGAGAGAATTGCCATGAGCATTTCTTGAATGTTGTCTGGTTGATGGAGGGGGTGGTGATCAGAAAGGGGAGCTATAGGGTAACCCTGATAATAACCATTTAATCCAAAGAAACCCTGGGGTTACCTGGTGTGGCTCAGCCAGGGATGATACTGAAGGAATAAAAGCACTTACTAAGCACCCTGTACAAGGTGGTGCTTTTACACACATTATTTCTTAATTTTCACAACAATCGGATGAATTACATATAATTAGCATTTCTTTTACAGATGAGAAAAAGGAGGCTCAGAAAGGTTAAGTGACTTGCCCAAGTTCATGCAGCTAGTAAGTGACTTTAGGGGAGCATATCAGAGCATTTCTGTGCAGGGAAAGATGTGACAGAATTTCTACTTGTTACCTGATCACTTCTCCAGTTGAATAAAAAGTTGTATTGCCAGAGGCAAGTCAGAACTATGTGAACAAGTGCGTCATGCTGGGCTGGATGCCTGGAGTAGATGAGAATATCATAAAGATATATGATCAGCCTCTAGTCCAGCAGGTCCTGGAGGATGGTGTTGGAATGCAATTGAGCTATTACACAGGCTAAATGGCATGACCGTTTATTCATAATGTCTGTACCTTATACGGAACAGAATGGCACAGCTGTCAAAGGACATAAAGATCTTCAAAGTCCAGACAAGCCTATCTATTTTGAAGAACAGAGAACTGTGGTCCTGAGAGGGGAAGGACTTTTCAAACCTATTCCACTTAATGATTTTTCTCCTGATATTGCCAAGGAACTTATTTTTAAAAATGTAGTTAAGGGGGGGTAAACAGAAGGGGGAATGAACCATGAGAGACTGTGGACTCTGGGAAACAAACTGAGGGCTTCAGAGGGGAGGGGGGTGGAGGAATGGGATAGGCTGGTGATGGGTATTAAGGAGGGCACGTATTGCATGGTGCACTGGGTGTTATACGCAAGTAATGAATCATCGAACTTTACATCAAAAACTTGGGATGTACTGTATGGTGAATAACATAATATAATAAAAATATTGTTATGAAAAAAACCCAAAAACTTGGGATGTACTGTATGGTGACTAACATAACATAATAAAAATTATTATTAAAAAATGTAGTTTAGCAAAATTAGGATTAGTGCTTCTTAAAGCAGATTTGTTTTTCAGAAAGGACCAACTCCCCTGTGAAATGTGCTACTCTGTTTCAGAGCTACAATATAGATATGTAATGTTCTGGTTTCTACAATCCCCCCCCCCGGATTATAGAAATCAACATCATAGAAGTTAAAAGAGCACAAGCTTTAGAATCAGGTTGGATTTAATTCCTTTTTTGGAACCCGTGGGAAATTCTTTAGTTTGGGACTTAGATTCATTATCTATGAAAGTGGGAACAATAATAGTTTGATGTTTAACCATGTGGAGTCTGAGGTGCTTGTGAAAAATCCACGTGGAGAAATTAAGGAAAGGCTGAAGCTCAGGAGAATGACTGGATCTAATGATACAGATCTGAGAATCAACAGCCAAAGGGAAGCTACATAAAGCCACATGCATGGATGGCATTGCCCAGCAGAGGGATTTCTTCCACATGATGGCTCTTTAGCTATTTGAAGTTGATGATCATGTAATCCCAATTATTCAATTCTCTAGGCATGACATCCCTAGATCAAAGATATTTCTGAATGTCTTGAATTCCAGCCTCTTCATCAGCCAAATTCTCCTCTTGAGGACATATCATATTTTGGTTTTATCAGTCTTGAAGTTTAGTATTCTAAAACTAAACATATTACTCCTGGTATGGTGTGGAGTAAGAACAAGACCCTTAACTTCTTCATTTTATATGCTATACATTTTTGGTGACTCTGATGCAGGTTGTCCTTGACAATACCCTGAGAAATACTGTCGTATGGCAAAGAAAGTACTGCATTTGACCATTCTAGTCCTTGGCATTGACTTGGTTTCTAGCTCCCTGCCTGGTCTTGCTTCACTGCAGAATGCAGGCATGAAGTGATTGTGGGATATCACTAGCCTCCTCTTGTTTCTTGATATCCAACACTTGGTTTTAGTGGAAAAGGTAAAACTTTTTTCCCTTGCATTTTTTTTTTGATGCTTCTTAGGCACTCTGGAACTTGCTTACTTGTATTTAGAAGTGCACTTCATTGGGAGCCACAATGACAGAGGGCTCAAAAGGTAAGGTTCATTGGTTGGTGATTAGTGGCTTCTTACCTCCCCTCCTCTAAATTTAATACACAATCGACCAAACTGAATTTCAGGTATATTAAACAGTTTTATGCAAAATGCTAAAGACTTAAAAAATAGAATAAAATGTAGGTGAATAGGGGCGCCTGGGTGGCACAGCGGTTAAGCGTCTGCCTTCGGCTCAGGGCGTGATCCCGGCGTTATGGGATCGAGCCCCACATCAGGCTCCTCCGCTATGAGCCTGCTTCTTCCTCTCCCACTCCCCCTGCTTGTGTTCCCTCTCTCGTTGGCTGTCTCTATCTCTGTCAAATAAATAAATAAAATCTTTAAAAAAAAATGTAGGTGAATAAATTAAACATGTAAATCTAAAACATGAAAGCCTTGAAATACAAATGATAAACTGGAAAACTGCAACAAATATGACAATTGCAGTTGATACTCATTTGTGGATTCAATTGATCTACTCACTAAAATTTATTTGTAATCCTGAAGTCAATACCTGCAGTGCTTTTGTGGTCATTTGTGAATATGCCTAGTGGCAACATTTGAATTGCCTGATGTGCACATTCCCAGCTGAGGTCCAACAAGGTGATTCTCTTTTTGTTTTAGCTCTCATACTGTAAATAAGTGTAATTTTCAGTCTACTTGGTGCCATGTTTTTCACATTTTTGTGCTTTTTCTTGGTGATTCTTTTTCAAAGAATTTATTTATTTATTTATTTATTTATTTAAGAAAGAGAGAGAGAGAGAGAGCATGGGGTGGGGGTAGGGAGAAGCAGACCCCTCGCCAAGCAGGAAGCCAGACATGGGGCTCCATCCCAGGACCCTGGAATCATGGCCTGAGCTGAAGGCAAATGCTTAACCGACTGAACCACCCAGGCCCCCCTTTTCTTGGTGATTTTGCTGTTTAAAATGTCCCCCAACTGTGATGCTGAAGTGCTATATAGTGTTCTTGAGCACAAGAAGGCTGTGATGTGCCTTATAGAGAAAATACATATGTTAGATTAACTTAGTTCAGGCATGAGTTACAGTGCTATTGGCTGTGAGTTCAATGCTAGTGAATCAACAATGTGTGTTAAATAAAGTGTCTCTAAACAGAAGCACATATCAACAATGTATGTATTGATTTGTTGACAAAAATGTTGTGACCGAGTCTCACAGGAACCTAATTCTGTATTTCCCCAGGAACAATGGTTCAGGATTTACTAATTTAGTGTTTGTAGTGATTTTTATAAAACATAACTACTGTGAATAATGAGAAATGACTGTACATAATTATGATTACTGTACAGCATGCTAAGTATATCAAAATGAATGTAAATTGATTAAAAAAGAGCAAGATCTCAGTCCAAAAAATAGGCAAAGGAAAAATATGTAAGTAATTTGCAGAGCAGGAAAAATAAACCATGTATATTAACATTATTGAAAAAATTCTTCATTTTACTAGTAGTAACCAAGGAAATCAAATAGAAGCAATGATGGCATGTCATTTTTTTGTTGCCTATCAAACTAGAAAAAATAGGAAAGATAATACTCTATGCTGGTGAGAGTGCAGTGATATAGTCATTCTTGTATATTGCCAGGGATTAAATTGGTATGTCATTTGGGGAAGTAGTTTGATGATACATTTCAACAGATCTAAAATTCTTAATATCTTACAACTCAGAAATTAAACTTTGAAGAGTTTTCCTGAAGCAATAGAAATTCAGATAAAGATTTATGTACCTTCACTATAACATTTGTGAAAATGAGAATGGGAATGAGAATCGAAATGTCCAAGAATAGGGGAATGGTTATATTGTGGATGGAAACAGGATAGAAAACTTACAAAACTATTAAAAATATTTTTAAAGAAAAGTTAATGAAATGGGAAAATGTTCATGGTTTAATTGATATAAACATATTATGAAATATATGATAAAATTAAATTATGCTGAAATTATATATACAAAAGCCAAATCAACCTGGAAATAATTAAGTTTATTTAAGAGTAAAATAGATTTTATTGTATGTGTCTTTAATTTTTAACTACAAACTAGGGGTGGAGGGAATCACCTTACCTGCTGCCTGGTAATTAGCATTTGAACCTTATTTAGTTGGGCACATTTTAGGAGGTGGGACAATTTTTTTTTTTTTGTGAAAAAGGGAACTGGGAACCACTGGGCTGGACCAGACCAGGGAAGGACAGAAGTTGGGCACCTTCTCTCCCCCTTCCCCCATCTTCCACTCTTCTCCTTCCCTTCCCCCTCTCCCTCTTCTCTTTCTCTCTCCCTCTTTCTCTCTTTCACACCTTCTTTCCCTCCCTCCACTTTAGGTAATGCAGAGAAAAGAAAGATTAATTCAGATTTGGGTAAAGAGGTAATGTGAACATGATCTTGGAAGGCTTCAAGAAGGTGACATTTGAACTGAGTAATAAAGGATTTGCAGGATTTTTCTAGGTAGAAAATGCAGAGCAGATCTTGACCTTCTTAGCTTCTAAATGTCAACGATGCTACCATAGACTGTAAAAGCAATGCCTTTGAGAGTCACTGAGAATGATTTTCCTTTGGTATGACTGCACCCAGAATTTTCTAGTGCTTTTCCTCAGATTTCAGGTGAGTTGTCATATTCTGATGCCCTGATGTTGGGATCAATAGAGGATGGACACAGAAAAAAATCAAGAATTCTACATCATTTTGATGAATCAGGTATGTAGTATGGAGAATGGATTAAAGATGGGGAGATATTGGGGAGAAAAGGAGAAAAGAACAGATACTTGTTGAGAACAAAAATTTGTTGTAGTGTTACCATTTTTGTTTAATGTTAATGAGTGTACTTAACAACCCCATGAAGTAGGCAATTATTCCAATTTTACAAATGACAAGAATGAAGGCCTAAAGGAGGGTAAGATAGTGGAGGTGGTGAGAAATGGATGTATGCAATTTACATTTTGGAAATAAAATTGAATGTAGCAGTTGCAAGGGTAGAAGAATTATTAATCAGCTTAACTGTAATGTGCAGATAACTATTAGGGCTCTGCTTAGTTCACAGGGTTGTGCCAAAAAGTTGGATGAAATAAGGGCTGTGACAATGCTCTGTCAACTGCAGACCGTTGTACCAATGGGAGATGCTCAGAAGCTTTGAGCTTTGGCAACTTGGCAGGATGCAAAGGCTGTTAATGGAGGTGGGGACTGAAGAGGACGAGTATTTTGGAGGGAAGATGATATTCCCTAATTCTTCAACATCTCCTGTACTTGCCAGTTCACCTGTCTCATGGCAATTCCTATTGTTTTTTATCAGTGTATAGAGACTCCATCTATGTAAATATCTGTAAATGCATAGATTATCTCTGGAATGGTACACAAGAAACTTTTGACAGTGATTGCCTGCAAAGAGGGGACCTGGGCAGGAGTGGGAAAAACACCTTTCACTCTGTATCCTTTGTACCTTTTGAACTGTATACCATATACACGTGTTATCTGCTTAAAAAAGGAAAATTATGAAACAGATTAAAGATAAAACAGAAAAAATGTCATACTGCCCCAATACATTTACATCTCCTGTACATTAACCTCAGAGTTTCCCCTGTGTCCTATGGTCTTACCTGTCCATGAAGCTTTGCTCTGACAAACCCATATCCTATCCTTTCTGCCCACTTGATGTGGAAGCCAGTGGGAAAAAGGAAATTTGAGTTAGCAAGTATTGACTACTTTTGTAAAAGATTAGTGGAGAAAGGAAGGGTATTAGGTAAGGTGGGACTTTGGGGTTAAGAGACGGTTTCTAGTTTAGATATTTATTTGGGGCTAGGAGTGACTTTTGTACCTGTTTATAGGTGGAGTGGAAGAAGCTTAGAGAGAAGGGAGAAAAGTTGAAGATAAAGGAAAGGAAGGGTTTGTAAACAGGCTATTAGCTTACTCAAAATATCAGCAATATTGAGGTAGAGTTGCAAATGAATGTGTTTCTAGGGAACTGCTTAGAAATGGCTCTTAAAAAAAACAAAAAGCTCTCTGTAAGGAACCAGATCCCAGACAGGCCCCTCTGTGGCCATTTACAATAGCAGCTCTTCGGTCCACTGAGATCTATCAGGAATTCCTTCAACAAATGTTAAATGATTACTATGAGTAAGGCACAGCATTCAGCAAGGGTTGTGTGACTTAATTAAATGTACTGACTTGATATTCACTAAGGGAAGAAAGTTTCTGTAAGAATAGGATGCTTGAATATAATTCTGATGCTGGATTATGAGAGTCCAAATGCTGTGGATTCTAACAGAACCGCTACAGTGCTTGGTTCCTAGTAGGTGTTCAGTAAGTGTTTGTGACATAATTCGTTTATTGAGCACCTCCTATCAATCAAGCACTGTGCTAGGCTCTGGGACCACATAGATAAGTTAGACTAGGCCTTGCTTTTTCAGGTGCTTAGGTTTAGTGGTGGTTACAATAAACTGATGAGTTTTATGACAGAGGTACAAACAAGGGTAGGAGGTGACCTACCCCAGAAACATCCAGATTACAGTGTGTTGAAGAGCGAATATGGACAGAAGAAGTGAAGACACTGAATGTAGACTGTTCTTTTGAGAAACTTGGTTAAGAAGAAAAGGAGATAATAATGTATGATTTTTGGTGCTATTCTTCATGTATAGAAATGCAACTGATTTCTGAGCATTGATTTTGTATCCTGCCACATTACTGAATTGCTCAATAAGTTCTAGTAGTTTGGGGGTGGATTCTTTTGGGTTTTCCATATAGAGTATCATGTCATCTATGAAGGGAGATAGTTTGACTTCTTCTTTGCCGATTTGGATACCTTTTATCCCTTTTTGTAGTCTGATTGCTGTTGCAAGGACTTCTAGTACTATGTTGAATAATAATGGCGAGAGTGGGCATCCTTGCTGTGTTCCTGATCTTAAGGGAAAGGCTTCCAGCTTTTCCTGGTTGAGAATGATATTCGCCGTAGGCTTTTCATAGATGGTCTTTATGAAATTGAGGAATGTACCCTCTATCTTTTGGTATCGGTTGAGACCTGTTTTGTGTCCCAGAACATGGTCTATTCTTGAGAATGTTCCATGGGCATTAGAATAGAATGAGTATTCTTTGGTTCTGGGGTGTAGTGTTCTATATATATCTATGAGGTCCAACGCGTCAAGTATGGCATTCAAAGCCTTTGATTCTTTGCTTAGTTTTTGCCAGGGTGTTCTGTCTATTTCTGATAGTGGAGTGTTGAGGTCCCCTACTATTAATGTATTTTTATCTATATGTCTCTTTATTCTGATTAAGAGTTGGCTTGTGTATCTTGCTGCTCCCCTGTTGGGGGCATATATATTTATAATTGTCATATCCACTTGTTGAATACTTCCTTTAAGAATAATATAGTGCCCTTCTGCGTCTCTAACTATAGTCTGTAGTTTAAAATCCAATTTATTTGATATGAGAATTGCTACCCCAGCTTTCTTTTGAGGTCCATTTGCGTGAAATGTCTGAATGCATCTTTGGGTTCGAAATGAGTCTCTTGTAGACAGCAAATGGATGGGTCATTTCTTTTTATCCAATCTGCAACCCTGTGGCTTCTTATGGGAGCGTTCAAACCATTCACATTAAGACTGAGTACTGAGAGATATGATTTTAATGATGCCATGTTGCCAGTAAAGTCTTTGTTTGTATTGGCTGTGACTTTCTGTTCTGTATCACTCTTGGGGCCTTTTTACTTTTATAGACCCCCCCGTAATATCTCCTGTAGGGCTGGTTTCGTGGTTACGAAATTGGTTAATGACTGGCGATTCTGAAATGTCTTTATTTCTCCATGAATTCTGAATGACAGCCTTGCTGGATAAAGGGTCCTTGGCTGCATGTTTTTCTCTGAAAGAGCTTTAAAAATGCTCCCCCAACCCTTTTTCTCATTCCAGGTCTGTGTAGACAGGTCTGACATAATTCTGATGCCTTTGCCTTGGTACGTGAGAAATTTCTTTGCCCTGGCCGCTTTCAGTACTGTATCCTTAGATCTAATATTTGCGAATTGCACTATGAAGTGACGTGGCGTAGGTTTGTCATGGTTGAGCTTGGGAGGGGTCCTCTCTGCCTCTTGGACATGAATGTTTGTTTCCCTCGCTAGATTAGGGAAGTTTTCAGCTACAATTTGTTCAAATATCTCTTCTAGACCTCTGTTTTTCTCCACCCCCTCGGGGATGCCGATGATTCTAACATTGGATCGTTTCATTGAGTCAGTAATCTCCCGTAAGCTACATTCGTGGGCTTGGATTTTTTAAGAGCAGCTTCTATTTTAGTTTTTTCCTCTATTAATCCATCCTCCAATTCACTAACCTGTTCCTCTGCTTCTGTGACCCTGGCCATCAGAGCCTCTAGTTTTGCCTGCATTTGGCTCATAGAATTTTTAATTTCTGTCAGATTTGCTCTCATTTCTGTCCTTAGGGATTCTATATTCTCAGTAACCTTTTCGTTAATACTTTTTTCAATTCTATTCATCATTTTGAGCATCGTGACTCTGAATTCTATTTCTGATAATTTGGTTACATAGATATCCATTATTTCTGTGGCAGAGGCCACAGACTCACTGTCTTTTCTTTGCTGGGGGGGGGCTTCTTCTTCTTGTCATTCTGATGAGGAGAGGTTGCGGGGTTGTCCAGAGCCCAAATTATTGACTGGGTCCCAGGCCGTGCCCCTTGTTTTATAGGGATCTTAAGGATGTGGGCTTCTTCTTTAAAGATTTTATTTATTTATTTATCTGAGAGAGAGAGAGAGAGTCAGCAAGAACGGGAACAAAAGCAGGGGAGTGGGAGAGGAAGAAGCAGGCTCCCAGCGGAGGAGCCCGATGAGGGACTCCTTTCCGGAACGCCGGGATCACGCCCTAAGCCGGAGACAGGCGCTCAATGACTGCGCCACCCAGGTGCCCCGGGTTGTGCGCTTCTTGATTTTTCAGCCTGCCTTCTGTGTTCTGGGGGAGGGGCCTGCCACGCTGATACTCAGGCAACCCTGTTTGGTTAGAGTCTCTGTGTCCCCTGCGAGGGAGGATGGGGATGGGCACGCTGTGAGCTGGTATTTCCAGGCTTTTGTTCTCTGGCGGCTTTCCCTGGTGGTCTGTTATGCCTCTTCTGAGAGTCAGAGCAGCAGAGGCTGAATTGTCACAGAACAGAGGGATTGCGGCCCGTTCTCCACTGATGTTCTGGCCACTTTAACTCTGTTTCTGTTGGTGCTGCTCAACCCTGCAGCATCCTGGGATGTGCGCCCCACACCCCGTGTCCCTTCCCTCACTTCCAGGGCCGGCGCGTCTCTGTCCTTTGTGTTTCTAACGCCGCCAGCTGCCCCGTGCGCTCCCGGGTCTCCCGGTCTCAGTCTATGCCCGGTGAGCACACCGGGATTCCTGAGTTCCGTGAGAAGCCTGGCGGTGCGTGCACCCGGTTCAGGGTCTCAGTCTGCTGTTTCGCCGGTGCGGACCGTGAATCTGCCAGCTCTCCCGTGCAGGTGGCCCGCCAGCCGCCAGCCGCCCGGTGCGCGCTCCAGGAGCTCCCGGTCTCAGTCTGGATCCCATGAGCACACCGGGATTCCGGTGTTCCGTGAGATGACTGGTGGCGTGCGCTCCCGGCTCGCCGTCTCAGTCCCTCAGTCCACTCTCTCGCGGGTGCCGTCCATGAGTCCGCCCGCTCCCCCGTGCAGGTGGCTACTGCTTCCCGGTGCCCAAACGCGGCGGCTCCCTCCCCCTTCCGTTTATCTTCCGATATCTGTGCGCGGTTTCACGGCTCCCCGCTTCGTACCTCAATACTCAGCGCTGGAGATGTTCATTTGTAGAGATCCAGATGTATCTTCCTGCGTCTCAGTCTGATTCCGTGGTTATTTAGGCTGGTCTGGTACCTATCCAGCTTGACTCAGGGGACCGGCTGAAAAAGGGGTCCCCTACTCCTCCGCCATCTTAACTCTTCTCTCCATTCATAATTTTATTAATTGGGTCCTTTCTCTCTTCTTTTGAATAACTCTTTCCAGTGGCTTATCGATCTTATTTATTCTTTCAAAGAACCAGCTTCTAGTTCTGTTGATCTGCTCTACTGTGCTCCTGGTTTCTAATTCATTGATCTCTGCTCTAATCTTGATCACCTGCTTTCTCGTGCATGGGTTAGGCTTGTTTTTCTGTTAGCTCCAGCTTCTTGAGGTGAGAATATAAAAACTGCATTTTAGATTTTTCTATTCTTTTGAGTGAGGCTTGGATGGCTATGTATTTTCCCCTTAGGACTGCCTTTGCAGTGTCCCATAGGTTTTGGACCATTGAGTTTTCAGTCTCGTTGGTCTCCATAAATTGTTTAAATTTATTTTATAATTTCCTGGTTTATCCGATCATTCTTGAGCAGGATGGTTTTTAGGTTCCAGGTGTTTGAGTTCCTTCCAAATTTTTCCTTGTGATTGAGTTCCCATTTCAAAGCATTGTGGTCTGAGAATATGCAGGAATACTTCCAGTCTTTTAGTATCGGTTGAGACCTGTTTTGTGACCCAATATATGATCTATTCTGGAGAAGGTTCCATGTGCATTTGAAAAGAATGAGTATTCTGTTGTTCTGGGGTGTAGTGCTCTGTATATATCTATGAGGTCCATCTGGTCTAGTATGTCATTCAAAGCTCTTGTTTCTTTGTTGATTTTCTGCTTAGGTGATCTGTCTATTGCTGGGAGTGGAGTGTTGAGGTCCCCTACTAATAACGTATTTTTATCTGTATGTCTTTTTATTCTGGTTAAGAGTTGGCTTGTGTATTTAGCTGCTCCACTGTTGGGGGCATAGATATTTATAATTGTCATATCCACTTGTTGGATACATCCTTTAAGAATAATATAGTGTCCTTCTGTATTTCTAACTACAGTCTTTAGTTTAAGATATAATCTGTCTGTTATGAGAATTGCCACCCCAGCTTTATTACCCTAACCAGAGATGTAAAGGGTCTATATTCTAGAAACTAACAATCACTCTTGAAAGACACAAAAAGATGGAAAAACATTCCATGCTCATGGATTGGAAGAATAAACATAGTTCAAATGTCTATGCTACCCAGAGCAATCTACACTTTCAATGCCATCCCAATCAAAATACCAATGACAGTTTTCAAAGAATTGGCACAAACAGCCCTTAAATTTTTGTGGAATCAGAAAAGGCCCTGAATCACCAAGGAATTGTTGAAAAGGAAAAACAAAGCTGGGGGCATCACATTGCTGGATTTCAAGCCATACTACAAAGCTGTGATCAGAAAGCCAGCTTGGTACTGGCACAAAAACAGACACATAGACCAATGGAACAGAATAGAGAACCCAGAAATGGACCCTCGGCTCTTTGGGCAACTAATTTTGACAAAGCAAGAAAACACATCCAGTGGAAAAAAAGATAGTCTCTTCAATAAATGGTGCTGGGAAAATTGGACAGCTACATGCAAAAGAATGAAACTTTGACCACTGTCTCACACCATACACAAAGATAAACTCCAAATGGATGAAAGACCTCGATGTGAGACAGGAATCCATCAAAATCCTAGAGGAGAATATAGGCTGCAACCTCTTTGACATCAGCCACAGCAACTTTTTTCATGACACATCTCCAAAGGCAAGAGAAACAAGAGAAAAAATGAACTTGTGGGACTTCATCAAGGTAAAAAGCTTCTGCACAGCCAAGGAAAGCATCAAAAAAATGAAGAGACAGCCCACAGAATGGGAGAAGATATTTGCAAATGACACTACAGATAAAAGACTGGTATCCATAATCTACAAAGAACTTCTCAAACTCAGTACACATGAAACAAATAATCAAATTTAAAAAATGGGCAGAAGATATGAGCGGACATTTTTCCAATAAAGACATACAAATGGCTAACAGACACATGAAAAAATGTTCAAAATCATTAGCCATCAGGGAAATTCAAATCAAAACCACACTGAGATACCACCTTATGCCAGTTAGAATGGCAAAAATTGACAGGGCAGGAAACAACAATTACTGGACAGCATGTGGAGAAAGGGGATCCCTCCTACATTGTTGGTGGGAATGCAAGTTGGTAGAGCCACTTTGGAGAAGAGTGTGGAAGTCCCTTAAAAAATTAAAAATTGAGCCACCCTTTGATCCAGCAATTGCACTACTGGGTATTTACACCAAAGATACAGATGTAGTGAAGAGAAGGGCCATAGGCACCCCAATGTTCATAGCTGCATTGTCCACAATAGCCAAATTGTGGAAGGAGCTGAGATGCCCTTCAACAGAAGACTGGATTAAGAAGATGTGGTCCATATATACAATGGAATATTCCTAGCCATCAAAAAGAACAATTTCACAACATTTGCAGCAACATGGACAGGACTGGAGGAGATAGCACTAAGCGAATTAAGTCAAGCAGGGAAAGACAATTATCCTGTGGTTTCTCTCATATATGGAACATAAGAAGTAGGAAGATTGATAGGAGAAGAA
This sequence comes from Ursus maritimus, assembly GCF_017311325.1. NCBI lineage: Eukaryota > Metazoa > Chordata > Mammalia > Carnivora > Ursidae > Ursus > Ursus maritimus. Next base: position 64,246,313 of record NW_024423319.1, read on the forward strand.
AGGGAATAAGGAAGGGAGGGTAAAAAGAAGGGCGAATGAAGCATGAGAGAGTATGGACTCTGTGAAAGAAACTGAGGGCTTCAGAGGGGAGGGGATGGGGCAATGGGATAGGCTGGTGATGGGTATTAAGGAGGGCACGTATTGCATGGTGCACTGTGTGTTATACACAAGTAATGAATCATGGAACTTTACATCAAAAACTTGGGATGTATTATATGGTGACTAACATAACATAATAAAAAATTTTTATAAGAAAAAGAAGAAAAGGAGAGAGGGGGCAGCAAACAGAGAGGCAGGCTTCAGGGAGTGTTTCTTAAACAATGAGAGGTTTGAACGTATTGTTGTATAGAGAAAAAAGAAACAGCAGAGAGGGAAGGGGTAAAGATTATGAAAGAAGGAGAGTCATTGATAAAAAGAGGTCACTAAGGCTATAGAAGTTATGGGAGAGAAAGCTGACCAGGAATTCTTGGAAAAATCATTGTGTGGCACTGAGAATTTTTCTGAAGCAGGAGAATTTTTGGGTGGTACTAAGTCAAAATATGGTAAGTTAAGAGTATGGAAAATATAGTGGATAAAATAATGGCCTTTGGGCCCATGCTATTTAGGGAAGAAAAATAGGTGGCAGGGGACCGGTAAATTGAGAGGAAAGAGGAGACCAAAGAATAGAAGTAGTAGGAATAAGGAAGTAAAAAGTCCTTAATGGGAAAAATGTACCTAGAGGAATATACAAATTGAAGATTTTAAATGTGGGGCAGTTCTGAATGGTAAAAAGATCCTGGATGTGGCCATGGTTGTGGACAACTGAAGTGCAAGGAAAGGTCACTAGAATTGAGCTGAGAAAGTGGTATTCTATGGTTTATCTTCATGGATGTTAATGTTCCTCCATAATGATACAAAGACTTGCATCAGGAGCCAAACCTTCAATTTATGTTTGGAAGAAACCAGAATGTAAGCAGATGCCAGTGAGGAGGCAAACTAATAGGAGAAAGCTAGTGCTTCACTTGTCATTTACCTACACTTCCAGATAAGGAGATATGTGAGAGAAGATGTGCTAAGCATTATGAGCTTGGTTTCCCCTCCTCAAAGAGCTCCTAAGGGAATGAGATGGTAGACTCAGATGTTTGACCTGTGACTGTGGATTCCAACCCATCCCAGCAGCACCAGCTTCAAAAAGGTCTAGTCTGCAGGGTAAAACATTGTAGTGTTTGTGGCTAGCCAGTAGCATGCAAATCCTCAGAAACAGTAGAGGTGTAGGGATGAGGAGGAACTGAATCACATAAAGGAGACAGAAACAATATGTTCTGGGCTGAGTAATTCCCCAGAAAGTGTGGTGAGCTGCCCGTCTGTCCATGGTCTTTATAAGAACAGTAGTGAAATGTAACATATAAAAGTTTATCTCCTTGATGCCATGAAGAGAACATCAGGTAGTGAGACTAAGTTTTCCTTGTGTCCAGGATAGCGTTTGAGGTATAGTTTTGTTTACCAATTGGCTCCAGAGTTTAGATCCTGGTGGGAGAGGTATCCCAGAGGAAGAATAGTAAGAATATAGAGGCCCCCAACTTGGAGGTACCTGAGAGGAAAACTCAGAGAAAATAGGGAAGAGCTTCAAGAAGCCCCAAGCTATCCTCTCCAGGTAACAATGGCAAACAGTAATACAAATGATGACAACAGCTAACACTTACATAGCACTTACTCTATACCAGGCAATGCTTTAAGCACTTTGTGTATATATATATTTTTAGGAATTATAACGATCCTGTGAGATAGGTATTAATACCCCCATTTTCCTAAAAGAAGTACACATATTTTCCCAGGATTTATTCTCACTCTACCGCTTTACTGTGGGTCCTGGGTATGTACATTAAAGTAGAGACTGTTGCTTGGCTGAATCTTTGGAGACAGTTTTGGCTTTATCGTTTAGACCATGCTGTGGAAATTAGGTGTTGCTCTGAAGCAAACCTGACAGATAGAAGCCTTCACAGAAGTTTTCATAACATCTGAAGTTATAATTATAATAGTATGCATATATATGTTTAAAAATATATGGGCTATTTCTGGAAAGCAACACAGGAACTTTTAACAGTGTTTCCCTCTAGTGAGGTTAACTGTGTGCATATATTACTGTGTACATGTTTACCATGTGCATAGATTATCCTTTTAAAACTAAAACTAAAAGTGCAGATTGTAAAAGGGAATAACTTCCCAAATACTCTTCTGGAAAATTCCATTTCCCCCTTTCCATTTTCTCCTAAATAATGCTCTAAAACTGCATAATAAGACTTAGGGTAGGAGAAGTAAATTTAACAGGAGTAGAGCTTGCTGCTGCAATTTTTGCTATTTTTTCCTGAGAGGGCTTATCGTATCTTATAACATTCAAAATAGTTCCATAACAAACCTCAAATGTATACATTCTATATTTTATATTCCAAATAGAGAAAAATGTAGATATTTGCCACCATTTCCACCTATACCTTTATTTGAATGGGGTATAGCTAGGTCTGAGGTCTACTGGGTGTTTCCTTTAATAGAAACATTCGATTTCAATTAGCCTGAGAGACCTAAAGAAAACCGTCATGTAGCTGTCTGGCCATTCAAAAGAGTTCTCTGCACCCTTGAAATTCATTAAAAATTCTTTTTAAATATTAGACCTCAACACACTGTTGCCCCATATGCACTGGCCTAGTTTGGCCTGTACCTCTTCATTTTTCTTGGTGCTATCTTGTCTCTTCCCTTCAAGGTTTTATTCCAAAACCCCTAAAAATGAAAATATTTTTCTGATTTAACCTACCATACAACATAGAGCCTCTCTCTCTTTCCAGTCCAAACCCTCAACCTCACTTTAATTGTTATCCTGAAGGAACTATTTATTATAGTTAAGTTTCAGGGTGAATTAAATGATCTTTAAGGTCACATCCACTCTAAGTCTTTGGTTCACTTAAAGCAAGTATTCCAAAGGACAATCTTCCCTCTTGGCCCCCCTTTTCCACCTTTCTTAGGATTTATGGTATCAGAGATTGAATGTACTTTTTTATTTTCCATAGGCATCTCAGGGAACTCACATTGTTTAAACAAAAGGAATAAATTGTTAACATTAAAAGTGAAATATCTGGTCCTAAAGAGGCTGATGTTTGAGTGGAAGCCTTTCTATTGTTCCCCTTTGCCCTTGTAAACAGTGATTCTGCATCAGCTGTAGGCAAGGAAAGGACCAACAAAACAGAAAGTCCATTATTCTTCTGGAGCTTCCCTTTATACCCTTGAACAACCCCAAACCCCAACATTACTTTTGCCTTCTTGAGGTTACCAGCCAGAGCTGGTTTGCTCAATCTGGTCACTATGTAGATTACAGCCACATTGTTGAAAAGGCCTCCAACATACATATCACTTAAAGCCCCTGTGTTGTTGAACTAGTGGATTTTTCTGGCTCCAGGTCCCAGCTTAAAGGCTTCACCTCATGTACTTGTATTGCCCCCAAACTAGTTGCTGCTGACCCCAGAATCAGGTTGAGAATTCTGGGAAAATCAAACCCTTATGCTTTACCTTAAGGCAAAACCGTCTTTTTTTACCTTAAGTGCCTGATTTATATTAGCCATTTTCTTTTTTCCCCGCCCTGAGGAAAATTAGTACCATATTTAAAGAAGATAAAGTCACGCAGTCTCAAGTCCAAAAGCCAATATCAGACTTTGGCTGTATATGGTGAATGTAGAAGACAAGAAGAGCAGCTCTCCGGCACTGTAGAATGGATGTACACTAGTCAGCAAACTGCTCCAGGTTAGGGCCCTAGACTGGGAACACCATTCCAAATCAGGCTGGGTTGGAAGGAATCCCTTGTTCAAAAGAATGTGACATGATTTTTAATGAAATTGTTTCTGGCTTCTGTTCTGAATAGATGGCATATGGAACAGTAGAAGGCTCTGGTAAGATCTATAATGACGTTCTCTCCTCTCCCTAGCCCCAAAGTGATCCAGCTTTAGCCTAACTCTCAGAGTTTGCTTGACCCCTGGTGTCAACCTCAATTGACGGCAACTACAAAGGCCCTCAGATGACTGAGTTACATCATTAGAAGGAGGTTCTAAAGGTCACCTAATTCACCTCATTCTTCTCTCCTTCACCCTTAGCTCCCATGCAGGATTATGCCTGAAATAAGCTCTTAACTGCTTAACTTGTCAGGACTTTGTCAGGAAAGGTGGACTGTTATTTCCATTTCAACCCAGAGAAACTGGAGTGCAAAAAAGCAAAGGAATTTGGGTACCCAGCTTTACCTGCTAATTTGGCTGCACATGGGTTTAGGCTTGGAATCTAAACAGAGAGGAAACATTTAAGATGAGAGCATGAAGACAGAATGGGGCCTTTAAGTAGGCCACTTCTGTTCTTGGTCCTGAGTTGTGTAGCTTTCAGTGTCTTTCTGGTACCTTCTATCTACATAAATATCTCCTTTCTAAAAGGCCTTTCTCCCTAAGCTCCCTAGGCTTCCACTCACTTCTTATTCCTGGTTCCCAATAACTCCCTGAGTTTGGGGGCAGAGAGCATGGGAATACATGCATGTACATATACACACTCTCCTGATGCTAGGAACTAGAAGGTCCTAGATAAGGACTTTATAGAACACTTCTCTAGTCATAGCCAGCCAAAGTAATTTCAATGTGGATGTTTCTATATAAGAAAGACATTAAATGTCTGATTACTGTTTTAGTATTTCAACTAATCTTCAGTTTAATGAAAATGACTTTTTTTAAAAGATTTTATTTATTTATTTGACAGAAAGAGAGACAGACAGTGAGAGAGGGAACACAGGCAGGGAGAGTGGGAGAAGAAGAAGCAGGCTCATAGCAGAGGAGCCTGACGTGGGGCTCTATCCCAGAACGCTGGGATCACGCCCTGAGCCGAAGGCAGACACTTAACCACTGTGCCACCCAGGCGCCCCTGAAAATGACTTTTGGAGGAATAAAATTCTCAAGGAAACTAGCAGACCTTCTGGAATTACCACACAGGGTCTTCTGGTCATTCTTGTGAGGGAGCACAGAGCTTTACAGGGGTGTTGTAATCTCTAGTAGATGACCAAGGATATTAGCAGTGAGGCTGAGAGGGTGGAAATGAGGGTATATTTTTCTTTTCTTTTTTTTTTTTTTTTAAATGATTTTTTATTATATTATGTTAGTCACCATACAGTACATCCCCGGTTTCCGATGTAAGGCTCGATGATTCATTAGTTGTGTATAACACCCAGTGCACCATGCAATACGTGCCCTCCTTACTACCCATCACCGGTCTATCCCATTCCCCCACCCCCCTCCCCTCTGAAGTCCTCAGTTTGTTTCTCATAGTCCATAGTCTCTCATGTTTCATTCCCCCTTCTGATTACCCCCCCTTTCTTTATCCCTTTCTTCCCCTACCGATCATCCTAGTTCTTATGTTCCATAGATGAGAGAAATCATATGATAGTTGTCTTTCTCTGCTTGACTTATTTCACTTAGCATTATCTCCTCCAGTGCTGTCCATGTTGTAGCAAATGTTGAGAACTCATTCTTTCTGATAGCTGAGTAATATTCCATTGTATATATGGACCACAACTTCTTAATCCAGTCATCTGTTGAAGGGCATCTCGGCTCCTTCCACAATTTAGCTATTGTGGACATTGCTGCTATGAACATTGGGGTGCATATGGCCCTTCTCTTCACTACGTCTGTATCTTTGGGGTAAGAGGGTATATTTTTCTTTTTGCACCTTATATTGTTTTGCTAGTTACAGAGAACTCATCATCATGCAGAATGTATTTAAAAATTTTAATTAACAAAATGGTATGTGAAAAGGAAAAAAAGATAAAAAGAATATTGGAAAGGAGAAAATTGTTTTAAAAACACAAGTGGAAAAGAAAAAAGGAGGAAAGGAGAAAATGTTAAAAGCCTATAGAGGAGAGAAAAGAGGGGAGGGAAAATGGAAGTAGAAGGACAATAGAAATGAAAAAGGAAACTGAAGCAAATGTAAAAGAAAAAAAGGAGGAAATAATTTTTAAAAAGTTTAATAAGTGAAAAAATTAAAAGAGGTCATGTCAAGAAAATGTACAAGGGCAATCCTGAAAGAACATCCAATAGCTAAAGCTGAAACAATTGGAGCAACAAAATAGATAATGCAGTACTCAATTCCAAATAATTTATTTAGATACCCACCCCCCACCCCCAGGAGGTGAAGCTTAATCGCTTCCATTCTAAATATAGACGAGGCTTAATGACTTGATTTCAAAAAGTACAGTATGGAAGGGGGGGGAAACCTAATTTTATAGTGCAGAAACTTGGCAAACATATCTTGGCCAGGTAATCAAGATTAACATCAATAGTGATAAGTCCTGTACTGCTATATACTTCCCTCTCATGACAGCATTTGCTGCATCCCAAAAGTTTTGAACTGTCCTGTTTTCATTATTTGCTTCCATGTATTTTTTATTTCTTCTTTAATTTCCTGGTTGATCCATTCATTCTTTAGTAGGACGTTCTTTAGCTTCTATGTATTTGTGGTCCTTCTGATTTTTGTCTTTTTTTCTTGTGATTGACTTCAAGTCTCATAACATTGTGATTGGAAACTGTGCCTGGTATGATCTCAATCTTTTTGAACTGGTTGAGGCCTGATTTCTGACCAAGTATGTAATCTGCTCCAGAAAATGTCACATGTTCACTCAAAAAGTATATGTTGACTGATTGAATGTAATTGAAGAAGAAGGAGGAGGAGGAGGAGGAGGGGAAGAGTATTTTGCTGCTTTAATATGAAATGTTCTGAATATATCTGTTAAGTCCATCTGCTCCAGTGTGTCATTCAAAGACATTGTTTCCTTGTTGATTTTCTGCTTAAATGATGGGGTGTTAAAATCCTCTACTATTATTGTATTATTATCAATGACTTCCTTTATGTTTGTTATTAATTGTTTTTTAAATTTGGGTGCTCCCAAGTTGGGAGCATAAATATTTACAATTGTTAGATCTTCTTGTTGGATAGACCCTTTTATTATGATATAGGATCCTTCTTCATCTCTTGTTACAGTATTTGGTTTAAAATCTTGTTTGTGTGATATAAGTATGGCTACTCCAGCTTTTTGTTTTGGTTTTTTTTGTGTTTTTTTTTTTGTTTTTTTATAATAATATTTTTTATTATATTATGTTAGTCACCATACAGTACATCCCTGGTTTTTGGTGTAAAGTTGGGTGATTCATTAGTTGCGTACTCCAGCTTTCTTTTGACATCCATTTACATGGTAAATATTGCTCCATTCCCTCACTTTCAACCTGCAGGTGTTTTTTTTTAAGATTTTATTTATTTATTTGACACAGAGAGAGAGACAGCCAGTGAGAGAGGGAACACAGGCAGGGGGAGTGGGAGAGGAAGAAGCAGGCTCCCAGCGGAGGAGCCTGATGTGGGGCTCGATCCCAGGACTCTGGGATCACGCCCTTAGCCAAAGGTAGATGCTTAATGACTGAGCCACCCAGGCGCCCCAACCTACAGGTGTCTTTAGGTCCAAAATGAGTCTCTTGTAGGCAGCATATAGATGTAGTTGGGTTGTTGTTGTTGTTGTTGTTGTTGTTGTTGTTGTTGTTTTAATCCATCCTGACACCCTGTGTCTTCTGATTGGAGCATTTAGTCCATTTACATTCAGAGTAGTTATTGATAGATGTGAATTTAGTGCCATTTTATTAATTGTTTTGTTGTTGTTTCTGGATATTTTTGGTGTTCCTTTCTAGTCTTTGTCACTCTTGGTCTTTCTTTCCCACTCAAAGAGTCCCCTTTAATATTTCTTGCAGGACTAGTTTAGTGGTCATACTTTCTGTTTGTGTGGGAAACTTTATATCTCTTTCTATTTTGAATGACAGCCTTGCTGGATAGAGTATCCTTGGGTGCATATTATTTCCAAGCAGGAGATTGAATATATCATTCCACTTTCTTCTTGTGTATCAAGTTTCTGTGAAGAAATCTGCTGCCAACCTTATTTGTCTTCCCTTGTAATTTAAGGGCTTCTTTTGTCTTTCTGCTTTTAGGATTTTTTTCTTTAGCTCTATATTTTGCTGAGCAGAGAGCCAGATGTGGGGCTCGATCCCAGGATCCTGGGATCATGACCTGAGCCAAAGACAGCCATTTAACCGACTGAGCCACCCAGGCGCCCTTATATTTTGCAAAGTTAACTATGATATGACATCGTGTTGGCCTGCTTTTGTTGATTTCTATCAGAGTTCTCTGTGCCTCCTAGATTTGGATGTGTGTTTCTTTCTCCAGATTAGGGAAGTTTTCAGCTCTAATTTTCTCAAATAAACCTTCTGCAAGAAAAATCTCAAAGATACAAACTAACCTTACACCTAAAGCTGTTAGAAGAAGAAGAGCAAATGAAGCCTAAAGCCAGCAGAAGATGGGAAATAATGAAGAGGAGAGGAGAAATAAGTGATATAGAAACAAACAAACAAACAAACAAAAACCCCAGTAAGGCTGACCAAAGAAACCAGGAGCTAGCTCATTGAAAGAATTAATGAAATTGATAAACATCAAGCCAGACTTATCAAAAAGAAAACAGAAAAGACCCAAATAAATAAAATCACGTATAAAAGAGGATAGATTACAACCAAAACCAAAAAATAAAACAAACATAAGAGAATATGATGAAAAATTATATGCCCATAAGTTGGACAAAGTACAAGAAATGGATAAATTCCTAGAAACATACAAACTACCAAAACTGAAATAGGAAGAAATAGAAAATTTTAACAGACCCATATCCAGCAAAGAAATTGAATCAGTAATCAAAAATCTCCCAACGAACAAAAGTCCAGAGCCAGATGGCTTGCAAGGGAATTCTACCACACATTTAAAGAGGAGTTAATACCTATTATTTTCAAACTGTTCCAAAAAATAGAAATGGAAGGAAAGCTCCCAAACTCATTCTATGAAGCTAACATTACCTTGATTCCAAAACCAGACAAAGACCCTACTAAAACAGAGAACTACAGGCCAAATCTCTGATGGACACAGGTGCAAAAATTCTCAACAAAATACCAGCAAATCAAATCCAACAGTACATTAAAAGAATCATTCACCATGATCAAGTGAGCTTTATTCCTGGGTTGCAAGGGTGGTTTAATAGTCACAAAACAATCAACATGATACACCACATTAGTAAAAGAAAGGATAATAACTATATGATTCTCTTAATAGATTCAGAAATAACATTTGACAAAGTGCAGCATCCGTTCTTGATAAAAAACACTCAACAAAGTAGGGATAGAGAGAACATACCTCAACATCATAAAGGCCACATATAAAAAAAAGCCCACAAATAATTTAGTCTCAATGGGGAAAAGATGAGAGCTTTTCCTCTATGGTCAGGAATAAGACAGGGATGTCCAGTCTTACCACTGTTATTTAACATAGTACATAAAGTCCTGACATCAGTAATTAGACAACAACAACAACAAAAATAAAAGGCATCTAAATTGGCAAGGAAGAAGTCAGGTTTTCACTATTCACAGATGATATGATACTCTATGTAGAAAATCTGAAAGACTCCACCAGAAAAAAAATCTAGAACTGATACACGAGTTTGGTAAAGTCATAGGATACAAAATCAACATACACAAATCTGTGGCATTTCTATACACCAATAATGAAGCAGCAGAAAGAGAAATCAAGGAATTGATCCCATTTATAATTACACCAAAACCCATAAGATACCTAGGAATAAACCTAACCAAAGAAAAAACCCATACTCTGAAAACTTTAAAACACTGAAGAAAGAAATTGAAGATGACACAAAGAAATGGAAAAACATTCCACGCTCAAGGATTGGAAGAAAAAATATTTTTAAAATGTCTATATTACCCAATGCAATCTACACATTTAATGCAATTTTTTTTTAAAGATTTTATTTATTTATTTGACAGAGATAGAGACAGCCAGCGAGAGAGGGAACACAAGCAGGGGGAGTGGGAGAGGAAGAAGCAGGCTCATAGCGGAGGAGCCTGACGTGGGGCTCGATCCCGTAACGCCGGTATCACGCCCTGAGCCGGAGGCAGACGCTTAACCGCTGTGCCACCCAGGCGCCCCCACATTTAATGCAATTTTTATGAAAATACCACCAGCATTTTTCACAGAGCTAGAAAAAACAATCCTAAAATTTATATGGAACCACAAAAGACCCCAAATAGGCAAAGCAATCTTGAAAAAGAAAAACAAACCTGGAAGCATCACAATTCCGGGCTTCAAGCTATATGACAAAGCTGTAGTCATCAAGACAGTATGGTACTGGTATTAAAACTGACACATAGATCAATGGATGGGAATAGAAAACCCAGAAATGGACCCACAACTATATGGTCCATTGATCTTCTACAAACCATGAAAGAATATCCAATGGGATAAAAAGACAGTCTCTTCAACAAATGGTCTTGGGAAAACTGGACAGCCACATGAAGAAGAATGAAACTAGACCACTTTCTTCCACCATACACAAAAATAAATTCAAAATGAATAGAGGACTTAAATGTGATCAGGAAACCATCAAAATCCTAGAGGAGAACATAGATAGTAACCTCTTTGGTATCAGCTGTAGCAACTTCTTACTAGATATTTCCTGAGGAAAAGGAAACAAAAGTAAAAATGAACTACTGGGACTTCATCAAGATAAAAACCTTCTGCACATGAAGGGAACAGTTAATAAAACTAATAGGCAAACTATGGAATTGGAGAAGATATTTGCAAATAGCATATCTGATAAAGGGTTAGTATCCAAAATATATAAAGAACTCATAAAACTTGACCCCCCCCAAAGAATCCAGTTAAGAAATGGGCAGAAGACATGAGTAGACATTTTCCCAAAGAAGACATCCAAATGGCTAACAGACATATGAAAAGATACTCAATATCACTCATCATCAGAGTAATACAAGTCATAACTACAATGAGATAACACTTCACACCTGTTAGAATGGTTAAAATTAACAAAACAAGAAACAGTAGATGTTGGCAAGGATGCTGAGAAAGGGGTGCCCATTTACACTCTTGGTGGGAATGCAAACTGGTGCAACCACTCTGGAAAACAGTATGAAGGGTCCTCAAAAAGTGAAAAATAGAATATCCTATGATCCAGCAATTGCACTGGTAGGTATTTACCCAAAGGATACAGAAATACTCATTTAAAGACACACATGGACCCCAATATTTATAGCAGCATTGTCAACAATAGCCAAGTTATGGAAAGAGCCCAAATGTCCATTGACTGATGAATAAAGAAATGTTGTATGTATATATATAATATATGTATCACGTATATATAATGGAATATTATGCAGCCATCAAAAAGAATGAAATCTTGTCATTTGCAATCACATGGATGGTGCTAGAAAGTATTATGTTAAGCAAAATAACTCAGTCAGAAAAGGACAAATACCACATGATTTCACTCATATGTGGAATTTAAGAAACAAAACAAATGAACAAAATGCAGAAAAAAAGAGACAAGCAAGCCATAAAACAGACTCTTAACTATAGAGAACAAACTGAGGGCTGTTGGAGGGAAGGTGGGCAGGGGGATGGGTTAAATAGGTGATAGGTATTAAGGAGGGCACTTGTTGTTATGAGCACTAGCTGTTGTAAGTAGCAATGAATCACTAAATTCTACACTTGAAACTAATATTACACTGCATGTTAACTAATTGAAATTTAAATAAAAATGTGAAATTAAAAAAATTTTAAAAGTAAAAATAAAAAATATGAAAAAAATCAAAGCTATTACTGACAAAAAACAGTGATAAATCATGTTGATAGTGTGTACCCTTGTTTGATGGATGAGAAGAGCACTTCACCTCTGTGGTCTTCCTCTCCAACACATTACCCAATTCTAATTATGAAAAAATCATTGGGGAAATCCCAATTGAGGAGCAGTCTATGAAATACCTGACCAGTACCTCAGAACCATCAAGATCATCTAAAACAAGGAAAATCGGAGAAACTGTCTAATCAAGAGGAGCCTAAGAAGATATGACAACTAAGTGTAATATGGTACCCTGGATGGAATGCTGAAATAGGAAAAGGACATTAGGTAAAAACTAAGGAAATCTGAATAAAGTATGGACTTGAGTTAACAATAACATTTTAGAATTGGTTCATTAATTGTAGCAAATGTACTATACTAAGGAAAGATGTTAATATAGGGAAAACTGGGTGCATATATAGGAACTCTTTGTATTATCTTTGCAGGTTTTCCGTAAATATAAAATGATTCCAAACTAAAAATATTACAAAATTTTTAAAAAATCAAGAGACAAAAAGTAAAAAAAAAACCAAAAAACCAAAAAACAAAAAAACACACACTTAAATAAGAACGGAGATAAAAGTTTTTAAATTAAAGAGACAGAAAAAAAGGGAAAACTTTAATAGAAAAAGAGAAATCTTAAATTCTAAAAAGAAATTTTATAAGCCCCCAAATATAAAGAAAAACATAACAAAACCCAAAACCCAAAGAAAGGGGACAAAGCATAGAAAAGTAAAATACAGAAAAGAAAAAAATCCCAAGCAAACAACAACAACAAAAAATACAAAACACCCAGGGAAAAACAGTTAAAACTCCAAGGAAGGGAAGAATGAAGGGGGGGTAAACAGAAGGGGGACTGAACCATGAAAGACTGTGGACTCTGTGAAACAAACTGAGGGCTTCAGAGGTGAGGGGGGTGGGGGATTGGGATAGGCCGGTGATGGGTATTAAGGAGGGCACGTAGTGCATGGTGCACTGGGTGTTATACGCAAATAATGAAACATGGAACATTGCATCAAAAACTGGGGTTGTACTGTATGGTGACTAATATAACAAAATAAAAGTTATTTTAAAAAAAAGAAAAAAATAAGTATAGCAAATGTATAAATTTCCATTAAAAAAAAACTCCAAACAAAAAAGAAGCAAATAAACCAGAGGGGAAAAAAAAAACCTGTAAAACAACAAAAGAAACAAAACGAAACAAAAACCCCATAAAACAAAAATCTGAAAACACATAAAAGTAAAATAAATCCCCCAAGCAAAGAAAGATATTCCCCAAATCACAATGAAAAAAAAATGGAAAAGAAAAGGACAGAGAGCATCATCAGCAACAGCAGCAACAAAAGCAACAAAGGGAAATAAAATACACAAGCACTAAAAAGGATAAAGACTAAAAATCCCAAAGGACAAAAGCACGAAAGAAAGAAAAAGAAAACAAAAAGGAAAAACTTAGAGGAAAGGGGAAACCCCAATAACTATAAAATCAAGTTTGGGAGAGATAGAAGTGATTTGCTTTCTGTGGGTAGGTGTGCAGAGTGGAAGAAGTACCCACAAAATGCAGCTGTCCACAGCACCCTTGGGGGGCCATTGGAAGGAATGAAAAGGGCATGTTATTGTAACACACGCAGACAGGCATTTAAGTGGCTCATTACCACCATATTAACTTTTTTCCCAAGTGAGTCTGGGAACCTGACTATTTTACCCAAAGCTCCTGAGCCCTGTTTTATTTTACCAGGGTCTGAGAGATAAACATTTATTGATGGGCCAGGTGTGAGATCTGTATTGGGAGTGTGCCTGTCCAGATAGAGATATTGGCTTCTCTTTCAAGAGTTAGTTATTATGATTGAATGCAGTTGCTGGCTGGGCCACAGCTAAGTGAGTACTATGTAGTTCCTCCTGATACTCTGCTGAGTCAGGGCCCTGAAAGTTGCTAACTACTAACCTAACCATGAGCCAGAAGGCAGTCTTGTTTAAAAAAAAAAAAGTGTGATTCCAGCCCATGTAAATGGGTACATAGATAGGAATTGTCTTAAAGAGCTGGAATCCTAAATAGCCACAATCCCAAAAGTGACCTTGGGTTTGGCTTTGGAGTATATAATGTGGTAGTTTTGGTTAGTATTACCTGCTCTACCTTTAAAATTCTGTTTGGCTTAAGGTGGTGTTAAAATCTGTTTGGATTATCAGATTGGGTCTTGATTGAGTGGTATCAGGTAATAGCTAGGATGAAACATTGAATTTAGATAATTCATAAGTCAAGTTATTTCAATGAGAATCATTGAAAATTTGATAATAATGATAATGATGATGATGCTTGTGTGTGCATTTTTATACCCCAGTTCTCTCCTCTGGCCTTTATCTGGCTAGAAGTGGTAGCAACAGGTGCCTACAATGATAGGACTGTTGGGCCACCTCTCACAAATCATACCAGTGAGTAACCAGGAACCATAGGCCCTTATATTCTCGATAACTGTAATCTTTCTGGGTCCTGGAGTCTGGTGTTACTTGGGCCTGCCACCTAGAGTGGTGATGTTGGGCACTTTGGGGACAGATCATACATACCACAATGTCATTGGCCAGCTGAAGGGTCATACCTAGAAACTGAGTTAAGATGTACAATGGATAGAAACGTGGATAAGAGGAAGGATTATGAGATGTAGAATGAAGTTCTAGGCTTTAGTCTTGGCTCAATCCCATGTGAACCAAGTTGTCTTGGGCAAGTCACTTAACCTTTCTTAGCTTCTTCTATACAATATGCCTACCTCATACAAATTGAGCATCTGTGTCTTTTTTTCTCATGATGAAAATTTGAATTGAATCACAAATGAAAAGTATAAATATATAGTGGAAAATCTATTACCTATTAAATCAGGGTAGTATGGTAACTTGAAGTTACCATAACAAATGCAGGATGATGCATTGATTGCAAACCAGTTTGTTTCTCCATGTTCTGCCATGTACATTTTTTTTCTCTTTTGTCTTCCACCCCACATCCCAGTCAAACCAGTCTCTTTCTGATACTTCTTCAGTATATGACATTTCAGTGGCATATTCAGTGGGTACAAAACCTTTTGTGGTCAGAAGAGATCTTGAATTAAGTGATGATATCTTTCCTGACACCAGGGGATTTGACTAGGCTAGTGGTAGAAGACTTAGAGTTTTCACACACCAAATGTTTTCCAAAAAATGTTAATGCTTCACATGAGGCTGACGATTTATTGTTTTTGCCAATTAAAGACATTATAAAATAACAAGTATTCTCTGTGTTTATCATCATTTCATAAAAGATGGGATATTTTATATCAAAAAACAATGGACATAATCTCAAAATCAAAAATAGTTTAAAATTTTTAACTTTATAAAACAATCACTACATAATTCTTGTATTTCTCATATTTCCCTTGGACCAGTGATATTTATTATCAACTGATATTTAGGAACTACCCCACTGGAACTTGGCTCTAGTTTTGACTAATTTATTGTGTGATGTTTGGCCAAGTTTTTTCTCCATTTTCCTCAGTTTCTTCATTACTAGAATGGAGATAGAGTAGATGAGATCCAAGTTCCTTTCTAGCTCTAATGTTCAGTATACTGTAATTTGTAGAGGTTCTTTCTAGTCCTTGGAATTTGAGTTTGTGCTGAAAATAAAAAGACTTGTAATTACAGAACCCCAAACCAAGTAGTAAGCAATTCACATTCCTGGCATGCACATAACAAAACATCTGTACCAGGCATGATGCAAGACATCAGGCCTTTCTCTTTTATTTTTTTTTTTATTTGGGGGGGTGGTAAAAGTTCTTTCTTTGATATCAAACTGTTGCTTCTCTAACATTTCCTATAATCACTGCATTCTCCTGTTTTGCTTTACCTCTTCCTAAAAATAATAGAAACTCTAAGCCTTTGGGCCCTCCTCTGGCATGCATTTCTGTTTGGCGTTGGTTGATATATAAAGATTTTTTACCTCTTATCTCTTTTTTCTACCTTCTGCTCCGATCCCCTAATATGTACTTTCCATGAATCCTTCCATATTTATTCTTTTCTTTCTTTTTTCCTCTTAAGACAGAAAGTGTGGCCTCAGCTGTTGGCTTGGTCCATAAATGGCATTATCTGAATTCTTGGCCAAATCCCAATTGAAGAATGTTGGGCTACAGTTGGTTCTAGGTAGCTAGAGGAACTATAAAATTAATTAGCAACATAATTTTGAGCTTTACCTGCCTTGTAAAATTGTACTAGTGTTTGTACTAGAAAGCACTTTCTGGCCCAAATCCTACTCTGCTGTTTTAAGAATACTTGGATTTTAAATGTAACATTTTGAACAAAGTGGTCATTTTATTGGCAACCTCAACTTCACTAGTCCTGGGCAAGAAATACAAGCGCAAACTCAGGACTTCAAGGCTACTACTGTCTTGGAGTTTAAGGAGAGTTCAGTCTGCACTTGTCTTAAAAGATCCTAGGTCTCCAAAGATGAAATTCTGTTTTTTTGCCCCCCCCGCCCCCGCCTCCAGTGCCTCTCTTCATAGTATGTTTTCTTGGCATTTATTTGTGTAACATCTGAAGGGTAAGTCACTGAAAAAAGAAAAAAAAAACCATGGCATTTAAAAGGCAGCCCAAATCACAGTGGTTTCTTTTTATCAAATTTATTTAAAAATAAGCCCAAATAATATAATCCAAAATTCAATTTGGATTCAATTTCTTTAGTTGCTCACTACTGAGAGTGATGCATTGTTTTGTTTCTGGCAAGGCCTGAGAGGAAGGCCATTTCTCTGTGATCCACAACCTGCATCACTCCCGCCCCCCCCCCC
>NW_024423319.1:64262897-64287575 GCF_017311325.1 Ursus maritimus
AAACAATCACTACATAATTCTTGTATTTCTCATATTTCCCTTGGACCAGTGATATTTATTATCAACTGATATTTAGGAACTACCCCACTGGAACTTGGCTCTAGTTTTGACTAATTTATTGTGTGATGTTTGGCCAAGTTTTTTCTCCATTTTCCTCAGTTTCTTCATTACTAGAATGGAGATAGAGTAGATGAGATCCAAGTTCCTTTCTAGCTCTAATGTTCAGTATACTGTAATTTGTAGAGGTTCTTTCTAGTCCTTGGAATTTGAGTTTGTGCTGAAAATAAAAAGACTTGTAATTACAGAACCCCAAACCAAGTAGTAAGCAATTCACATTCCTGGCATGCACATAACAAAACATCTGTACCAGGCATGATGCAAGACATCAGGCCTTTCTCTTTTATTTTTTTTTTTATTTGGGGGGGTGGTAAAAGTTCTTTCTTTGATATCAAACTGTTGCTTCTCTAACATTTCCTATAATCACTGCATTCTCCTGTTTTGCTTTACCTCTTCCTAAAAATAATAGAAACTCTAAGCCTTTGGGCCCTCCTCTGGCATGCATTTCTGTTTGGCGTTGGTTGATATATAAAGATTTTTTACCTCTTATCTCTTTTTTCTACCTTCTGCTCCGATCCCCTAATATGTACTTTCCATGAATCCTTCCATATTTATTCTTTTCTTTCTTTTTTCCTCTTAAGACAGAAAGTGTGGCCTCAGCTGTTGGCTTGGTCCATAAATGGCATTATCTGAATTCTTGGCCAAATCCCAATTGAAGAATGTTGGGCTACAGTTGGTTCTAGGTAGCTAGAGGAACTATAAAATTAATTAGCAACATAATTTTGAGCTTTACCTGCCTTGTAAAATTGTACTAGTGTTTGTACTAGAAAGCACTTTCTGGCCCAAATCCTACTCTGCTGTTTTAAGAATACTTGGATTTTAAATGTAACATTTTGAACAAAGTGGTCATTTTATTGGCAACCTCAACTTCACTAGTCCTGGGCAAGAAATACAAGCGCAAACTCAGGACTTCAAGGCTACTACTGTCTTGGAGTTTAAGGAGAGTTCAGTCTGCACTTGTCTTAAAAGATCCTAGGTCTCCAAAGATGAAATTCTGTTTTTTTGCCCCCCCCGCCCCCGCCTCCAGTGCCTCTCTTCATAGTATGTTTTCTTGGCATTTATTTGTGTAACATCTGAAGGGTAAGTCACTGAAAAAAGAAAAAAAAAACCATGGCATTTAAAAGGCAGCCCAAATCACAGTGGTTTCTTTTTATCAAATTTATTTAAAAATAAGCCCAAATAATATAATCCAAAATTCAATTTGGATTCAATTTCTTTAGTTGCTCACTACTGAGAGTGATGCATTGTTTTGTTTCTGGCAAGGCCTGAGAGGAAGGCCATTTCTCTGTGATCCACAACCTGCATCACTCCCGCCCCCCCCCCCACCTGCATTCCCACCCCAGCCTTCTTTGCCCTAGAGCTGGGCCTTCACAGCCTGGGGTAGTGGGATTGTGGCACTGCGCACTTCTGGATTCTTCCAGCTGTACTCTCACTGGGGAAAATCAACTTTGAAGTGAAGCTGGGGGCCTGCCAGGAAACTGAAAAGGGGTTATTAAAAATGGTATTTTTCAAACCACAAGTGATGTTTTGCTAACAGAGGGTAACAGGTTACTTGGAATCTGAACTGCTTTGGGTTTTGGATTAAATTGCAAAGTTGGCTGAGATTTCAGACCCCCAGGGTCTTGAGGGCTGAGGACACAATTGAAAGCATATTAAATGCTGGCTGCATCTACACAATACCAACCAACTTGTTAAAAAGGGAGAATTCACTAAAATCTGTTTATTTAGTGTCATGAACACAGAAACATAAGTTTGAATTTAGCCTTGTTCTTTTTTTAACTTGGTTTTATTTTAGATTTGTTTATTTAGTTTTATTTTAATAAATTCAGACTTAAATATTTTGAGCATGGAATAGCCTGTTTTTCTACTATAAGCATCATATTGTTTAGAATTCCGCTATATTCTCCCTCACATTCCTACCCCCAACAGCTTTCAGTTGTGACAGTTCTATCTTAAAAACAAAAAAGGGGTTCTATGGGATTCTTTACAACATCACTATCCCATTCCACACTCCGAACTGTTTTCCCTAACAAACTATGACAATATCTGAAATTTGATTATTAGCTTTAAATTTTTCTTCATTTATGTCCTTAAAGAAGTTTTAGTTTCCAAGAGTCCTCATTTCAGTATTTGTCTGTGGCTTATCCAGGCCTTTGGCATCATCTCCTCTGGCACATAGTTGATAACCGCTGCAGCATGAAAGGGCTTTCTGTCCTTGTGTCCTTCTGTTGGACTCTTAGAGGTATTCCCTTCTATAGTTCTGCCTTCCAAAACTTTCCCAGCCTCACGTTCTCTGATTCCCCTTCACTGGCCCACTTGCTCTTCCTTTAACATTATTGGGATGTATTAGCTGCAGCCTCCATGTGAGCCTTGACTATGGCACTTTTGAGCCATATTCTCCAGGGTACCCCTCAGTCACCTGACAAGCTTTGCTTGGTAAAATTCTTAGGGAAAAGTTGCTATTACCTTATTATCAGCTCATAAACTGGTATTTCTGGCCTGGAAACCTGCAGTTTTGAGCTACTCTTACTTTGAGCATGGCCAGCTGGACTTTTGTTGTGAAGTTTGCCAACTCTTGCTCCCCATTCTTAGGCCCAGTAGGCCCCCCAAGAAAAATGGATTGAAGAACTATGGCCAAAACCCATTGAAGTTAGTGGAGGTTGTGGATGGGGTAGACAATAAATTCCAAGTGTCTAATCCTACTTGGATGTTTTCCAAATTCGGGATCCCAGAAGTAACTAACTATTAGGATTGAAGAGGCCCTTAGAGATCTTTTAGGGCAGCCTCCTCATTTGTAGTATGAGGTGACCAGGGTTGGTGTAGAGATTTGGCCAACATCATAGAGCTAGTCAGTGGGAGAAGTGAAATGAGAGCCTTGGTCTGTAAAATAAGTTGTCTAATGTTACAGTTATTAAGGTATTGATGTTGAGATTCAGTCCGTAGCCATTTCAACTCCCAAGCAACTCTTTCCAGTTTTCCTCCCAGTCTACTTAATAAGAGAAAATAATAGTAACAAAATAATAAGTACACAGAAAATGCCAAATCAAGTGTTAGAACTTTTTAGGCCTTGATGTCCCAGCTATCATCTTAGGTCCTGCCCTGACCTCCACAGTGACCCCTCTCCATGAAATATCTGAGGTGTAGGTTCTCTTTTGGTTTCTGACAGTCCGTGGAAGGAAGGGAAGGCAAGTTTTCTGCCTCTACAGAAGGCCAGTGCTGGCTGGAGGCCAACTTTCCTGTTTCTCCCAGGCGGATTCCACAGTAAATGGGGGTAGGAGGAGGCACAATTGGCCCAGACTGTTTTTATTTGGTCTGCAGTGTGGGAGATCAGACGTTCTGAAGAGAATTGAAAACACTTCTTTCTTTGGATTCCTGGGGCTGTGTAGGGGGAGATTGGGCCCCACTTGGCACAGAGTTGATTACAACATTCAAAAAAGCTCCAATATTGTTGCCCAAGGCTAAATGGAAAGTTTTCCTTCCAGTCAGAGCTGACTCCTAAACCCCACACCTTCTTAAGCCTTTGATTAAAAGACACCTGCCGCCTGGGAGACCAGCAAACAATAAAGCTGTGAAGGGCTGCTCAGAAAACCCCTGAGGGTGGATCAGCAGTAGTGGAGCCTGGGTGTGAGGAGCACAATGATTTGGCACCTCTTCTGGGTCCCTGAACACCCAAAACCCAGCTTTTTTCCCTGAGATTAAAAAAGAAAAACTTTCTTTGAATCTGCTGGAAGTAAAGTTTTTCTGTTTTTAACTCATTTGTATGTACTGAACTTATCAAAAACATCAATTTGTCAAATGGCACTGTGTCCAAAGAGTTAACCTATCTCCTTTATTTTTCATTTAAGGTAAGAATGCCAACCATCTCACCTTTTATCATCTCTTCTTATTCGAAATGTTTTAAAGAGAACAGACTAAGACTGAAGATTAATAAATTACTGATGACCACTTCGGGGGAATTTGTGGCTTAGAAGAAGGTGTTAGAAGAAAGTTATAATTAATGCAAAGGAAAAAAAATAATGTCTCACAAATAGAAGAACTTCATACTTACTGGGGAGGAGAGGGCTTTTTTAGATCTCTTGAGTGAACTTGCCTTCATGTGAGACTATTTCTGGAAATAGCTTCCTGTTAATCAGCATAAAGAATTATTTTTAAATGTTAATGATTATTTATACCCCATGTACTTTCAAAAAATATTTTCAATTGCTAAGAGTAAGGATTTTGATCTGATGGGAAGTCATTGCAAAGAGACTCCTTCTGCAACTGGCCCTGATGAAGTATTTACTCAGAGCAAAGCACATTGGCCTAGTTGTCTTGGTGATAGACAGCTTGGCAGCAAGAGCTGTCTGCGGAGTTCTGAGGTGGGGTTGAACTGTCTGTAAAGTCTCCATTCAAGTTTGGCTAATTGAAATTAGGAAGAAAATTAATGTAGAAAGAAGGCAAAAGAATTATACCTCCAGTCAGGTTTTGCATGTCTGTCAATGTACTGGGTAAAAACAAGTTTTGAGGAGTACCTGTTCTGTTATTTTTACTATGTTATTGTTATACATGAACTGGCACATTAGCTTATAGACGGGGTTACCAGTATTGGCAACATGTATTTCCTGAGGACCCCAAGTGAAGCTGAGATGTGTCACTATTCACACTTCATCATAGTACCCGAGGCGCAGAGGAAGAAAGGAGCATGTCTCTGGAAAATGACCTCACTAACATCCAGGTAAAAATGATATATCTTTTGCCAGGAAAGGAAGCACTGTGCTGAGGGCCAAAAGAAAACAAGAGAGATGGCTTTAACCTCAAGTCTATGAAACTCCAGAAATTGTATGCAAAAAAATTCATGTTTATATGTATATGTGCATTTTTCTGGAGTCTTTACTTTTGAACAGATTCTCTCAGGATCTGAAATCCTCCAGAAGTTAATAGCTACTGCTGCATAGATTCAGATTTATAGACTTGGCCTGTAGTTAGTTTCTTTTCCTGTTATTTAAATATTGGGTGGCAGGGGAATGGTGGAATCTTATGTGTTCACCATGCAGACCCACTAGCTACACATGCTCTAGTTCAGAATAGTTGGATGTGGAAATCACTTAGCCTATTATTCTTTGGACAAAACAAAAGCATAAATATTATTCTTTATTTTTCCTTAGATATGCCATAATTCATAATGTAGAATAAGGTTTTCAGAAATACAATCACACATATGCAAATTAAAAACTTTCTTATCGGGGCGCCTGGGTAGCGCAGTCGTTAAAGCGTCTGCCTTCGGCTCAGGGCGTGATCCCGGCGTGCCGGGATCGAGTCCCACATCGGGCTCCTCCGCTGTGAGCCTGCTTCTTCCTCTCCCACTCCCCCTGCTGTGTTCCCTCTCTCGCTGGCTGTCTCTCTGTTAAATAAATAAATAAAATCTTAAAAAAAAAAAAAACTTTCTTATCTATTTTTGTGTCATTATTTAATTTCATCCTACCTTCATTGCTTTAACTATTTCTTACTTCCATGGAGTGTTGAAACACCCCTACTTCTTCATTTTATAAAGTCACTATGCATCTCTCTGTATGATGTTGGAATTAGTAGGGTCTCATTTGGTGACAGTTTTCCTTACTCTGGTGAATGTTCTTAGTTATCATTAACTAAGTAGTCACTTTTATTCTTGTTCCCCATCTTTTCCAAATCAGCTACCATCTCTACTGTCAAAAATCCAAAGCAGAACATTTTGATCTGGTCATTTTGATGAAACTGTTTCAACTATGAATGGTTATTACTGTTTTAAACTTATCACTTGATATTTAGAGCACACATCTCTACCTAACTCCAATCCTAGTTATCTGGGTCTCTCACTTTCTCCTTTATTAATTTTTTTATTTTAAAAATTTTGATAAGTATATTACCTTTATATTTTTAAAAAAGGAATTAAAGATATATATAACTGTTAGAGCTAGCCAGGTTAATTTCTAAGGAGGTGTCAATCATGTTTTTTTGAAATCCTTAATTAAAGGAACATTATGATATTAAATACATGTATATTACTGAGATGTCTGAGATTACTGTTAAAGATTCAACTAAAGATTTTCTGTATAGCGTGGATCTCAGAATGAGAGATCATAATGTGCTAAAATAACTTCTCTCCCCAATGTCTTTGACTTTTAGGGAAAAATCAGGTTATTTGAAGTGTCCTATCAAGATATAATTAAATTCTTGAAAAGTACGAAGATTATTGAGTATAATTGCTGGCCCTTTATGAGATGACCACAGGTGGTCAACACGCCATTCTTGGTATATGAAAAACATAAATATGCCAAATTCCCACTCCATTTTGAACCTCACTCTTTCCAGGGGTAGAGGCTGGCATTAGGGTGAGTGTCAGAATGGGGTAAGGTAATTTGTTTTACACACTACCTGGTAATTTATGAAACAGATGGAAGTGTAATGGTGTGCTGTTTTAGGCCACACCAAAATGGCTGGGTTAAATTAGCTGGGTCAAAAAGTTCCTGGTGTCAAAATGGCTGAATAAAAAATCTGAATTGAGGCTCAGCTGAAGTGCTACTTCTTTTGAGGGCTTTCTCACAGTGAAGCTGAAAACTCTGAATCAATATGTCAAGGTGTGAATAATCCATCCAAAATGTTTTCACAATTATGGAATGGTCTATTAAGGATAAAACTGATAAAATTATTTCTCACAGTGACTGAAAACTCTGAACCAATATTTTAAGGTGTAAATAATACATCTAAAAATGTTTCTTCCACTCTATTTTGAATATATAATATTAATAATAAGCTATTACTTATAATTTTATTCTCCCACAAATTATCCCTCAGTTCAGGGTTTCTATGTTCGCTGTGGCTAAGCACATTCAATACATAGCAGGAAAGAGCATCCTCTTACTTTGGATGTGGGAATCTTTCAGGAACTCTGTGTCCCCTCTCTCCAGCACCTTATGCCTAGCATTTCTGTCTATTCTCTTCAGCTTATCAAGTGGGGTGAATAGAATCAGTTAAATCTGGTTGTTTGATATGCTGAATAAATTGACAGAGCTGATAAATGGTTATGCTGAATTAATTAGTTGTGAGGCAGAACTGACTTATTGTTAGACTGAGTTATCTATTTGGCTGAAGTAATCGCTTAATTGAATTGACTGGCAGAATGTTTTCTTGACCAAATTGACAATTTTTTTAAAAGATTGACTTGAAAAATGGATTTGATTGTTCTTATGACTGAATCAACTCTTTCCTTGTTAGAGACAACTAACTAATAATCTCTTAAGACAAAATGATTAATTTGATAGCACCATGTTGATTATAAGCAAAGTTAGAAATGAGTTACAGAGTTGGACATTTTTGTCTCCTTGGAGTGTCGGAGTTCAAAAGGAATAACTCTGAGACTCTGATTGAGAATTTTTGGGCTAGACATCATGTGTCTTCTATTTAGAATTTAGGCCTATTAACTACCCGGAGACGGTCATTGAGCTAATGAATTGGAGGCTCGTGCTGCACTTGTCTTTTGGGAGAGTGCAGTTTTCCAAGAACAACACCATCTCTCTGCTAGGCATTGGCTTATTCTTGGAATCAGATGAAAGTTAAAATGAGTTATTGGGAATTGTGTGTGATCTGCAGAAGCAACTGAAATAGGTCATTTCAAAAGTAACATCAGAAATAAGTACATTGGAAGAGGGTAGAGAAAAACACACATATTAAAAATACACAATTCATTGCAAGCATCATAAATTCAACTTTAACAGAATTGTGGAAACCAAAGTAATACTACCCTATCTTCTGGTAGATGAGTGGCTAGGATAGAGATGAGGCAATCAGAGTTAGGCCAACATAGTGACTTCCTACCTTTGTATTTCATCTTTAGATCAGTTTTTCTAGAGGAAGACATTTGATGAACTCTTTTCCTCTTCCTTTCCAGGTCCATTCTACACCTGAAACTAATATTGCACTGTAGGACTCAAGTCTCTTTTGTCTTTTCAAAATTACCCCTAGCTTCTATCCTCCATTGTCAAATTGCATTTTTCAAATTCTGTTTTGTTTTGAGAGATAGTAAAAAACATCTTCCATCCCTTGGAGTCTGTAGCTTTAGGATCAATAAGGACTGCTTGTTCTACCTACACTGAGAATTCAAATATCTAAAATCAAGCACATTTACTTTCTGTGTGCAATCCTTCTTCCTGATTTCCCTTCCAAATCAAATTCTCTATGCTATCCTTTGAACAGATTTGGGAAACTGTCATAAGATATAATCCTAGCTAAACTGGATCAAGGGAGTTCAATTACTCTATTTACAACTCTTAGAGGTGATAAACATAAAAAGCTCTCTCCAATCTTTCATTCTTTGGAGTTCTTGCGGACTCAAGGGGGTTCTGACAATTGACTTTCTTATCAGGGCTGAGGGAGGTGGGACAGAGAAGTTTGTCGGGATTTATTGGAAAACAGGTTAGAGGAACCCCTCATATCACACCTACTTTCAGGGAGTTGGTTCTTACATTGGAAATATGTAAACTTGGAGCTGTCTCTGGTTATTGGGGCAAATTCTCAAAGTTTCTGAGTAAACCAAAATATGCTCAATTTTGAGGACAAGATGGTATACCTTAAGTGTTTGGAAAGTTCTTAAGAGCTGACCATATATATTACACTTTGGGTAGAATTTAGAGGTGAGTCTATTTCTGAGCATGCTGAAGTTTATCTCTTAGGGCTTAGGCAGCCATCAGATGCGTATAGTTGATGTCTTTACTGGATGGATAACTTGACAGTCATTGCCACAGTCAAGTCATAGATAACTGGAAAAAATGGCTGAGACTTGTTGAGTATCTACTCCATGGTAGGTAATGTTTTAAGCATTTTACATAAATTCACTCATTTCATCTTTAACACAACCTAAGAGTAGGTGCAATTATCTCTACTTTACAGATAAAGAAAGTGATAAACAGAGAACCCTTGATCACAGGTGGCTGAGTCAAGGTTTGAATCCAGGCAATCTGACTCCAGACTCAGTCAGTCCATATAAATTGTTATAACTCTACTAGTTTACATCAGTATAATTACATATTTGCTTATTGCATTTGTGTATGTGGGTATTAATTTATACTCTATCATATTCCAGAAAGTACATCAGCTTAGAATATCAAGTAAGATAAAAAGTACAGGTGGTATTATATTTCTTATTAGAGTGAGGAAACAGGCAGAACTAAATAGCAGGCAGCCAGGAGTAGAAGCTGAGTTAGCTGATTCATAAAGAGGCATATGGAATTATTGTTTATTTAGCAAATTTTATAATGGGGCACAATTAAACGAAAGAGAATGTGAAGATAAATGAATATGTGGTAACATTCCAGTGCCACTGGAAGGATCTGGTACATAGTGAATGTTTAGTAGGTATTAAGACACACTGCTTTAGGCAGTGGCACTATACAGATAAATGAGACAAGATTCTTATCCTCAAGGAATGTACAGTCTAGTTGGAGAGTCAGCCATGGATACAATAGTGTGACCCATGCTATGGTGAGAGGTGACAGGCAGAGGGCACATCTTTGATGGACTTGTACATGGCACTTAGAGGGTTCAGGTTTTATCCCCAAGGCAATGCAGACCCATTCAGCTATGGAGGTAATCTGATCAAATTTATGGGAAACTTCACACTGATAGAAGTATAGAGAGTATATTGGAGAAAGATGAGGTTAGAAGCTTTCAACCTTGACCTGTACCTAGTTTCGTATTGTGTGGTTCATACCTGTCTTATTTGTTAATTTCTTGATTCATTAAAATGTTTTTCAATGGCTGTCCACTATCTTTGCTGGATATAAAACTGAAAAGAACTCAAGGACCTCACAGCCCAGCAGGGGAGACATTCATTATGAACATAAAGATGACAAAAGAATTTTAATTGTTCTATGGACACAATGATTATCAGGAAGCACAAACTGGAGTATCTGGAGAGAGTCTACCCTGTTAGATTTTAAGAGCTCCTTGAGGACATGTAACTGTCTTTTATATATATTTTCATGAATCCATTGAAACAGTGCAGATACATAGTAAAAGCTCAGTAAAAATATTGCTTTCATTTTTGTTGTTGCTGTTGTTATTGTTATTTAATGTCTAGCATTTCCACTGACAATGAACCCCATGATGGCAGCTCAGATCTTAGGTCTGCTCTTGTCTCCTTTTCATCTCAGCTATCTTCTCACTCCTTGGCAAAGTTAATGCATGAAATCATTGATAAAAATACTTCATTCTTTCTTGGCTCATTCTTCTCTTCCTAACACAGTATATACATAGTAGTTGGAAACATTCCCTCACTCATTAGATAAGATCCCATAATAGATGCCCAAAGCTGTGATATTATTCCTTTTGGTTTTAAGAACATAACTAGGTAAGATTTTATGTTGCATAAACTCAGAACCATTAAGAATCAAAAGAACAGGCTGTAAGAGTCAAGTTCATTTTTTTCCTGATATCAAGATGATATCCAGTCGAGGAATTACAGCTGGACAGAAAGAGAACTGAGTTCACGGTCTTAGACTTAGCAATAGCCTTTTGGGAAATCTTTGGAAGACTGACTCCTCAAAGAAATTGCTCAAAATCTGTTCTGGAAGATTTTCAGTCAGTATCAGTTCTGGAAAAAGACCATTGGATATAGACAACTGCTTTCGTTTTGCCCTGATTTTGAGGCTTTCACCACAGGCTGCAACTTGTAACTCCAGCTTGTTTCTAATTTATGGCCAACTGGTAATTTCTGACCCCAGATTTTTTTCCCAATTCTTCAGATATGGCAGTTGTGTTATAACCTTGGTTTCTTCGCAAGAGAATGGGGTTGGTAGAAATGCAGTGAAGGTGAACATAAGTGGCACAGACCTAGTTTGCTGTTTTTTAAAAAATTACTATTATATTAAGGCTCATTACTAACAGGGGACTCTCGAGTTGTCAAACTGTGGTTGGTCTTTTCTGAATTAATTTGTGTTCAAGTAGGGGAGAGGTATTCCCCATCTTTCGTGTGTAATTATAAAAGGAAGTTTGGTTGACTGACCTGAACAGTGGTTATTCTTATAATTTTAGTTGGGGGAAAGAGAGACAGAGACAGGGGAGAGAGAGAGGGAGAGAGGAGGGGTGGGGTGATGGGAAAGGGAGGGANCACTGGGAGGGAGGGAGCTTTGCACAACTCATTCAAAAGCAAAAGAAGTAAAAACAAAAAGAAATTATTGAGAAGATCTGAATAGGATAATCCAATTCGGTTATGCTAAGCAATCTAACATTTATCCCAGTTCCAGGTGATAGACCTAAACCCAGAGGGTGGAAGGGAAGAGAGATGAAACAAGATATTTTTCTTGACAGCTATTCGGGCCTGATTCAAGCTATCTTTCTCCATCTAACTGTTTAAATCAGAAGATCCATTTTATTAAAGTTTGTTTGATCAATATACATATAGTTATGAAATTGCAATTTGTCCTACAGCCAGGATGGGGACTCAGAGAGGAAATCAGAGGCTCTATCACCAAAGATATTTCCCACAGCTGCTTTCATAACCAGAGTACAATGATTACCATGTGCTGTGGGTCTTTCATATATGGCCTTTATGATGTTGAGGTATGTTCCATCCATCCCTACTTTGTTGAGGGTTTTTATCAAGCATAAATGCTGTATTTTGTCAAATGCTTTTTCTGCACCTATTGAGAGGATCATATGGTTCTTATCTTTTCTTTTATTAATGTGGTGTGTTATGTTGATTGAACCACCCCTGCAGCCCAGGAATAAATCCCACTTGATCATGGTGAATACTTCTTTTAATGTACTGTTGGATTCTGTTGGCTAGTATCTTGGTGAGAAGTTTTGCATCCATGTTAATCAGGATATTGGCTTGTAATTCTCTTTTTAGTGGTGTCTTTGATTTTGGAATCAAGGTAATGCTGGCCTCATAGAAGGAGCTTGGAAGTTTTCCTTCCATTTCTATTTTTTGGAACAGTTTGAGAAGAATAGGTATTAACTCTTCTTTAAATGTCTGGTAGAATTCCTCTCTGTAGCCATCTGGCCCTGGAGTCTTGTTTGTTGGGAAATTTTTGATTACTGATTCATTTTTTTTGCTGGTTATAGGTTTGTTCAAATTTTCTATTTTTTTTTCTATTTCAGCTTGGTAGTTTGTATGTTTCTAGGAATTTCTCCATTTCTTCCAAATTACCCAGTTTGTTGACATGTAATTTTTCATAATATTCTCTCATAATTGTTTGTATTTCTGTGGTATTGGTTGTGATATCTCCTCTTTTATTTTTGGTTTTATTTATTTGGGTTCTTTCTCTTTTCTTTTTGTTAAGTCTGGCTAGAGGTTTATCAATTTCATTCATTCTTTCAAAGAACCAGCTCTTAGTTTTGTTGGTCTGTTCTGTTGCTTTTTGTTGTTGTTGTTGTTTGTATATCATTTATTTCTCCTCTAATCTTTATTATTTCCTCTCTTTTGCTGGCGTTAGGCATTTTTTTCTTTCTTTCTTTCTTTCTTTCTTTCTTTCTTTCTTTCTTTCTTTCTTCCTTCCTTCCTTCCTTCCTTCCTTCCTTCCTTCCTTTTCTTTCTTTCTTTCTTTCTTTCTTTCTTTCTTTCTTTCTTTCTTTCTTTCTTTCTTTCTTTCTTTCTTTCTTCTGTTCCCCTTCTAGCTCCTTTAGGTGTAAAGTGTAAGGTTAGGTTTTGTATTTGAGACTTTTCTTGCTTACTTCTTGAGGTAGGCCTGTATTGCAATACTTCCCTCTTAGGACTGCCTTTGATATATCCCAAAGGTTTTTGACTATCATGTTTTCATTTGCTTCCATGTATTTTTTTTTTTAATTTATTTCCTGGTTAACCCATTCACTCTTCAGTAGGATGTTCTTTAACCTCCATGTATTTGTTGTCTTTCCAAATTTTTCTTGTGTTTAGTTCAAGTTTCATAACTTTGTGGTCTGAAAATATGTATTGTATGATCTTGATCTTTTTGTACTTTTTGAGGGCTGATTTGTGGCCTAGTATGTAATCTATTGTGGAGAATGTTCTGTTTGCTCTTGAAAAGAATATGTATTCTGCTGCTTTGGAGGATGAAATGTTCTGAATATATCTGTTAAGTTCATCTCGTCCAGTGTGTCTCTCAAAGCCATTTTTTCTTGATTTTCTGCTTAGATATCTGTCCATTGCTGTAAGTGGTATTTTAAAATCCCCTGCGTCTATTGTATTGTTATTAATGATTTTCTTTATGTTTGTTATTGTTTTATATATTTGGGTGCTCCCTTGTTGGGGGCATAAATATTTACAATTGTTAGATCTTCTTGATGGATAAACCCCTTGACTATGATGTAATGCCCTTCTTCATCTTTGTACAGTCTTTGCTTTAAAATCTAGTTTGTCTGATATAAGCACGGCTACTCCACCTTCCTTTTGATGTCCATTAGCATGGTTCTTCATCTCCTCACTTTCAATCTGCAGGTGTCTTTATTTCTAAAATGAATCTCTTGTGGGCAGCATATAGATGAGTCTTGTTTTTTTTAATCCATTCTGATATCCTATGTCTTTTGATTGGAGCCTTTAGTCCATTCTCAGAGTGATTTTTGAAAGACATGGATTTAGTGTCATTGTGTTATCTGTAAATTTGGTGTTCTCGTGTTCTCTCTTCCTTTCTAGTCTTTGCTGCTTTTGGTCTTTTTCCCCACTCAAAGAATATCCTGTAATATTTCGTGCAGTGCTGATTTAGTGGTCATGAACTCCTTTAGTGTTTGTTTGGGAAACTTTTTATCTCACCTATTCTGAATGATAGACTTGTTAGAAAGAGTATTCTTGGTTGCATATTTTCCCCATTCAACACATTGAATATATCATGCCTCTTTATTTTGGTCCAAGTTTCTTGGACAGATCTGCTATTAACCTGATCTGTCTTCCCTTGTGGGTTAAACATTTTTTTCCTTGTTGCTTTCAGAATTCTTTCCTTGTCTGTGTATTTTGTGTATCTGACTATGATATGTCTTGGTGGTGGTTGGCTTTTGTTGAATATAATGGAAGTCCTCTGTCCCTTTTGGATTTCAGTGCTGTGTCCTACCCAGATTAGTGAAGTTTTTAGCTATAATTTGCTCACATAAACCTTCTGCCTCTTTTTCTCTCTCTTCTTCTTCTGGGACTCCTATAATAAAAATGTTATTACGCTTTAAGGAGTTGCTGAGTTCCCTAAGTCTTCATTCTTTCCTTCTTCTTTTCAGCTTCATTATTTTCCATAACTTTATCTTCTATGTCACTGATTAGTTCCTTTGCTTCTTCTATCCTTATTGTTATGTCATCCAGTTGGATTTGTATTTCCGTTATAGCATTTTTAATTTTTCTTGGTTGGTTTTTAGCTCTTTTATCTCTGTAGTAAGGGTTTCTTTAGTGTTCACTATGCTTTTCCAAGCCCAGATAGTATCCTTTTAACTGTTCTATAATCTGTTTCAGACATCTTACTTATATCTGTATTGATTAAATCCCTGGCCATGACTTCCTCCTGTTCTTTCTTTTAGGGTTTGTTTCTCCAGCTTGTCATTTGTACCAGGTCACTGTTTTTTGTGTGATTGTTAAGAAAGCCTGTTATATTCCTGCTCCTGAGAGTAATGGTTATATTAAGAAGAGGTTAGAAAAATGAGGGTGGGGGTCCTATATACACTCTGCTGCTGTTTTTTGGCTGCTCCTACCCTCAGGTCAGTCCTCTGCAAAGTTTCTTCTTGCCTGCAGCAGGGAGTGTTTGGACCTTGTGCACTGTGTGGCAAGTTTTAACTAGGTGTGTTTTGGTCTGCTTGTAAAAGAAGGTAGATCAAAAAGAAAAAACGAGAGATGCTAATTTCATTTCCCATAGAGCTGAAGCTTTGCAGCATTCTATAATGGGTAGACTTGGTGTGTGTGAGGGTTTGTGTTGGTCTTCTGGGGGAGGGGTCTGTTGCACTGATTCTCAGGAAGACTTGCCCTAGTGGAGATGCACTTGCAGGGCACAGGGAGAGAGGCTTGTTGTAAATGGCTCCGGTCTCCACTGGGGGTTGCTGTGTTGCTTGCTGAGTTTGGTCAGTGCTGATGGGCAGAGGGAAAAGTGGCATTGCTTAGCTCTCTCATTCCTGGAGTAGGGAGTTCAGGCACAACACTCTTCAGGAAGCCCTCACAGAATAGCAAACAATCACCTCTCATGTGTACCTGGTTTCTGTCAAGTCCCTGCCTTCACCTTGTCTATGTCCAAGCTGTCTGCCTGCTAGGTGGCCCAGTATTATGTTTTATCTCAGGTGCGGCTGTATTTCAAAACCAGATTTTAAGGACCAATGCAGCATGGACCAGTCCTGATCCTCTGGATGAAGGTCTTACCGTTTTTGCCACTTGACGGTTTGTCCAAGAAAAACAGTCACATGACTGCACGGTGGTTCAGAGTTTAAAGTACAGCAAAAAGCCGGCACCGAGGTTTGCTGCCCTCAGCTGGTGTCTTTGTTCCTATGCTAGGGAACAGGTAGCATGTTGGCACTTCCAGTTCTTTTGTCCCCAGAGATGCTGTGCCACCACTCACAAATGTATTCCAAGAAGGGAAACTGTTTCTCCCTGTGAAACCCAGGAGATCCTCAGACCATGCTGCCCACTCCCAGGTCTCTGCCTTTCTTCCTTGCAGGAGTACTGCTAAGCCTGCCAGGGATGACCCCAGCGACAGTATGGACTTCTAAAACTTCAGACTTTGTGCTCTGTTGCTTATAATAACTTGCAGTAGTCAGCCCCTCTCCTTTTCTCAGTCAATGGTTTTGAGGAAGAGTTTTTCTTGTGCACTCTCTTGCCTGCTGCTTCACTCTTTCTCTCTCTCTTTGTCTCTCACTCCTCTCTCCATGATCATGACTCTCTCACCTTCACAACACCTGCAATTCTTTTCTCCCCCAAATTAACTCTCTGCAGCTCCTACCTTCCACAGTCATTTTTCTACTTGTAGATGGGCAGTTTTGTTCTCTCAGTCCTCAGATTGATTTCTTGGATGTTCTGAATGATTTGACATTTATCTAGCCATGTTTGAGGGATGAGGAAAGCTAAGGGTCCCCCTACTCCTGCACCATCTTAACTCCTCCCAGATCTTTAATAGTTAAGCAGAAAGTACTCCCCATTCCTTAACTTCCAAGTTTTAATTACCTCTGTGAATTTCTTTTCTGATAGTTATCCAGCCTCTGGTTACACACTGGGAGTTCAAGGTAGTCACTCCTTACAAGGCAGCGCATTCCATTTTTTGCACTTCTCTTATTTAGACATAGCACAGTGTTATTTAAACAATACGATATTTTAAAAGTTAGATCTGGGTTTGAATCCTGGCTCTACACCTTACTGGGGGATACTGAAGAAGTTGCTTTAGCTATTTGAAATTCAGTTAGCAAATTCTCCTGCATATATGCCTCTACCTGGGCCCACCTAGGAACTTGAGATCTTCTCAACATTACAAAAATATTTTAAATCAGAGCAGCAATGTTTAACCAGTAAGTATTTTGCAATAAGATTTTGATCATTGCTTATTATTGACTCAGTCAGTATCTTCCAAGCTGGGTGTAATTTCTCCATGTAACCATACTTAATCAACTCTGAA
This sequence comes from Ursus maritimus, assembly GCF_017311325.1. Taxonomy (NCBI): domain Eukaryota; kingdom Metazoa; phylum Chordata; class Mammalia; order Carnivora; family Ursidae; genus Ursus; species Ursus maritimus. The sequence continues at coordinate 64,279,568 of NW_024423319.1, forward strand.
GAATGTTAATATTTTCAAAACTTTCAAGTCACCCAAGCTATTCCAATAATAGCTCTTCTGAACAGCAGACAGAATATGTCCCTCAGAAGCAGATGTTTTTTCTTATCCTGTCTCTACACTTTTGCCCATGCTGCACTCAAAATTTGAAATGCCATTTCATTCTCCTCTCAATCAATATAAATCCTATTCATTCTTCAGGGCAAGATTTAATTTCAGTCTCCATCATGAAGCTTTTCTTTATCATTCCCAAACATAAGGCTCTCTCCAAACACATGGAATTTATCATACACGTTATAGCATTTTCCCTAGTCATTAAAAAAAATCCTTTTAAAGAAATTTCCTATTTGTGGCATACCTACTATGTGCCAAAATTTATAAGGAATACAAAAATATACATAAACAAAGTCTTTGAACTAGTACACAGAAATAACTAGTGAACTTGAAACAAAACCAGTAATGGAGCAACACAATTTTTTAATTAGTTTCAGGTGTACAATATAATGATATAACACTTCTTTTTTTTAAATTTTTTTTATTATATTATGTTAGTCACCATAGTACATCCCTGGTTTCTGATGCAAAGATCAATGATTCATTAGTTGCATATAACACCCAGTGCACCATGTAATACGTGCCCTCCTTACTACCCATCACCAGTCTATCCCATTCCCCCACCCGCCTCCCCTCTGAGGCCCTCAGTTTGTTTCCCAGAGTCCATAGTCTCTCATGCTTCATTCCCCCTTCTGATTACCCCCCTTTTCTTTATCCCTTTCTTCCCCTACCGATCTTCCTAGTTCTTATGTTCCATAGATGAGAGAAACCATATGATAATTGTCTTTCTCTGCTTGACTTATTTCACTTAGCATTATCTCCTCCAGTGCTGTCCATGTTGCAGCAAATGTTGAGAACTCGTTCTTTCTGATAGCTGAGTAATATTCCATAGTATATATGGACCACAGCTTCTTAATCCAGTCATCTGTTGAAGGGCATCTCGGTTCCTTCCACGATTTAGCTATTATGGACAATGCTGCTATGAACATTGGGATGCATATGGCCCTTCTCTTCACTACGTCTGTATCTTTGGGGTACATACCCAGTAGTGCAATGGCTGGATCATAGGGTAGCTCAATTTTTAACTTTTTAAGGGACCGCCACACTGTTTTCCAGAGTGGCTGTACAAACCTGCATTCCCACCAACAATGTAGGAAGGATCCCCTTTCTCCACATCCTCTCCAGCAGTTGCTGCTTCCTGCCTTGTTCATTTTTGCCATTCTAACTGACATAAGGTGGTATCTTAGTGTGGTTTTGATTTGAATTTCCCTGATGGCTAATGATTTTGAACATTTTTTCATGTGTCTGTTGGCCATTTGTATGTCATCATTGGAAAAGTGTATGTTCATATCTTCTGCCCATTTTTTGATTTGTTTATTTGTTTCTCGTGTATTGAGTTTGAGAAGTTCTTTGTAGATCTTGGATACCAGTCCTTTATCTGTAGTATCATTTGCAAATATATTCTCCCATTCCGTGGGCTGCCTCTTAGTTTTTTTGATTGTTTCCTTGGCTGTGCAGAAGCTTTTTATCTTGATGTAGTCCCACGTGTTCACTTTATCTTTTGTTTCTCTTGCCTTTGGAGATGTGTCATGAAAAAGGTTGCTTTGGCCGATGTCGTAGAGGTTGCTGCCTATGTTCTCCTCTAGGATTTTGACGGATTCCTGTCTCACATCGAGGTCTTTCATCCATTTGGAGTTTATCTTTGTGTATGGTGTGAGAGAGTGGTCAAGTTTCATTCTTTTGCATGTAGCTGTCCAATTTTCCCAGCACCATTTATTGAAGAGACTGTCTTTTTTTCCACTGGATGTTTTTTTCCAATGATATAACACTTCTATACATTTCTTAGTGCTCATAAAGTTAAGTGTACTCTTAATCACCTTTATCTGTTTCACCCATCCCCACCCACCTCCACTCTGGCAACCACCAATTTATTCTGTATTTTGAAGAGTCTTTGTTTGTTTGTTTGTTTTTTAATTTGTTCATTTTTTACTTAAGTTCCCCATATGAGTGAAATCATATGGTATTTGTCTTTCTTTAACTTATTTCATTTAGCATTATACCATCTAGGTACATCCATGTTGTTGCAAATGGCAAGATTTCATTCTTTTTTATGGCTAATATTCCATCATATATATACACACACACACAGACACACACACCACATCTTCTTTATCCTTTCATCTATCAGAGGATACTTGTGTTGCTTCCATAATTTGGATATTGTAAATCATGCTGCAATAAGCACAGGGCTGCATATATCTTTTTGAATTAGTGTTTTCATTTTCTTTGGGTAAATGCCCAGTAAAGCAACAGAAGTGTTTTAATTATAGCTTCTAGTAAGAGGTAGATATTGACGGTAAAGCCTGGGCAGTTTTGATCTGAATAAAGATGAGATACAGAGTGAAGGGGGTTTGAAACTGAGCAGGATAGGCTTGAGGGTTTCCTGGGACTAGGGATTCCAAGAAAAAAATGAAAGAGCTCAGAGTTAAAAGTGGCTGGAACTGGAAAAATAGGATCTTTATTGTTGAAACAACACGAAAATTTTGGTGTGTCCCCTGGCTTGGAAGTTATCACTCTTGTTTTCATAACAAGAAAACAGGAACAAACCAAACATTAATAACACTTCTTACATGCACTGGAGAATTGGGATCTCAGAGAAAACTGCTACCCCCCTAATAGGATAGTCAGACAGGGGAATACAGAGAATCACAACTTATTAGAGCAGAAGCCCAAGAGCAGAAACTGCCACTGGAAGTGATACTGAGTTAGGAAAACAAACTGTAATTGACACATTGCTGGAGGCTCAGTGTGGACAAGCTTGTTAGCTAAAACCTCCAGAGGGACCAGTTTTAGGGGAGTCCCCACATTTTCATGAGTTTGATCTCTAGGAGCCCTACCAAATTTTCACAGTGAAGATCAAAAAACAAAAATCCCCTTGTGCTTCCAGCAGAGGAAGGGGGGAAATAACCATTTTGAACTATGCCCAGAAAATTCTGCTCTTTTTAACAAGGCCCACCTTCAAGGGAAACTAATCTAAGAGAGCCCAACTGACTGGGATTTTACCAGAGCCAAAGTGACCCAGGGGAAAGGAAATAACAAATTCCAGCCCCCTGTAGGCTTTCTGTCTCACCTATGGGGGTAAAAACTGAGAAGCACTTGTGAAGATCATGGCCTGGTAATGGAGGTTCATTAAAAGACTGAGCCTTAATCATAGGACTATAAAATGCTTCCCTTCTCCCCCCACCTCACCATTACATCGAGTGTTTCTGTATAATAACAGGAACACAGCTGAAAGAACTGTGTGTCTCAGATATTATTTAAGAATTCTCAGGGCACCTGGGTGACTCAATCAGTTAAGCATCTGCCTTTGGCTCAGGTCATGATCCCAGGGTCCTGGGGTCGCGCCCCATGTCAAGTTCTCCCCTTTCCTCTGCCTGCTTCTCCCCCTCCCCAGCTCTCCCTGTCAAATAAACAAATTTTAAAAATCTTTATTAAAAAAAAGAAGTCTCAACAGAGAGAGAGGGAAAAAAAGTGCACCAGGAGAAATTTTAGTCTCTGACATCTACAGCTAAAGCAAATGATAAACACAGTCAAATACCCAGCAGATAAATATAAAACCTCACAATAAGGGCCTATTTACCTCAGTTCCTTTTACTTAGTAAATCATGTTTGGCTATTAGTGAAAAATTAAAAGACATACTAAAAGACAGAAAAAAAATCCCACAGTTTGAAGAAACAGAGCAAGCACCAGAACCAGACTCAAATATAGCAGAGATGTTGGAATTATCAGACTGAAAATATAAAACAACTATATTAATATGATAAGAGCTCTAACAGAAAAAAATAGGTAGCATGCAAGAACAGATGGGTTATTTGAGCAAATATATAGAAACTTTTTCTTCAAGAATCAAAATAAAATGCTAGAAATCAAAAACGTTGTAAGAAATAAAGAATAACATTTGATAGACACATCAAAAGCATTAGACTGGACACAGCTGAAGAAAGAATCAATGAACTTGAAGGATTGTCAATAAGAACTTCTAAGAATAAAATTCAAACAGAAAAAAGAATGAAAAAGAAGAGAATATGCAACCTGTGGGACAATTACAAAAGGTGTAACATATACATAATGCAAATACTAGAAGAGAGAAAAGGGCAGAAGAAATATTCAAAGTAATAATGACTGCAAATTTTCTAAAACTAATGAAAGACGTCAATCTAGAGATGCAGGAATCTCACAGAAGAACAAACAGGGTAAATACCAAAAAATACATTCCTAGCCATATCAGAATCAAACTGGAGAAAATCAAAGACAAAGGAAGATCTTGAAAGAAGCCAGATGAACAAAACACCTTATCTATAGAGGAGCAAGGGTAAGAATTACATCAGATTTCTTTTCAAAACTGTGCTAACAAGAAGAGTGGAATGAAATATTTCAAGAATTGAAATATAAAGCCCATGAACCTAGAATTCTGTATCCAGAGAAATTATACTTCAAAATTTAAAGAGAAATAAAGTCTTCCTTAGACAAAAGTTGAGAGAATTTATCACCAGTAGATATGATCAAAAGTTCTTCAGAAATAAGGAAAATGATATAGGTCAAGAACTTGGATCTACATTAAGAAAGACCATTAGAGAAGGAACAAATGGAGATAAAATACAATATATTATTTTTCATTCTTATTTTATCTGATATATAACTGTTCAAAATAATAGAGTAACAACGTATTTGGTAATTATAGCTTATACATAAGTGAAATGAATGACACCAATGTTATACAAGATAGGAAGTATGAATTTGGAATGCTCTGCTATAAGGTATTTGCACTACCTGTGAAGTGGTATAGTGTTATTTGTGTTTTTTTGGGAAGGTGTGTATTTAAAATTATATTCATTGTACTTGTATGTACTTAGTGTACTAGGGTTAGTTGTAAATGTAAATTGCAAATTCTAGGGCCACTACTAAAAAAAGTAAAAGAAGTACAATTGGTATGTTAAGAGCAGAGAAAATGGAATCATATGAAATATTTAAAAGCAGAGAAGGCAGAAATAGAATGACAAAAAAGGAACAAAGAACAAAGGCAACACATAGAAAACAGTAACAAATGTGGGTAGATATTAATCCACCTGTATCATAATCACTTTATATGTCAGTGGTCTAAATGCTCCGATTAAAAGACAGTGTTAACACTAATTCAAAAAGATATATTTCAACCCCTATATTTGGTGGCATCATAAGAGCATTTCACTCATATGTGAAATCTAAAAAATAACACAAATGAATAACCAAACAAAAAGCAGAATCAGACCTATAATTACAGAGAATAAGCTGATTGCTGTCAGAGGGAAGGAGGGCGATGGGCAAAATGGGTGAAAGGGAGTGGGAGATACAGGCTTCCAGTTATGGAATGAATAAGTCATGAAATAAAAAACACAGCATAGGGAATATAGTCAATAATGTAATAGTATTGTATAGTGACAGATGGTAGCTACACTAGTGGTAAGCATAGCATAAGGTATAGAGAAGTTAAATCACTATGTTTACACCTGAAACTAATGTAGCATTGTGTGTCAACGTTAGTCAAATAAAAAACTTTGAAGATAGAGTCTTTTAGAGTGGATTAAAAAAATACTCAACTGTATGTTGTTTACAGGAACCCACTTTAAATATAAAGACAAAGATAAATTAAAAGTAAAGGAATACAGAAAGATATACCATGCTAACACAATCAAAAGAAAGCTGGAGGAACTATAATAATAAAATATATATTTATTAAAATAATAAAAGACAAAGATGACTTCAAAGTAATGGAAATTATCAGGGATAAACATGGGCATTATGTAATGATAAGAGGGTCAATATTCCAAGAACACATAAAAATCCCTAATATATATGCAAAAAATCCCTAATATGTATGCATCTAACAAAAAAGTATCAAAATACAGGAGGCAAAACTTATAGAACTGAAAGGAAAAATAGATGAGCCCACTATTATAGTTGAAGATTTCAACTGTTGTCTATCTTACTGTGATAGATCCAACAAGCAGAAAATCAGTAAGGACACAGTTGAACTGAACAGCACCATCAATCAACTAGATTACCAAATTCTTTAAGTATTTTATAGAATACTTTATCTAACAACAGCAGAATGTACATTCTTCTCTACCTCATTATTCACCAAGATAAACCCACTTTGTGAGTCATAAGAGATACCTTAAAATTTTCCAAGACTAGAAATAAAAAAGTGTGTTTTCAGATCTCAATGGAATTAAACTAAATATCAATAACAGGAAAATGGAAAACCCCACAATACTTGGCTATTAACACACTTATTCATAACACATAGACTACAGAAAAAGTTTCATGAGAAATTTAAAAATATTTCACATTAAATGAAAAAGTATACTGAAAAACAAACTGAGGGCTTCAGAGGGGAAGGGAGTGGGGGAATGGGATAGGCTGGTGATGGGTAGTAAGGAGGGCATGTATTGCATGGTGTACTGGGTGTTATATGAAACTAATGAATCAAGGAACTTTACATCAAAAACCAGTGATGAACTGTATGGTGACTAACATAATATAAATAAAAAATATTGTTATAAAAAATAAATGAAAAAGTATAACATCAATATTTGTGGGATACAGCAAAAGCAGCACTTAGAGGAAAATTTATAGTACTGAATTCATATATTAGAAAAGAAGAAAGATCTCAAATCAATAATCTGATCTTCCACCTTAGAAAACTAGGAAAAAAGCAAATTAAATCCACAGTAAGCAGAAGAAATGAAGTAATGAAAATTAGAGCAGAAATTAATGAAATTGGAAGGGGGAATGAAGCATGAGAGACTATGGACTCTGAGAAACAAACTGAGGGCTTCAGAGGGGAGGGGAGTGGGGGAATGGGATAGGCTGGTGAATGGGTAGTAAGGAGGGCACGTATTGCATGGTGCACTGGGTGTTATACGCAACTAATGAATCATCAAACTTTACATAAAAAACCAGGGATGTACTGTATGGAGACTAACATAATATGATAAAAAATATTATAATTAAAAAATTTAAAAAGAAATCAATGAAATTGAAAATAAGAAATCAATAGAGAAAATTAACAAAACTAAAAGCTATTTCTTTGAAAAAATTAATAAATTTGATAAACCTCTACCCTGGCTAAAAAAAGAGAAGACACAAATTACTAATACTTGAAATGAGAGACAGACCATCACTACTAATCACATTAATATTTAAAAGATAAAAGACTGGTGTCCAAGATCTACAAAGAACTTCTCAAACTCAATACACAAGAAACAAATAAACAAATCATAAAATGGGCAAGAGATATGAACAGACACTTTCCCAATGATGACATACAAATGGCTAACAGACACATGAAAAAATGTTCAAAATCATTAGCCATCAGGGATATTCAAATCAAAACCACACTAAGATACCACCTTATGCCAGTTAGAATGGCAAAAATTGACAAGGCAAGAAACAATTGTTGGAGAGGATGTGGAGAAAGGGGATCCCTCCTACATTGTTGGTGGGAATGCAAGTTGGTACAGCCACTCTGGAAAACAGTGTGGAGGTCCCTTAAAAAGTTAAAAATTGAGCTACCCTATGATCCAGCAATTGCACTACTGGGTATTTACCCCAAAGATACAGACGTAGTGAAGAGAAGGGCCATATGGACCCCAATGTTCATAGCAGCATTGTGCACAATAGCTAAATCCTGGAAAGAGCCAGGATGCCCGTCAACAGGTGAATGGATTAAGAAGATGTCATCCATATATACAATGGAATAGTACTCAGCCATCAAAAAGAACGATTTCTCAACATTTGCTGCAACATGGACAGCACTGGAGGAGATAATGCTAAGTGAAATAAGTCAAGCAGAGAAACACAATTACCATATGGTCTCTCTCATCTATGGAACATAAGAACTAGGAAGATTGGTAG
>NW_024423319.1:64287585-64291057 GCF_017311325.1 Ursus maritimus
ATAAAAAAGTGTGTTTTCAGATCTCAATGGAATTAAACTAAATATCAATAACAGGAAAATGGAAAACCCCACAATACTTGGCTATTAACACACTTATTCATAACACATAGACTACAGAAAAAGTTTCATGAGAAATTTAAAAATATTTCACATTAAATGAAAAAGTATACTGAAAAACAAACTGAGGGCTTCAGAGGGGAAGGGAGTGGGGGAATGGGATAGGCTGGTGATGGGTAGTAAGGAGGGCATGTATTGCATGGTGTACTGGGTGTTATATGAAACTAATGAATCAAGGAACTTTACATCAAAAACCAGTGATGAACTGTATGGTGACTAACATAATATAAATAAAAAATATTGTTATAAAAAATAAATGAAAAAGTATAACATCAATATTTGTGGGATACAGCAAAAGCAGCACTTAGAGGAAAATTTATAGTACTGAATTCATATATTAGAAAAGAAGAAAGATCTCAAATCAATAATCTGATCTTCCACCTTAGAAAACTAGGAAAAAAGCAAATTAAATCCACAGTAAGCAGAAGAAATGAAGTAATGAAAATTAGAGCAGAAATTAATGAAATTGGAAGGGGGAATGAAGCATGAGAGACTATGGACTCTGAGAAACAAACTGAGGGCTTCAGAGGGGAGGGGAGTGGGGGAATGGGATAGGCTGGTGAATGGGTAGTAAGGAGGGCACGTATTGCATGGTGCACTGGGTGTTATACGCAACTAATGAATCATCAAACTTTACATAAAAAACCAGGGATGTACTGTATGGAGACTAACATAATATGATAAAAAATATTATAATTAAAAAATTTAAAAAGAAATCAATGAAATTGAAAATAAGAAATCAATAGAGAAAATTAACAAAACTAAAAGCTATTTCTTTGAAAAAATTAATAAATTTGATAAACCTCTACCCTGGCTAAAAAAAGAGAAGACACAAATTACTAATACTTGAAATGAGAGACAGACCATCACTACTAATCACATTAATATTTAAAAGATAAAAGACTGGTGTCCAAGATCTACAAAGAACTTCTCAAACTCAATACACAAGAAACAAATAAACAAATCATAAAATGGGCAGAAGATATGAACAGACACTTTCCCAATGATGACGTACAAATGGCTAACAGACACATGAAAAAAATGTTCAAAATCATTAGCCATCAGGGAAATTCAAATCAAAACCACACTAAGATACCACCTTATGCCAGTCAGAACGGCAAAAATTGACAAGGCAAGAAACAATTGTTGGAGAGGATGTGGAGAAAGGGGATCCCTCCTACATTGTTGGTGGGAATGCAAGTTGGTACAGCCACTCTGGAAAACAGTGTGGAGGTCCCTTAAAAAGTTAAAAATTGAGCTACCCTATGATCCAGCAATTGCACTACTGGGTATTTACCCCAAAGATACAGACGTAGTGAAGAGAAGGGCCATATGGACCCCAATGTTCATAGCAGCATTGTGCACAATAGCTAAATCCTGGAAAGAGCCAGGATGCCCGTCAACAGGTGAATGGATTAAGAAGATGTCATCCATATATACAATGGAATAGTACTCAGCCATCAAAAAGAACGATTTCTCAACATTTGCTGCAACATGGACAGCACTGGAGGAGATAATGCTAAGTGAAATAAGTCAAGCAGAGAAACACAATTACCATATGGTCTCTCTCATCTATGGAACATAAGAACTAGGAAGATTGGTAGGAGAAGAAAGAGATAAAGAAAGGGGGGGTAATCAGAAGGGGGAATGAAGCATGAGAGACTATGGACTCTGAGAAACAAACTTAGGGCTTCAGAGGGGAGGGCTGTGGGGGAATGGGATAGGCTGGTGATGGGTAATAAGGAGGGCACGTATTGCATGGTGCACTGAGTGTTATACGCAACTAATGAATCATTGACGTTTACATCAAAAACCAGGGATGTACTGTATGGTGACTAACATAATATAATAAAAAATATTATTATAATAAAAAAGATAATAAAGAAATATGAACACAAAACACAAAAACTTTGTGACTACAAATCTGATAACTTAGATGAGATGGACCTAATCCTTGAAAGACGCAATCTAACAAAACTCACACAGGAAGAGATAATGTGAATAAGCCTATTTCTAGTAAAGAAATTAAATAAATAATATTCTTCCAAAACAGAAAGTACAGACACAGGTTGGTATGCTGGTGAATTCTACCAAATATTTTTTTAAAAATATGCAACTAATGAATCATTGAACACTACATCAAAAATTAATGATGTGCTATGTGTTGGGTAATTGAACAGAAAGAAAGAAAGAAAGAAAGAAAGAAAGAAAGAAAGAAAGAAAGAAAGAAAGAAAGAAAGAAAGAAAGAAAGAAGAAAGAAAGAAAGAAAGAAAGAAAGAAAGAAGAAAGAAAGAAAGAAAAAGAAAGAAAGAAAGAAAGAAAGAAAGAAAGAAAGAAAGAAAGAAAGAAAGAAAGAACATATACCAATTCTGTATAATATCTCCAGAAAATAGAAGGAGAAAGAACATTTATTAGTGAATTCCATAATGCAACATGATATAGTAGAAAGAACACAAGACTAGAGTTCTAGTCTTGGCTTATATTACTTATTAGCATGTATAAATCACTAAACTTCTTTGAGCCTCAGTTTCTTCATTAGTTAAGTATGGTTAATAATACTGTTATGCAGAGTTGTATCACTCCAAAATTCACATGTTGGTGTCCTAACCCCTACCATGTGATTGTACTTGAAGACAGAACCTTTAGGGAGGTAATAAGTTAAATGAGGCATAAATGCCCCTAATCTACTAGAGGATTGGTGACCTCATAAGAGAGATACTGTAGACTGCCTCTTCAGCACAGGCACAGAGGAAAGGCCAAGTGAGAGAGAGAGAAGGCAACCATCTACAAGCTAGGAAGAATATCACCAGAAACCACCCTGGCACCTTCTGCTGGACCTCTATCTTTAACAACTGTGAAAATAAATTTGTGTTATTTAAGCCACCCAGTCTGTGGTATTTTGTTATGGCAGCTCCAGCAGATTAATACAAATATCTACCTCTTAGTGTTGTGAAAGCTAATTCAAAAGAAATGACCTTTGAGTATGGTAACAGTTTATGTAAATGCTGAATATTCTTATTAATAATACTCCTTTTCCTACAACTAGGGCATTTAAAACTGTAATAGTTAATAGTTAACTATGCTATATGCCACAGCTTATTTACTTTTAACCTTCACTGTTTAATTTCTAACACTGTAGTAAATCATTTCTGTTTGACAGATACTGTCTTGATAATACACTACAGACGATTCGAGTTGTAGAAAAAGATAAGGGGAAAGGACATAGTCTAATATTTCAGTCTAAAGAGCAGATATTCTTTTTAAAAAGTTTTTAGTTAAATTCCAGTTGGTTAACATACAGTGTTATATTACTTTCAGGTGTACAATATAGTAATTGGATACTTCCATACATTA
>NW_024423319.1:64291067-64307490 GCF_017311325.1 Ursus maritimus
AAAGAAAGAAAGAAAGAAAGAAAGAAAGAAAGAAAGAAAGAAAGAACATATACCAATTCTGTATAATATCTCCAGAAAATAGAAGGAGAAAGAACATTTATTAGTGAATTCCATAATGCAACATGATATAGTAGAAAGAACACAAGACTAGAGTTCTAGTCTTGGCTTATATTACTTATTAGCATGTATAAATCACTAAACTTCTTTGAGCCTCAGTTTCTTCATTAGTTAAGTATGGTTAATAATACTGTTATGCAGAGTTGTATCACTCCAAAATTCACATGTTGGTGTCCTAACCCCTACCATGTGATTGTACTTGAAGACAGAACCTTTAGGGAGGTAATTAAGGTTAAATGAGGCATAAATGCCCCCTAATCTACTAGAGGATTGGTGACCTCATAAGAAGAGATACTGTAGACTGCTCTTTCAGCACAGGCACAGAGGAAAGGCCAAGTGAGAGAGAGAGAAGGCAACCATCTACAAGCTAGGAAGAGAGATATCACCAGAAACCACCCCTGGCACCTTCTGCTGGACCTCTATCTTTAACAACTGTGAAAATAAATTTGTGTTATTTAAGCCACCCAGTCTGTGGTATTTTGTTATGGCAGCTCCAGCAGATTAATACAAATATCTACCTCTTAGTGTTGTGAAAGCTAATTCAAAAGAAATGACCTTTGAGTATGGTAACAGTTTATGTAAATGCTGAATATTCTTATTAATAATACTCCTTTTCCTACAACTAGGGCATTTAAAACTGTAATAGTTAATAGTTAACTATGCTATATGCCACAGCTTATTTACTTTTAACCTTCACTGTTTAATTTCTAACACTGTAGTAAATCATTTCTGTTTGACAGATACTGTCTTGATAATACACTACAGACGATTCGAGTTGTAGAAAAAGATAAGGGGAAAGGACATAGTCTAATATTTCAGTCTAAAGAGCAGATATTCTTTTTAAAAAGTTTTTAGTTAAATTCCAGTTGGTTAACATACAGTGTTATATTACTTTCAGGTGTACAATATAGTAATTGGATACTTCCATACATTACACTGTGCTCATCACAAGTACACTCCTTAATCTCCATCACATATTTAACCCATCCCCTCACCCACCTCCCTTCTGGTAACCATCAGATTGTTCTCTATAATTAAGAGTCTTTCTTGCTTTGACTCATCCTCTTATTTTTTTCCCTTTATCTTGTTTCTTAAATTCAACACATGAGTGAAATCATATGGTATTTGTCTTTCTCTGACTGACTTATTTGGCTTAGCATTATACTCTCTAGCTCCATTCGTGTCATAACACATGAAAAGATTTCATTTTTTACGGCTGAATAATATTCCATTATATATGTGCCACATCTTTTATCCACACATCAATCCATTGACACTTGGTCTGCTTCCATATCTTGGCTATTCTAAATGATGCTGCTATAAACATAGGGGTGCATATATCCCTTTGAATTGGTGTTCTTGTATTCTTTGGGTAAATACCCAGTAGCACAATTGCTGGGTTGTAAGGTAGTTTTGTTTTTAACTTTTTGAGGTACTTCCATAGCATTATCCAGAGTGGCTGCACCCATTGGCACTCCCACCAACAGTGCATGAGTGCTCCTTTTTCTCCACATCCTCACTAATGCCTGTTGTTTCTTGTGTTTTTGGTTTTAGCCATTCTGACAGGTGTGAAGTGATAACTCATTGAAGATGTGATTTGCATTTCCCTGATAATAAGTGATGATGAGCATCTTTTTCTGTGTCTGTTTGCCATCTGGATGTCTTCTTTGGAGAATGTCTGCTCATGTCTTCTGCCCATTTCTTAATTGGATTATTTGGGTTTGGGGTGTTGAGTTTTAAATGTACTTTATGTATTTTGGATCTTAGACCTTTAGCAGATACGTCATTTGCAAATATCTTCTCCCATTCTGTAGGTTGTGTTTTAGTTTTGTTGACTGTTTCCTTTGCTGTGCTGTTTCCCTTGCCTAAGGAGACATATCTATTAAGAAGTTGCTATGGCTGATGTCAAAGAGGTTACTGCCTATACTCTGCTCTAGGGATTTTTATGATTTCAGATATCATATTTAGGTCTTTCATCCCTTTTGAACTTATTTTTGTGTATGGTATATGAAAATGATCCAGTTACATTCTTTTGTATGATGCTGTCCAGTTTTTCCAACACCATTTGCTGAAGAGACTGTCTTTCTCCCATTGGATGTTCTTTCCTGCTTTGTCAAAGATTAATTGACCATAAAATTGTGAGCTTACTTCTAGGTTTTCTATTCTGTTCTGTTGATCTTTGTCTATTTTTGTGCCTGTACCATACTTTCTTGATCACTGCAGCTTTGTAATATAACTTGAAGTCCAGAATTGTGATCCCTTCAGGTTTGCTTTTCATTTTCAAGATTGCTTTGGCTCTTTGGGGTCTTTTTGGTTCCATACAAATTTTAGGATTGTTTGTTCTAGTTCTATGAAAAGTACTGTTGGTATTTTGATAGGGATTGCATTAAATGTGTAGATTGCTTTGGGTAGTATAGGCATTTTAACAATATTTGTTCTTCCAATCCATGAACACGGAATGTCTTCCCATTTATTTGTGTCATATTCAATTTCTTTCATCAGGGTTGGAGTTTTCAGAATACAGGTCTTTCACCTCTTTGGTAAGGTTTATTCCTAGCTATCTTATTATTTTTGGTGCAATTATAAATGCACCAAATTTAATTTAATGCACTTAATTTCTCTTCCTGCTGCTTCATTATTGTGTATAGAAATGCAACATATTTCTGTATATTGATTTTATATTCTACAACTTTACTGAATTTGTTTATCAGTTCTAGCAGCTTTTTGGTGGAGTGTTTTGGCTTTTCTATAAATAGGATCATATCATCTGCAGATAGCAAGAGTTTTACTTCTTTCTTACTGATTTTGATTCCTTTGGTTTCTTTTTGTTGTCTGATTGCTTATGACTAGGACTTCTAGTCCTATGATGAATAGAAGTGGTGAGTAGCCATCCTTGTCTTGTTGCTGACCTTAGGGGTAAAGCTGTCAGTTTTTTCCCGTAAAGAATAATGTTAGCTGTGAATTTTTCAGAGACAGTTTTTAGTATCTTGAGGTATATTCCCCCTAAGCCTATTTTGTTGATGGTTTTTATCATGAATAGATATTGAACTTTATAAAATACTTTTTTCTCCATCTATGGAAATGATCGTATTGTTCTTATCCCTTCTCTTAATGACGTGACATATCACATTGATTGATTTGCAAATATGTTTTATTATGTTAGTCACCATACAATACATCATTAGCTTTGATGTAGTGATTTGCAAATATTGAACCACTTTTGCAACCCGGGAATAAATCCCACTCAATTGTGGGGAATGACTTTTTAAATATATTGTTGAATTCAGCTAGCTAGTGATTTATTAAGACCTTTTGAATATCTATGTTTATCAGGGATATTGAACTATGGTTCTCTTTTTCAGTGGTGTCTTTATCTGGTTTTGGTATCAGGGTAATGCTGGCCTCATAGAATGAATTTGGATGTTTTTCTTCCCTTTCTTATTTTTTGAAACAGTTTGAGAAGAATAGGTATTAAAATTTCTTTAAGTGTTTGGTAGAATTCACCTGTGAAGCTATCTGGCCCTGGACTTTTGTTTGTTGGGAGTTTTTTGATTACGGGCTCAATTTCTTTGCTGGTTACCAGTCTGTTCAAGTTTTCTATTTCTTCTTGTTTCATTTTTGGTAGTTTTTATGTTTCTAGGAATTTATCCTTTTCTTCTAGGTGTTCCAGTTTGTTAGCATGTTGTTTTTCATAAAATTCTCTTATGATCATTTGTTTTTCTGTGGTGTTGACTGTTATTTCTCCTCCCTCATTTGTGATTTTATTTGAGTCCTTTCTCTTTTTTTCTTGGTAAGTCTAACTAGAATTTTATCAGTTTTAATGATTTAACAAAAACAACTCCTGGTTTCATTGATCTGTTTTATCATTTAAAAAAAATTTCTATATCATTTATGTCTGCTCTAATCTTTATTATTTCCTTCTTTCTGCTGGCTTTAGGTTTTGTTTGTTCTTTTTCTAGCTCCTTACGGTGTAACATTAGGTTATTTGCTTGGGATTTTTCTTGCTTCTTGAAGTCCGTATTGCTATAAACTTCCCTCTTAGAACCACTTTTCCTGCATCCTAGAGGTTTTGGGGTGTTGTGTTTTCATTTTTATTTGTTTCCATGTACTTTTTAATTTCTTCTTTGATTATCTGTTGACCTATTCATTATTTAGTAGTATGTTATTTAACCTCCATGTATTTGTCATCTTTTCAGATTTTTTCTTGTGGTTGACTTCTAGTTTCATAGTGATGTGGTCAGAAAATACACATGGTATGATTTTGATCTTCTTAAATTTGTTGAGGTTTGTTTTGTAGGCTAATATGTGCTCTGTTCTGGAGAATGATCCATCTGAACTTGAAAAGAATGTGTATTCTGCTGTTTTAGGATGAAATGTTCTGAATCCATCTCTTAAATCTATCTTTTCCATTGTGTCATTCAAAGTCATTGTTTCCTTGATGCTCTGTTTAAATGATCTGTCTATTGATGTGAGGTGTTAAAGTCCCCTACTTTTATTGTATTATTATTATTAAGTTCTTTATGTTTGTTATTAGCTGTATATGTATTTGCATGCTCCTATGTTGAGTGCATGAATATTTACAATTGTTATATCTTCTTCTCAGAGTGTCCCCTTTATTATTGCATCGTGTCCTTCTTTGTCTCTTGTTAAATTATTTGTTTTAAAGTCTATTTTGTTCAGTATAAGTGCTGCTACTCTAGCTTTTATTTTTCATTCAAGATTTTATTTAAATTCAGGTTAGTTCACATATAGCGTAGTGTTAGTTTCAGGGGTAAATTTATTGATCCATCAGTTGCATATAACACCCAGTGCTCATTACATCAAGTGCCCTCCTAATGCCCATAACCCAATTACCCCATCCCCCACCCACCTTCCCTCCAGCAACCCTCAGTTTGTTCCCTATAGTTAGGAGTCACTTACGGTTTGCTTCCCTCTCTGTCTTTATCTTAATTTATTTCTCCTTCCCTTCCCTAATGTTCATCTGTTCTGTTTCTTAAATTCCACATATGAGTGAAATCATATGGTATTTGTCTTTCTCTGACTGACCTATTTTGCTTAGCATAATATACTCTAGTTCCATCCATGTCATTGCAAATGGCAGGTTCATCAGTTGACAGACATTTGGGCTCTTTCCATGTTTCGACTATTGCGTATAGTGCTGTTATAAACATTTATATCCATTTGCGTAATAGATGTTTCTCCATCCTCTCATTTTTAATCTTCAGGTGTCTTTAGTTCTAAAATAGGTCTCTTGTAGGCAGCATATACATGGATCTTGTTTTTTAAATCTATCTTGTCACATTATGTCTTTTGATTGGAGCAATTAGTTTATTTACCTTCAAAGTAGTTATTGATAGATATGTGTTTATTGACATTTTATTACTTGTTTTGTGCTTCCTTCTGAAGATTTTCTCTGGTCCTTTCTTGTCTTTCTCTACAAAGCAGAGAAGCTTGGGTTGTGACAACAGAACATACTCCCCCTAATTTTTTTTTAAAGATTTTATTTATTTATTTGACAGAGATAGAGACAGCCAGCGAGAGAGGGAACACAAGCAGGGGGAGTGGGAGAGGAAGAAGCAGGCTCCCAATGGAGGAGCCTGATGTGGGGCTTGATCCCAGAACGCTGGGATCACGCCCTGAGCTGAAGACAGGCGCTTAACCACTGTGCCACCCAGGCGCCCCCATACTCCCCCTAATTTGAAAGTGTTCCTTGTATGTTACTTTTAAGATCTCAGTTGGGACCTGCATTAAAGACTAGAACATAACTCCATATCATCTTTATTTTATCTTTCTTCCTTCTTTAACCCCAAAGTATTAAAGCTACATGCTCTTTGTTTTTTCCTTCAAAGGCATTATTCAGGCACCAGAAACAGATGGAGACAGGTTTAGTCCAAAGCACTAGTTTCCATTACCTTAAGTGCCTGCCTCAGTGGTTTTTCTTAGGGGTAGAATTTCTTACACTTGGTCTCAGGCCCACAGTATATGCAATACTTCAATCAAATTGTTTGCGACATATTGGAGTGAGTGCTTAGGAACTATGAGTTCCTCATATATCAAAAGAAGGCTGAATACTTGTTACACAGGCACCGAAGTAAAGAGGGGAAGAGTTTTCAAAATTCCTACTTGTCATGGAGTTATACTCTAACGTTGAAAATGTTCTGATTTAGATAACATACAAAGATGCACAGTCACAGACCATGTTGGAAACTGTAGATTCCAGGAGTGTTATTGAAAGTCCTCCACGCTCTGGTCCTGGCCTGTTTTTCTGTTCTAATTTCCTATTATGCTTACTCTTTCAGTTTAGTTCCATATATATTTATTTGAGTGTTTGTGATATACTTACTGGCCACATTCTAGGCCTTGTAGAAAAACAAACCAATCTATCTGCAGTCCCTTCTTCAAGAATCTCAAAAGTTCATAGTCTCAGAGGGGAAAATTCCAAAATGTCTTGCATGGTTAATGGGATTATCGGCTCCTGCTCCATGTAAAGAAGTCATGCATGAGGGAGTGTGAGCCACCCCTATTCTATTCTTGGCCACTGGTTTTTCTGACAGCCTTAGGAGGCCATAGGGAATAGAGAAGAGAACTTAGATACGTGAAGTGTAAGGCATGGGTTCCAGCCCTGTTGTGTTGATTTTGGGCAAGTCACTTCTTGCAAGATATACAAAGTAATATTATTTTCCTGCATAACCATAGGGAGGAGTTGAACAAACTTCAAGGAATGAGGTATAACCATCAATGAATTTTTTCCTTATGGTGAATATTTGTTCCTGAATAGGAGATTTGGCCCTTCCAACAATTTTGAGAGAAGCTTGGAAAGCATGAAATGTACTGACATTCCAGCAGTCTTGGTGTGTGCAAAGTTCTCAACCTGTCATCACCTAGGAATGTAATTCTGGGAATATCAGGTATCCAAATTTCACCTGTGTTTCTCCTTGATGTCCCATTTGGGCCTAAGACATCTTCTATAACAGACATGTGTGTGTGCTTCAGCTGAGAGAGGGAAAGATGTCTGGGTGAGGGGAGGGGGTACTGCTGCTGTAGATCAAAGGCATTTGAGATAACAGACATTGCGGGTTTTGTACTCTTAGTAATGGGCTCCATTCCTTCAGGGATTTCCAAGGAAAAGGGGTAAGGATGAGACATGAAGAAAGAGTGGAAAAACTGTTGCTCAAATGGAGCCTTGGTATTTGGTAAAAAGGATGTTTGGGAGGTCAAGATACTTGAATTCTAGTCCCAGTTCTGTCATTCACTTGATATGTGACCTTGGGAAAGTAATCTCTTAGTTGTTTCTTTTCTTTTTCTCAGTTACTTTATATTTAAAAAGTGGCTGGATTAACTGATTTCCAAGGTACCTTCTCACTCTGACCTTCAATACTTTGGGTCCTCAAAGTTCTTTAGAGAGAGAGCGAATACCAAGACTGTCAGATATCATAAATAGGAAGTTAAGGAAGGTAAGATAATAAAAGAACATAATTTTACTGTATAAATACAGAAAGTATGAATTGATGTATTGTGTTATTAGCATTTTACTCTATGTACTTTCCAGATGTCCCAGGATAACTATCTTGTCCTATTTTTCCTAGAAACAATCCAAATATCTTGGTAATTGCAATGTTTCACCATTCCAATTGACTCTCCTAAGCTGCCTCATTCAATCAGAAAGGATTTCAGAACATCATTGTTTTTCATTAGAAAACAAGAGAGGGAGACAAACCATAAGAGACTCTTAACTATAGGAAATAAACTGAGGGTTGGCAGAGGGTACGTGCGGTGTGGGGGGGGTGGAGTAACTGGGTGATGGGCGTTAAGGAAGGCACGTGATATAATGAGCACTGGCTGTTATATGTAACTGATGAATAACTGAACTCTACCTCTGAAACTAATGATACATGATACATTAATTAATTGAATTTCAAGAAAGTAAAATTTAAAAAAGAAACCAAAGCTTTATTTTTGCTTCAGAAAATATGGTTGCCCGAACTCTGTAGCACTTACCTTATCTTTCCTTTCTAGGTTTTTTCTCATGCATATCAGTTTTTTCATTGGTATAAATAATATTCAAAGCAATTGAAACTTTCTATAAATATAATCGGCACAGATCACTTATTACTCACAAATGACATGTGTTTGGGAATATAAAGAGCCATGCTTAAAACTACATTTACTGTGGATGCTTGGAATAGACAGGCAAACGAAGCTTCTCAACTGTAAGGTTCTGGGGATAATTATAGGGCAGAAGAATCTGGGGAGTGGGGAGAAATAGCAGCAGAAACAGAGAAGAAATCTTCAAATATCCTTTATGTATAGCCTCTGCTGGTGGGAATTGGGAACCAGAAGGTTTGGGCTTAGGTGACATAGAATGTAAATGATGTCTGCCTGAATTTTTATCTCCAGCCCAAACCTCTCCTAAGTCCCAGACTAGAATTTCAAACTGCCTGTTCCATCTCTCAGTATGGCACCTCAAATTCATTCATCTTCCCTTTTATTTTCCTGAATCTATTGTTCATATAACTGGTACCATCATTTTTATTTTCCCAATCGCTAAGACTAATAAGTTTGGCAATATCTCTGATTCTTCCATTGTCTCACTAAATTCAGTCAGTTGCCATGTTGTGTGGATATTCCTCCATAATATCTCTCATGAGCAAAAACTCCTATGCATACTCATTAACACCACCTTCAATTAGGCCTTCATAACTTCTCATTTCAAATATTTTAATAACCTTTTATCTGATCCATTCCTTCTAAACCTTATCAACTTCAATCAGTAAAAACCTAGAGCAACCTTTAGCTTAGTTTCTTTTCCCACCAGTAGTTCCACCAATAGTGTTAGACCAAGTTTATGGGGCAGTGATATTCTCAGTTTTTAGTGGTACGTGTACATTTTTTTTTATTGTGAGATGTGAAGAAGGAATAGCAGTAGTTTGCAGGACTTCCTGAAATAGTTGGAGGAAATTTCAGGAGTTAAAGTGGACTAAGATGGTTGCATAATTATATTTGTGTCTAACTCTGAAGAACTCCCATTGTATGTTTTATCTCCTAATTTGGATGTTAAAACAGACCCGACATCTGTAGCTTTCCCCTTGGCCACAACAAAAAAATTTTATCTTCTTTGCTTCTTTTTTTATACACTTTTACCAGCTGAATGCTTTTCTGTTGCTTTTTGCTCTCTAGCCTCATCTGATCCATTTCACAGATGTTGGGAACTCAGGGATTCCCCTTAGGTTTTAGTGTCTCCTCCCTCATTAGCAGCCTTGGCCTCTTACTACAGTCATGTTTCCATCACTCACATGTACTTGGCCACGTGGCAGCTTTGCTGATGGGCTCTGCAGCCATCTCCCACAAACACAGGCCAAGAGGTGACATTCAATCTATCCAGAGTATACTTCCATCCTGCCAAAGCTGTAAAACTGTCTAGAATTGTAGTTCCTTCCAGTTATGTGCACCAAAGCACCTGCCAATGTCATTAATCAGTTTCCTAATGATTTCATGGTACATCAGATAGAGCTCAGGTGGCCTGTAGTAAGAAAGTAAGGCCATAGCAGCAACTAGGCTAGTTGTTTGGGCTCAGAGATCCTGAAACTCTTAAGCCACAAGGCATGAGAAGTCCATTGGGTGTTTCTGGAAACTGTCCCAAAGACTGGAAAATATCCAGGCAGAGGCAAAGGAAAGGTTAGGAGAACACAGATGTCCTAGCTATCAGGCAAAGGCTGCCTCCTCAGTGGGGGTTGTGGAGTGACCCAGCCCAGTCACCTCATGGATGCCATTTAGTCAGTGGGCCTGCTTGTCTGGATCTAGGGGCATCTTTGGAGGGCTTGCCCAGCATCCCAGGCATGTACAATGCTTCCATCTAACTCAAACCACATGCAGAAGGATCATGTCATACTTGGCATATAACCAATCAAGAAAGGCATGAGAGGGTGTCCAGACCTTAACTTGTTTGAACAAATGTTCAAAAAACATTTCTAAGGGGATATTCCAGAAAAACATACTCAAGGTCTTAAAACAGATGTTCAGTCTCTAGGAGGATTGTGTTGCTTTGCAGCCAGTATTATTGAATGCTATAAGTAGAACCAAATCAGTTCAAGGTTTGAATTATGGTG
This sequence comes from Ursus maritimus, assembly GCF_017311325.1. Taxonomy (NCBI): domain Eukaryota; kingdom Metazoa; phylum Chordata; class Mammalia; order Carnivora; family Ursidae; genus Ursus; species Ursus maritimus. The sequence goes on from NW_024423319.1 coordinate 64,301,291, forward strand.
GCTTTTCAGATTTTTCTTGTAGCTTAATGTGGGCCAGGGAAAGGGTGGGTTAGATAACAGAGGATAATGCTAAGGAGGCAGCAATCTTTTGTGCTTTAGTGCCTCAGCTTCAGAGTTAGGCAGGCAAAGGCTTAGACCCCTGACTAGCTGAGTGACTCAATCTCTCAGAGACTCAGTTTCCTCATTTGTAAAATGAGGGCAATAACATTGCTTACTTGGTTTGTGAATTGGACTAAAAGTAAATATCATATATAAAGAGTTTGCATAATGCATATCATGCATTAGGCACTCAGTAGGTCCTAGACAATATTATTAATGTTACTAAAAGTACCTTTACCTTTACTGCTTCATCTACTACTATTACTATTATAACTACTACACTGTACAACAACTACAAAAACTACTACTACTGGTAATGAGGGCTTTTCCCAAATGAGTTGGGAAGTTGAATACCTCAAGGTCATGATTTCCTAGCTTATGTAGAAGATAGTAATATCAAGGAAGACTGCAGGACTGTCATTCTAGCTTGGAATAGTGTAAATACCAGAGCAGAGCAGGAACCTGGAATTGTATTTCTTTCATCTCAGACCCAAGATCTTCCACTCTTCATTAGTTTGCTATGTGATGTAGCCCAATCCACTTTAGATCTCTAGGTTTCAGTAACTACCCTTGAAAATAAAACGACACTAAAACTTATTTGCAAATCACCTGGTCTGTACCAAAGGCCTAATCTGTGAATGGAATATGATATAAACAAACTGCTCCACATGGGGCATGATACCAGCCTCTAAAGGCATACCAAGCTAACTGACTCCTAATCCAAAGACATGCTATAACCACTACCAGGATTTTTGTTAACCACTGCCAGTGGTAACTTGAGCTCATTGTCATTGGGAGCATGGTCCTACTTTCAATATAGTCATCACCTTGTTATTTCACATTTGCTCATCTATGTTCATCCATAATGACTCTTAAAGGAATTTAATTAATTCATCCATCCATCCATCCATCCAACAAATGATTATTGAGCAACTACAACATGCCAGACATTGTATTTGAATGCACAAGTTCTGGTATGTTCTTAAAATAAATATTAAATTAGCAGTTAATTTGTTTAAAAAACAGTGAAGTAAGAAAATCAGTTAGATTTTTTTATGTATTTATTATGTTTGAACTTTGAGTCATACAATTCAGTAAGCAGTTAGAAAATTAGCTTACTTTCAAAAACACGGAATCAAATTTTTCTTTGCACTTAGGTTCTTTCAGTTGATTTATACAGTTTTCTGCATATGGGTCTAAAAAGTACAGTATAGTTATTTGGCCATTACCTATGCTGTGTTACAATTTCAATATGCAAATCAACCTTCTGATTATGTGACAGGTCTGAAGAAGTACTGCCTTCTGATTTGATGCCAGTGTATAATCAAGTTCCTTGTAATTTAACTGGTATTTATGTTACAGGCAGAATGTTAAATCAGGAATTGTAAACAATTCCTAGGCAATGTGTATAATGTTTGTAAGTCATTCCTAGAAATTGTTCACAATGCCTGTAACATATATGCAACTAGCAACATGCCTGAAATATATAAGAAAACTTCAAGATGCAAACTGGCCATCCCTGTGGCATCCCTGGATTATAACACATTTGCTTTAATAATTCTACTTATTTATATGTTTATATATTTAGATATTAATAATAAGTCTAGTAATAATAGAGTTTATTTTGATAGCTCTCATGGGTTCTGGATTTTTACTAGTTATTGGGTGTTACAAGGCTTTGAACGTGTTCATTTTAAGAGGCACTAGGAATAAAAGAAACCAATAAATAAGAATAAAGGGAATATTGTTTGCCAGATACTCTAAGGCCTCATCCAAATATTCTTATTCCTGTTCACAAGCTATAGCCCAAGCTCCCTTGCCTTTTTTCCCAGCTCATTAGACTCTATCCAAGTAGTTTTTGATACCCTAAGGCCTTCAAACTTTCCTAGGCCACTCAAAAGAAATCTAATAACTTTGCAAATCCCATTGTGTCTAAACATGAAACTTTCTTGCCTGTCCCTGTTCACTTCCCCACTAAGGGGCTTTGTTCTATAGATGATGTAATTGTTTAATTCTACATATTTGATTCCTGCTTAAGTTTATCGTATTTTCATACAGTATTTTGAAATGATCTATATTTTTGGCTTATGTTAGCATTCCCTGCCAAGGGTTATATCTGTGTAACTACCCCAAGCCAAATTGGAGATGAAGGGAAAAAAGTTGAATTAGTCTGGCCTTTGTTTTATATTTTATTTTTATTTTATTTTATTTTTTGATTTTTTATCATATTATGTATATGTAACTGATGAATAACTGAACTCTACCTCTGAAACTAATGATACATGATACATTAATTAATTGAATTTCAAGAAAGTAAAATTTAAAAAAGAAACCAAAGCTTTATTTTTGCTTCAGAAAATATGGTTGCCCGAACTCTGTAGCACTTACCTTATCTTTCCTTTCTAGGTTTTTTCTCATGCATATCAGTTTTTTCATTGGTATAAATAATATTCAAAGCAATTGAAACTTTCTATAAATATAATCGGCACAGATCACTTATTACTCACAAATGACATGTGTTTGGGAATATAAAGAGCCATGCTTAAAACTACATTTACTGTGGATGCTTGGAATAGACAGGCAAACGAAGCTTCTCAACTGTAAGGTTCTGGGGATAATTATAGGGCAGAAGAATCTGGGGAGTGGGGAGAAATAGCAGCAGAAACAGAGAAGAAATCTTCAAATATCCTTTATGTATAGCCTCTGCTGGTGGGAATTGGGAACCAGAAGGTTTGGGCTTAGGTGACATAGAATGTAAATGATGTCTGCCTGAATTTTTATCTCCAGCCCAAACCTCTCCTAAGTCCCAGACTAGAATTTCAAACTGCCTGTTCCATCTCTCAGTATGGCACCTCAAATTCATTCATCTTCCCTTTTATTTTCCTGAATCTATTGTTCATATAACTGGTACCATCATTTTTATTTTCCCAATCGCTAAGACTAATAAGTTTGGCAATATCTCTGATTCTTCCATTGTCTCACTAAATTCAGTCAGTTGCCATGTTGTGTGGATATTCCTCCATAATATCTCTCATGAGCAAAAACTCCTATGCATACTCATTAACACCACCTTCAATTAGGCCTTCATAACTTCTCATTTCAAATATTTTAATAACCTTTTATCTGATCCATTCCTTCTAAACCTTATCAACTTCAATCAGTAAAAACCTAGAGCAACCTTTAGCTTAGTTTCTTTTCCCACCAGTAGTTCCACCAATAGTGTTAGACCAAGTTTATGGGGCAGTGATATTCTCAGTTTTTAGTGGTACGTGTACATTTTTTTTTATTGTGAGATGTGAAGAAGGAATAGCAGTAGTTTGCAGGACTTCCTGAAATAGTTGGAGGAAATTTCAGGAGTTAAAGTGGACTAAGATGGTTGCATAATTATATTTGTGTCTAACTCTGAAGAACTCCCATTGTATGTTTTATCTCCTAATTTGGATGTTAAAACAGACCCGACATCTGTAGCTTTCCCCTTGGCCACAACAAAAAAATTTTATCTTCTTTGCTTCTTTTTTTATACACTTTTACCAGCTGAATGCTTTTCTGTTGCTTTTTGCTCTCTAGCCTCATCTGATCCATTTCACAGATGTTGGGAACTCAGGGATTCCCCTTAGGTTTTAGTGTCTCCTCCCTCATTAGCAGCCTTGGCCTCTTACTACAGTCATGTTTCCATCACTCACATGTACTTGGCCACGTGGCAGCTTTGCTGATGGGCTCTGCAGCCATCTCCCACAAACACAGGCCAAGAGGTGACATTCAATCTATCCAGAGTATACTTCCATCCTGCCAAAGCTGTAAAACTGTCTAGAATTGTAGTTCCTTCCAGTTATGTGCACCAAAGCACCTGCCAATGTCATTAATCAGTTTCCTAATGATTTCATGGTACATCAGATAGAGCTCAGGTGGCCTGTAGTAAGAAAGTAAGGCCATAGCAGCAACTAGGCTAGTTGTTTGGGCTCAGAGATCCTGAAACTCTTAAGCCACAAGGCATGAGAAGTCCATTGGGTGTTTCTGGAAACTGTCCCAAAGACTGGAAAATATCCAGGCAGAGGCAAAGGAAAGGTTAGGAGAACACAGATGTCCTAGCTATCAGGCAAAGGCTGCCTCCTCAGTGGGGGTTGTGGAGTGACCCAGCCCAGTCACCTCATGGATGCCATTTAGTCAGTGGGCCTGCTTGTCTGGATCTAGGGGCATCTTTGGAGGGCTTGCCCAGCATCCCAGGCATGTACAATGCTTCCATCTAACTCAAACCACATGCAGAAGGATCATGTCATACTTGGCATATAACCAATCAAGAAAGGCATGAGAGGGTGTCCAGACCTTAACTTGTTTGAACAAATGTTCAAAAAACATTTCTAAGGGGATATTCCAGAAAAACATACTCAAGGTCTTAAAACAGATGTTCAGTCTCTAGGAGGATTGTGTTGCTTTGCAGCCAGTATTATTGAATGCTATAAGTAGAACCAAATCAGTTCAAGGTTTGAATTATGGTGGCTTTTCAGATTTTTCTTGTAGCTTAATGTGGGCCAGGGAAAGGGTGGGTTAGATAACAGAGGATAATGCTAAGGAGGCAGCAATCTTTTGTGCTTTAGTGCCTCAGCTTCAGAGTTAGGCAGGCAAAGGCTTAGACCCCTGACTAGCTGAGTGACTCAATCTCTCAGAGACTCAGTTTCCTCATTTGTAAAATGAGGGCAATAACATTGCTTACTTGGTTTGTGAATTGGACTAAAAGTAAATATCATATATAAAGAGTTTGCATAATGCATATCATGCATTAGGCACTCAGTAGGTCCTAGACAATATTATTAATGTTACTAAAAGTACCTTTACCTTTACTGCTTCATCTACTACTATTACTATTATAACTACTACACTGTACAACAACTACAAAAACTACTACTACTGGTAATGAGGGCTTTTCCCAAATGAGTTGGGAAGTTGAATACCTCAAGGTCATGATTTCCTAGCTTATGTAGAAGATAGTAATATCAAGGAAGACTGCAGGACTGTCATTCTAGCTTGGAATAGTGTAAATACCAGAGCAGAGCAGGAACCTGGAATTGTATTTCTTTCATCTCAGACCCAAGATCTTCCACTCTTCATTAGTTTGCTATGTGATGTAGCCCAATCCACTTTAGATCTCTAGGTTTCAGTAACTACCCTTGAAAATAAAACGACACTAAAACTTATTTGCAAATCACCTGGTCTGTACCAAAGGCCTAATCTGTGAATGGAATATGATATAAACAAACTGCTCCACATGGGGCATGATACCAGCCTCTAAAGGCATACCAAGCTAACTGACTCCTAATCCAAAGACATGCTATAACCACTACCAGGATTTTTGTTAACCACTGCCAGTGGTAACTTGAGCTCATTGTCATTGGGAGCATGGTCCTACTTTCAATATAGTCATCACCTTGTTATTTCACATTTGCTCATCTATGTTCATCCATAATGACTCTTAAAGGAATTTAATTAATTCATCCATCCATCCATCCATCCAACAAATGATTATTGAGCAACTACAACATGCCAGACATTGTTCTTGGCACTGGGGATATAGGAGTGAACAAGACAGACAAAAGTCCCTGCTGTTATGAAGCTTATAGTATAGCTGCCTGGTCTGGCCAAATGTAACATACTAAGAAACATTATTGAGGTAAGTTCAGTACTTTTTTGAAACAAATTATGGTCAATACTTTTCAACTGAACATGTCTTCTGGGAGGCATGGTTGGGTGGAAAGGGAGGAGATGGTCTTGAATCCAGACTGAGAAAAGGTTCAGAGGGAGGTTTGGGAAAGGGCTTTAATAATAATCATATGACTATATTTTGATTTATCAGATAAATCTGGTTTATATAAATTATATGGCCAATATATGTTTTACAGTTAATATATATTGAATGCATCACATTTTGTAATATGTTAGAAAGTAATGTGACTTTCAATTGTGTAGTTCATAAACTGGCTCTGAAGGCAGTTCCAAAAACAGCATTTCAAAAATATTCTGAACAATAACAGCATAATCATAATAAGTGTATAGATAGATAGATGATAGATAGATAGATAGATAGATAGATAGATAGATAGATAGAT
>NW_024423319.1:64307500-64311095 GCF_017311325.1 Ursus maritimus
GATAGATAGATAGATAGATAGATAGATAGATAGATAGATAGATCTCCAGGGGGACTACTTTGAAAAGTGCCACATGCATTTGGATGTACAAGTTCTGGTATGTTCTTAAAATAAATATTAAATTAGCAGTTAATTTGTTTAAAAAACAGTGAAGTAAGAAAATCAGTTAGATTTTTTTATGTATTTATTATGTTTGAACTTTGAGTCATACAATTCAGTAAGCAGTTAGAAAATTAGCTTACTTTCAAAAACACGGAATCAAATTTTTCTTTGCACTTAGGTTCTTTCAGTTGATTTATACAGTTTTCTGCATATGGGTCTAAAAAGTACAGTATAGTTATTTGGCCATTACCTATGCTGTGTTACAATTTCAATATGCAAATCAACCTTCTGATTATATGACAGGTCTGAAGAAATACTGTCTTCTGATTTGATGCCAGTGTATAATCAAGTTCCTTGTAATTTAACTGGTATTTATGTTACAGGCAGAATGTTAAATCAGGAATTGTAAACAATTCCTAGGCAATGTGTATAATGTTTGTAAGTCATTCCTAGAAATTGTTCACAATGCCTGTAACATATATGCAACTAGCAACATGCCTGAAATATATAAGAAAACTTCAAGATGCAAACTGGCCATCCCTGTGGCATCCCTGGATTATAACACATTTGCTTTAATACTTCTACTTATTTTTATGTTTATATATTTAGATATTAATAATAAGTCTAGTAATAATAGAGTTTATTTTCATAGCTCTCATGGGTTCTGGATTTTTACTAGTTATTGGGTGTTACAAGGCTTTGAACATGTTCATTTTAAGAGGCACTAGGAATAAAAGAAACCAATAAATAAGAATAAAGGAAATATTGTTTGCCAGATACTCTAAGGCCTCATCCAAATATTCTTATTCCTGTTCACAAGCTATAGCCCAAGCTCCCTTGCCTTTTTTCCCAGCTCATTAGACTCTATCTCATTCAAATATTCTTATTCCTGTTCACAAGCTATAGCCCAAGCTCCCTTGCCTTTTTTCCCAGCTCATTAGACTCTATCTCATTCAAATATTCTTATTCCTGTTCACAAACTATAGCCCAAGCTCCCTTGCCTTTTTTCCCAGCTCATTAGACTCTATCCCAGTGATGGGTATTAAGGAGGGCACGTATTGCAATGAGCACTGGGTGTTATATGCAAATAATGAATCATGGAACAAGAACTGCTTCTTGTATTTGGAAATCATTTATATCTTATAACTTTTTTTCTCAGTATGAGAAAAATCCAGGGTGCTGTGGTGAGGCTTTCCAATTTGATTAGAATAAGTATCTTAGAGCCTTACTTGTAAGAACGATGAATTCCACATAAACAAGGTAGATGGAATATAATTTAAGTTTGTCTTAATGACTCAAGGTTGCCATTAAAAGCATGAATTGTTGTACTATGCTTTGTTACTCTCGGGTGAAATTAAGGTGTGTAGGTAAATTAGCCCCCAAGCTAACTGATTCCAGATTACTAGTCTTAAAAAATTCTCTCCACTTTTCTCTCCTCCTCACTGTAAGCTACCCCTTCTTGTGGCATGTCTGACTCTAGATGAATGGCTGCTTTCTGCTCCACAAAAGATTAACTAGTTATCTCATTAACTAATTGAGCTAAAAATTAATGAATAAAAATAGTTCAATATCCCTTATGGATCTGCAAGCCTTAAATGAACCTAAACTCCTTTCTAAGCTATGTTCTTACCCTATACCACCTTTTAAAATAGCAAGTTCCATGTGCTTATCACCCTTTCTATTTTCTTAATTTACTTGAAATTTTGGTATGCAAGAATATAGGCAGCCCAGTGAAGGATTCTAGAATTTGGTAAACAAATCCAAGTTCACATAATCCACATCCTTACAGACTTCAGTGAATGGTGTTTCTAAAAAGATATGTCCGTTTCCTAGTCTCTGGAACCTGTGAATGTGATATTATTTGGAAAAAGTCTATGCAAATGTAATTAAGTTAAGGATCTCAGTATGTCATCATCCTGCATTTATCTTTCTCAGAGAGAACAGAGACAAAACCATTCAGATCGGAAGGCCACATGAAGACAGGTGTGGGGGCAGAAGCTATACATTTGCAAGCCAAGGAACACCGCAAGAATTGCTGGATAGCTACTGGGAGGTAGGAGAAAGACATGGAATGTATTCTCCCTCAGAGCCTCTAGAAGGAACCAACCCTTCTGACAGCTTGATTTCAGACTCTGGCCTCCATAACTGTGAGGAAATAAATTGCTTTTCTGACAAGCCACCCAGCTTGTGTGCCGATGATTCTAACATTGGATCAAGCTTCATTGAGTCAGTAACTCCTTCGAACCTACATTCGTGGCGATCTTTAAGACCATCTTCTATTTTCATTTTTTCCTCTATTAACCCATCCTCCAAATTCACTAACCCGCTCCTCTGCTTCGTGACCCTGGCCGCAGAGCCTCTAGTTTTGCCTGCATTTGCTCATAGAATTTTTGAATTTCTGTCAGATTTCGCTCTCATTTCTCTCTCCTTAGGAATTCTTATATTCTCAGTAACCTTTTCGTAATAGTTTTTTCAATTCTACCTATCATTTGACCATCGTTACTCTGAATTCCATTTCTGATACTTTGGTTACATCCATATCCATTATTTTTTGGCAGAGGCCAATCAATCATTGTCTTTCTTTACTGGGGGGCCTCTTCTTGTCATTCTGATGAGGAGAGGTTGGCAGGGTTGTCCAGAGCCCAAATTATTGACTGGGTCCCAGGCCGTGCTCTTGTTTTATAGGGACCTTAGGATGGGGCTTTTCTTTAAAGATTTTATTTATTTATTTATGTGGCAGCCAACCAGCTGAGAGGGAACAGAAGCAGGGAGTGAGAGGAAGAAGCAGGCTCCCAGCGGTGGAGCCCGATGAGGGATCCTCTTCCGAACGTCCGGATCACTGCCCGTGCCGACAGGCGCTCAATGACTGCGCCACCCAGGCGCCCGGCGTTGGGGGCTTCGATTTTTCAGCCTGTCTCTGCCATCTGGGGGAGGGGCCTGGCCCGCTGATACACTGCAGGCAACCCTGTTTGGTAGAGTCTCCCGTGTCCCCGCGAGGGGACGTGATGGGCACACTGTGAGCCGGATTTCCAGGCTTTTGTTCTCTGGCGGCTTTCCTGGCGGTTTGCTGTGCCTCTTCTGAAAGTCTAGGAGCAGCAGCGCTCGATTTTAGCTCTCTGTCACAGAACAGAGGGAATGCGTGCCTCTACTAATGTCCCTCTGGCCACTTCTAACTCTGTTACTGTTGGTGCTGCTCAACCTCTGCAGCGTCCCGGATGTGCGCTTCCACACGCGTGTCCCAGCCTCACTTCCAGGGCCGGCAGGTCCTCTGTCCTTTGTGTTTCTAACACTGCCAGCTGCCAGCCACCCTCGCTGCGCTCCGGGAAGCTCCCGGTCTCAGTCTGATCCAGGAGCGCACCGGGATTCCGTTCCGCGAGATGCCTGGTGGCCGCCGCGCACTCGGCTCACGGTCTCAGCTGCCACGGTTGCGGGCGCTGTCCACGCAGCCCCGCCCGCTCCCCGCGGCAAGTGGCTCACCGCTTCCCACGCCCAA
>NW_024423319.1:64311120-64411229 GCF_017311325.1 Ursus maritimus
ACGCGGCGGCTCCCTCCCCCTTCCGTTTATCTTCCGATATCTGTGCACGGTTTCATGGCTCCCCGCTTCATACCTCAATACTCAGCACTGGAGATGTTCATTTGTAGAGATCCAGATACATCTTCCTGCGTCTCAGGCTGGTTCCGTGATTGTTTAGGCTGGTCTGGTACCTATCCAGCTCGACTCAGGGGACCGGCTGAAAAAGGTGTCTCCTACTCCTCCGCCATCTTAACTGGAACTCCGAATTAGTCTGGCCTTTGAATGCTAAGGTTATATCAAATCACTGATTGGAATTCTTTCCCCTCTCTAAGCTGGAGCATTTCTAGTCCATCTAGACAACAAAACTGATTTGGTAAACTTCTGATTGACCAATGGAACTGGAGCCCAGCAAGATGAGGCCAGGAAATGAATTGGCAAGATAGGATGTAGGATCAAGAAGGAAACTTCTGAGAGACAGAGCAGGGCCTTCTGACAATTGACGCCAGAATCTAATGTAGGTGCAAAGAAATTGGTTGGTATGGTAAGATGCTGCTAACTAGGATTAGACAGCCATATACCGGGCCCCTTAATCTGCTTAGATGATGACCATCACTCCATTTCTATCACCACTGTATCCAGATATGACCCATCTGTTCTAAACCCCACTCAGTCATATCTCCTCTGTTGAAGCCCTGCTAGTTGCTTCAGGCCACACTGGTATGTCTTTTCCTTAAACCCCTCTAGCTCTTATTTAAGTTCATTTTGTCTCTAGCAACGAATTGTACTTATCTAAATATTTACTGTGTGATATTTTCATATATGTCTTATACTTATGGTGACCATAATTTCCAAACCAAAAATTAAAGCACATCATTTAAAATTTATGTAGACTATTTGAAATTAACAGTACCCTGAAAAACAGATGCTTATTCTTTTCTCTGTCACTCACTTATTAAATCTTGGCTGCTATTGATGATACAAAGATAAAGAAGAACATAAGTTGTCATCTACTAAGTTACAAATAAAAGACACTGACATCCTTTGCAGTGTTCAGCACAGAGAGGCTTTGCACAAATGCCTTATCACTGTATGTGAAGAATGATGTGATAATCCTGAAAAAGGACAAAAAACAAAAACAAAAAAAAAAGTGTGGGAAAGGAAGAAGGGCAACAAAAATTACCAGTAGCAAAGTATGTTATATAAGGATCATATCATATAATACATCATAAAAGGGTAGTCTAAAAACTGGGAACTTGTTATCCAGAAAGACAGAAATTAAAAAGGTTTCACTGAAGTCTGTAAGGATGTGGATTATGTGAACTTGGATTTGTTTACCAAATTCTAGAATCCTTCACTGGGCTGCCTATATTCTTGCATACCAAAATTTCAAGTAAATTAAGAAAATAGAAAGGGTGATAAGCACATGGAACTTGCTATTTTAAAAGGTGGTATAGGGTAAGAACATAGCTTAGAAATGAGTTTAGGTTCATTTAAGGCTTGCAGATCCATAAGGGATATTGAACTATTTTTATTCATTAATTTTTATCTCAATTAGTTAATGAGATAACTAGTTAATCTTTTGTGGAGCAGAAAGCAGCCATTCATCTAGAGTCAGACATGCTACAAGAAGGGGTAGCTTACAGTGAGGAGGAGAGAAAAGTGGAGAGAATTTTTTAAGACTAGTAATCTGGAATCAGTTAGCTTGGGGGCTAATTTACCTACACACCTTAATTTCACCTGAGAGTAACAAAGCATAGTACAACAATTCATGCTTTTAATGGCAACCTTGAGTCATTAAGACAAACTTAAATTATATTCCATCTACCTTGTTTATGTGGAATTCATCGTTCTTACAAGTAAGGCTCTAAGATACTTATTCTAATCAAATTGGAAAGCCTCAGCACAGCACCCTGGATTTTTCTCATACTGAGAAAAAAGTTATAAGATATAAATGATTCCAAATACAAGAAGCAGTTCTTGTTCCATGATTCATTATTTGCATATAACACCCAGTGCTCATTGCAATATGTGCCCTCCTTAATACCCATCACTGGGCTAACCCATCCCCCCATCAAAAACTAATGAAGTACTGTATGGTAACTAACATAACATAATAATTTTTAAAAAAAGAAAAGAAATTGACCCCCAAAATGGATCTATTTAAAAAACAGAGAGAGAGAAGCATTTATTGGGGGAAGTAACAGTCCAGATAATGAAAGGAAAGAGAGGGTACTCTTGCTAAAAAGTTTATTGGCCTTTTAAAGGTCACAAACTGAAACATGGTGATATAGTGCTCTTTTGTCCCTTCTGCCAAATGCTAATAGCATTTCTTGGCAATTCGGTGAAACTAGAGAGCTTTGAGGTCCCAGCACAAAAAGAATAATGGCTTTAGATATTCTGTAGGTTGGAATTCATCAATAAATACTGGAATCCTTAAGGAAGCTTTTTAAAATCTAGTTTCTTTATGGGACAATACACATTATTAAGGGCCAAAGAGAGAGTGGCATTTGGAGAGTGGCATCATTTACTATGATAGTCTGCAAGCCAGCCACAGAGTAAGTGGTAGTATGACAACAAAAACCAAAATCAGGTGATAAACACTTTTCATCATGTGGCAAGCCACTGAGTAAATTTAGATTTATTAGAGAAGTTGGTTTGGTCCTTTCTCAAGAGGCTAAGCCATGTTCCTAATCATACCTAACTTGGTAAATGATCTTGCACCATGGCTTATGTTGTATTTGGCACCAGTGATCTGCTCTTAGTAGATGTTAAGCTCATTGAGGGTAATGTCTATATCTAATTTCCCTCTCTATCCCCATTTTGTCACATTTCCCTCTCCTTGCCCAACTGCAGCAGTGCCCTGCACATAGTAAGAGTTCAGTAAGTATTGCTAAAAGAATTAATACTTTCAATATGGTTGTTTTTTGCTATTAACATATAAACAGTTTGCTATTAAAGTGGAAAGTTGGGGGTTAAGAAGTGCCAGGAACAAACTTTGCATGCTCAAAATAGTTGCTTTGGCTTTGGAAAATTAGTACATGGTCATAAAATAAGCAAGTCCTCTGCCCTTAGGTCCTCAATCTAGTTTGCTTTGGGAAGTAGTGGGTATTCCATCCTTGGGGAATTTTAGCAGCAGGTGCTGGGCTGGATAACACTTGTCAGGGATATTATGGAGGGGGTCCTGGTATTAGGCTGGAATGGGGAGTAGTTAAATAAACTTTAAGTCATAGTTTTTCCACAAGGTTTTATTTAAGTTCTATCTTGTTAACATATGGTGCAATATTAGTTTCAGGTGTAGAATTTAGTGATTCATCACTTACATATGACACCCTGTGTTCATCACAAGTGCCCTTCTTAATATCCATCACCCCTTTAACCCATCCCCGTACCCACTTCCCTCCAGTAACCATTAGTTTGTTCTCTATAGTTAAGAGTCTGTTTCTTGGTTTGCCTCTCTTTTTTCCCCCTATGTTCATTTGTTTTGTCTCTTAAATTCCACATATGAGCAAAATCTTATGGTATTTGTTTGTCTCTGACTGACTTATTTTGTTTAGCATAATACTCTCTAGCTCCATCCATATCATTGCAAATGGCAAGATTTCATTCTTTTTGATGGCTGAGTAATATTCCATTATAGATATATATCACATCTTCTTTATCCATTCATTAGTAGATGGACATTTGAGCTCTTTCCATAATTTGGCTATTGCTTGATAATGCTGTTATAAACATTGGGTGCATGTATTCTTTCAAATTAGTATTTTTGTATCCTTTGGGTAAATAGCTAGTAGTACAATTGCTGGATCATAAAGTAGTTTTATTTTTAACTTTTTTAGGAACCTCCATACTGTTTTCTAAAGTGGCTGCACCAATTTGCATTCCCAGCAACAGTGTAAGAGGGTTCCCCTTTCTCTGTATCCTCATTTAAGGCACAATTTTTGATAAATGATGCAACAGGTAATATGGTCCAAGAAAGAAGTTTTCTAGTTGAAAGATGTACAGTAAACTTCCAAGGCCTTGCAAGCCTTTTTGCTAAAGCCAGTCCTGCCTTGTTGGTAGAGACCACTAAATTAATCCTTTATCAAGAAAACAAGAGCTTAAAGTTATCCAAACCAGACTTCTTGGGCAAGGAGAGGGAAATGTGACCACTTGGAGCATCTCTGTGTGGAATCCTCCATGTTCAATTCTGTGTTACCTAAAGTGAAATCTAGCTTAGAAAGCTTACTAGAGCCATAACTTCCTGCATCTTCAACTTTTGGAGATTAGTGTATCGTATGTCTGTTGTGAGCCCAGCAGAGAACTAGGAGTTGTGGGAGATGGAAAGAAATGTAAAGCTTTATCTTTTTTTTCTTTTATTCCCCCCTGGGTGACCTGTATGGTTAATTTGATATACTTTCTCCAGAAGTACCACCCATCTTTTTCTGCCCCATAAACTTTCTCACTCTCTCCTAGAATGAGAGATTCAGGTTCTCATCACCTTCCGTTTAAAATTTTCCAGCACTTTGAAAAATGACATTGATATTTTGATCAGGATGACATTGAGCGTATAGATTTCTCTGAGCAGCATAGACATTTTAACAATGTTTATTCTTCCAATCCATGAGCATGGAATGTTTTAACATTTTTGTGTCTTCTTCAATTTCTTTCACAAGTGTTCTGCAGTTTTCTTTACCTCTTTGGTTAGGTTTTTTCCAAGGTATCTTAAGGTTTTCAGTGCTATTGTAAATGGAATCAATTTCCTAATTTCTCTTTCTACAGTTACATTGTTAGTTTTAGTTAGGAACTAAAATTTGTATGGAAACAGAAAAGATCCCGAATCACCAAGGAAATGTTGAAAAAGAAAAACAAAGCTGGGGGCATCAGGTTGCCTGATTTCAAGCTATATTACAATGAGGGCCTCAGAGGGGAGGGGGGTGGGGGAATGGGATAGACTGGTGATGGGTAGTAAGGAGGGCACATATTGCATGGTGCGCTGGGTGTTATACGCAACTAATGAATCATCGAGCCTTACATCGGAAACCAGGGATGTACTGTATGGTGACTAACATAATATAATAAAAAATCATAAAAAAAAACAAAGCTGTGATCTCCAAGACAGTATGGTACTGAAAAAAAGCAGACACATAGATCAGTGGAACAGAATAGAGAGCCCAGATATGGACCCTCAACTCTATGGTTAACTAATCTTCGACAAAGCAGGAACAAATATCCAGTGGAAAAAAAGACAGTCTCTTCAATAAAAGGTGCTGGGAAAACTGGACAGCTATATGCAGAAGAGTGAAACTCCACCATTCTCTTACACCGTACACAAAGATAAACTCTAAATGGATGAAAGACCTCAATGTGAGACAGGAATCCATCAGAATCCTAGAAGAGAATATAGGCAGTAACCTCTTCAACATCGGCTAAGCAACTTCTTTCAAGACACGACTCCCAAGACAAGGGAAACAAAAGTGAAAATGAACTTTGCTTCTGCATAGCAAAGGAAATAGTCAACAAAACAAAGAGGCAACCTCCCAAATGGCAGAAGATATTTGCAAATGACACTACAGATAAAGGGATGATATTCAAGATCTATAAAGAAATTCTCAAACTCAACACCCCAAAAAACAAATAATCAAGTCAAAAAATGGGCAGAAGACATGAACAGACATTTCTCCAAAGACATAGGAATGGCTAACAGACACATGAAAAAATGTTCAACATCACTAGCCATCAGGGAAATTCAAATCAAAACCACATTGAGATACCACCTTACGCCAGTCAGAATGGCAAAAATTGACAAGGCAGGAAACAACTGTTAGAGAGGATGTGGAGAAAGGGAGACCCTCTTACACTGTTGGTGGAAATGCAAGTTGGTACAGCCAGTTTGGAAAGCAGTATGGAGGTTCCTCAAAAAGTTAAAAATAGAGCTACCCTATGACCCAGCAATTGCACTACTGGGTATTTACCCCAATGATACAGATGTAGTGAAAAGAAGGGGCACATGCACCCCAATGTTCATAGCAGCTATGTCCACAATGGCCACACTGTAGAAGGAGCCAAGGTGTCCTTCAACAGATGATTGGATAAGGAAGATGTGGTCCATATATATACAATGGACTATTACTCAGCCATCAGAAATGATGAATGCTCACCATTTGCATCGACATGGATGGAACTGGGGGGAATTATGCTAAGTGAAATATGTCAAGCAGAAAAAGACAATTATCATGTGGTTTCACTTGTATGTGGAACATACGGAATAGCATGGACGATTAGGAGAAGAAAGGGAAAAATGAAGGAGGGGAATCAGAGGGGGAGACGAACCATGAGAGACTATGGACTACGGGAAACAAACTGAGGGCCTCAGACGGGAGGGAGATGGGGGAATGGCTTAGCCCAGTGATGGGTATTAAGGAGGGCATGTATTGCAGGGAACACTGGGTGTTATATGCAAACAATGAATCATGGAAGACTACATCAAAAACTAATGATGTACTGTATGGTGACTGACATTATCATAATTTTAAAAAGGAAAAAAAATAAAATTTTCCAAAAACAATCCTCTCTGTTTTCAAGCTGTTCCCCTCAAATCCAAGTTGTTCCCCTCAAATCCAAACATTATAGTATAGCCAGAGGTTTTGTCTTAAAGCACAAATGCAATCCTGCCACTCCCTAGTTTGCAAATCCTCACTGGCTACCCATTGAGATTAACCCTGTAGGATTAATTTCTAACACTACCACATTAACTCCTAACACTTGCATTTTAGGCCCTTCACAATCTGTTCCTAATTTTCCTTAGGTCTGACTCCCACCATTATTCCCATATATCCTATTCTCCTGCTTCACCCAACCACTTCCTATTTCTTGAATACAGCAAACTCTTACATACTGGATATTAGTTCATATTCTTTACATGGAATCTCTTTATCCATAATTTGCCACCTGAGAAAAATCCTACTGTTCTTCATGTATTACCTTCTTTGTGATGTTTATTCTGAAGGTCTCAGGCAGAATTAATTCTTTTTCTCTGCATTCTTATAGCCGGGGAAGACAAGAACTCATATTCATGACCATAAGTGCTCATAAACAATTGAAATAGCCTTCATGGCACAATTTGAGGCCTTTGGGGAAGGTCTCTATCTTTGCCAATTCATAGAATTTAGGTGCGGGAAGAAATCTTAATGTCAACATGTCCAAATCCTTTCATACCAATAAGTGTCTTCCAAGTTCCAGAAAGGTGAAATGATTTGTTCAAGTTCACTCTCAGTGCTAAGCCTTTAAGGGGTGATAGACCAAAGTTCTTTTCCAGAATTGCCAGTTTAGTCATACGTCCTACCTTTTGCATTTGTCATTGCCTTGTCCTGGCTTCTTTCAAAATGCAATATCCTGGGGCGCCTGGGTGGCGCAGTCGTTAAGCGTCTCTCTTCAGCTCAGGGCGTGATCCCAGTGTTAAGGGATCGAGCCCCACATCAGGCTCCTCTGCTATGAGCCTGCTTCTTCCTCTCCCACTCCCCCTGCTTGTGTTCCCTCTCTTGCTGGCTATCTCTATCTCTGTTGAATAAATAAATAAATAAATAAATAAATAAATAAATAAATAATCTTTTTTAAAAAATGTAATATCCCATGAAAGGATATCATCTTGAGACTTCAGCACTTCAATATAAATACATTTATCAGATCAATTTTCTCTTCAACAGGAGACACTCACAGCAGCATTATAGTATATAGGATGACATGGGAATGAAAAGCAAATTGGATCAACTTCCCAATTTGATCCTAAATCACATTTTTTTGAGAAACTGAGGAATGAATAGAGACACAGAAAGATTATAGGAACTTAAGAGATCAAATATGACATTTTTCATCAGTTCCTTAATTCTACTGTCATGGAAATACAGTATTGTGCTAGCACAGAGAAGCCCAGGGAGGGCCCAGGTGCATCTTGCCTTTAAACAGATTTCAGAAAATTGGAAAAAATTTAAGGGAATTATGAAAAGATAACTGGGATCAGCCAAATAGAGTCAAGAGTTTCCTGATGGATGGAAGCAGCTTGAAGGCTCTAGGAATAGGGAGACTGGCTTACTGCCTGCTGAGGTTTGTGAGAAAGGAGGGAACCATGATAATAGCCCACAAATATTAGAAATCGGGAACAATTATTTGGACTGGTATCAGGAGAAAAAGTAATATTAATGATATATAATTAATAAGGGGATGTAGAATATATGCTGACAAGGTGAAAGATATGTTAGCAGGCAAAATTAACAAACGATGTCATCATCTTCTCAGGAGAGGAGGTAGAAGCTCTGGAACTTGAAAGGTGCTCTAGGACATAAAGCATAGAATAGGATAGCATTGGGAACAAATATGAAGAATTTAGCTTGGGTGACAGGACAAACGTTTTCTAGGGTAGATCTTCAGGTCTCAGGAAGTCTGAACACATTTGCTTTACACCCTTTTGGATGTTATGGAAATAACAACTAAAATGGGAGGCAAAAGATGAATATGAGGTGAGGGATACAATTATTGGTAAACATCATTTTTAGGCAAAATTTTCCATACATGAGGTACAGAAGCTAGCAATGGTGACTGTGTTAGTATAGAATTGTCCATATCTTGATGCATTCCCTCTTTACTTTTTTATTTCAAATTTTTTCTTTGCATTTTGTTTGGAGAAATTTAATTATGATGAGCATTGTCATGGATTTCTTTGGTTTTATTCTATTTTTGGTTTACTTAGCTTCTTGAATATGTGCATTTATATTTTCAACAAATTTTTTTTAAAGATTTATTTATTTATTTATTTATTTGACAGAGATAGAGACAGCCAGCGAGAGAGGGGAACACAAGCAGGGGGAGTGGGAGAGGAAGAAGCAGGCTCATAGCGGAGGAGCCTGATGTGGGGCTTGATCCCATAACGCCGGGATCACGCCCTGAGCCGAAGGCAGATGCTTAACCGCTGTGCCACCCAGGCGCCCCTATATTTTCAACAAATTTGAGAAGTTTTCAACTCTCAAATGGGACTCAATGATATGAATGTTGGATATTTTGCTATTGCCCCACACGTTCCTGAGACTGTTCATTTCTTTCCAGTCTATTTCTTCTGCTGTCCAGGTTGGGTAAATTCTATTGAAATGTTCTTAAATTCACTGATTTTATCTTTTGTCATCTACACTTGACTATTGAGCCCATTAGTGAGTTTAATTTTTTTTGTTATTGTAATTTTTAGTTCTATAATTTTTATTTGTCTATTATAACTGTTCTTTCCTTGGTGAGATCTTCTGTCTTCGTGTTTCAAAAGAATTTGTAATTCTTACTGAATCCTTTGGTAAAAATTTAAAATCCTTGTTGCTTTAAAATCCTCATCACATAATTCCAACGTCTGATTCATTTTGATGCTGTCATCAATTGATTGTCTTTTCTTATCTGGGTTGTGATTTTCATTGTTCTTGATATGACAGGTAATTTTTTATTGTTTCCTGGATATTTTTTCCTAATACTTTAGCAAATTCTGGGTCCTATTTATTTTATTTTTTATTTTAGAAGATAGTCACCCTATTTAGATTTATCATGCAGATCCTGGACTACTTTTGTGAGCTGCTGTTTCAAAGTGTTATTTTCAGAATCTTTCTAGTGCTATTCTCATCTGCTTGGTTTAACTTGTGCTACTGGGACTCCCACTGGTCTCAACTGGTGCTGATTGGAGGGGCAGAAGAGGTTCCCCCAAAGAAGGCCATCTGGTGCTTTTAAGTGGAGGAAGGGAGTCTCTAGCCTGTGGGGATGAGGAGTACTTCCTGGTCAGGTGGTTGCTGTGGTGGGATCTCTTTGTCAGTGCCGCCCAACCACCCAGTGTCTTTTGGTGGGGAAGGGGAGATTCATGCCCTACAAGAAAGGGGAGAACTTTTCCTAGCCATTTATTGTCAGTGGGGAGATCAGTCTCCCTTGCCTATGGTGCTAGGCTGGCCTGGT
This sequence comes from Ursus maritimus, assembly GCF_017311325.1. Taxonomy (NCBI): domain Eukaryota; kingdom Metazoa; phylum Chordata; class Mammalia; order Carnivora; family Ursidae; genus Ursus; species Ursus maritimus. The sequence continues at coordinate 64,321,051 of NW_024423319.1, forward strand.
GTTGTAGGCAGAACTCCAAGTGATCTGGGGAAAGAATGAGCTTACTTGCACCACTTTCTATTGTTAAGCTAGGGGTCAGGAAATGCCAAGCCTGGGTTACTTTCTTCTTTCTGTTGAGTGGCATGATATAAGGCATGCTGCTGCTGTTTTTCTTGCAATCTTGAGGGTCCCTAACCAGATCTACCTTTTATAGTTTTTTTGTTACTTATAATTATATCTTGTGGAGGAAAAGGGTGGAGATATGAATCTATACTATCTTGAATAGACAGGAAGTCCTACATATATATCCTTCTTTTACCTATACAAAAAATGGTATTTTTGATGGTGACTAGAGTGTGGGACTGACTTTGGCTGAGGAACAGTGGAAGATGGAATAGATCTTGAGAATATGTGACCAGAAGGCTGTGGAATTTACAACACAAGGAACAAGAATTGGCTGAACAGCTACATGTTATTTCTATAGTAGTAGGATCCCTGAGGAGTATTATTTCCATCTGCTCATTTATATAAGTCCTTGAGCTACTGAAGGAAAAATTGAAGGTCAGCCTATACTGATCTGAGTACCAAAGGTAATTGTACATAGGGTAGAAAGTTGTGGAAAGAGACAAGGTGCAGGAAGTCCTGGGGATTTGGCCTTCAGTTGGCATGCAAAATAGTGTTTATTTTTTTATTTTAATAATATTTTTATTATATTATGTTAATCACCATACAGTACATCCCTGGTTTTCTGTTTTGTTTTGTGTTTTTTTAAGATTTTATTTATTTGTTTGACAGAGAGAGAGAGACAGCCAGCGAGAGAGGGAACACAAGCAGGGGGAGTGGGAGAGAAAGAAGCAGGCTCCCAGCAGAGGAGCCTGACATGGGGCTCGATCCCAGAACGCTGGGATCACACCCTGAGCCCAAGGCAGATGCTTAACGACTGAGCCAGCCAGGCGTCCCACTGAGCCACCCAGGCACCCCATCACTGGTTTTTGATGTAAAAGTCGATGATTCATTAGTTGCGTATAGCACCCAGTGCACCATGCAATACGTGCCCTCCCTACCACCCATCACCAGCCTATCCCATTCCCTCAACCCTCTCCCCTCTGAAGCCCTCAGTTTGTTTCTCAGAGTCCATAGTCTCTCATGCTTCATTCCCCCTTCTGATTATCCCCCTTCTTTATCTCTTTCTTCACCGACCGATCTTCCTAGTTCTTAATGTTCCATAGATGAGAGAAACCGTATGATAATTGTCTTTCTCTGCTTGACTTATTTCACTTAGCATTATCTCCTCCAGTGCCATCCATGTTGTGGCAAATGTTGAGAACTCGTTCTTTCTGATAGCTGAGTAATATTCCATTGTATATATGGACCACAACTTCTTAATCCAGTCGTCTGTTGAAGGGCATCTCGGCTCCATCCACGATTTAGCTATTGTGGACATTGCTGCTATGAACATTGGGGTGCATATGGCCCTTCTCTTCACTACGTCTGTATCTTTGGGGTAAATACCCAGTAGTGCAATGGCTGGGTCATAGGGTAGCTCAATTTTTAACTTCTTAAGGGACCTCCACACTGTTTTCCAGAGTGGCTGTACCAACTTGCATTCCCACCAACAATGTAGGAGGGATCCCCTTTCTCCACATCCTCTCTGACAATTGTTGTTTCTTGCCTTGTCAATTTTCCCCATTCTAACTGGCATAAGGTGATATCTTAGTGTGGTTTTGATTTGAATTTCCCTGAGGGCTAATGATTTTGAACATTTTTTCATGTGTCTGTTAGCCATTTGTATGTCATCATTGGAAAAGTGTCTGTTCATATCTTCTGCCCATTTTATGAGTTGTTTATTTGTTTCTTGTGCATTGAGTTTGAGAAGTTCTTTGTAGATCTTGGATACCAGTCTTTTCTCTGTAGTGTCATTTGCAAATATCTTCTCCCATTCTGTGGGCTGCCTCTTAGTTGTTTTGACTGTTTCCTTGGCTGTGCAGAAGCTTTTTATCCTGATGAAGTCCCACAAGTTCATTTTTTCTTTTGTTTCTCTTGCCTTTGGAGATGTGTCATGAAAAAATGTTGCTGCGGCCGATGTTGTAGAGGTTGCTGCCTATGTTCTCCTCTAGGATTTTGATGGATTCCTGTCTCACATCGAGGTCTTTCATCCATTTGGTGTTTATCTTTGTGTATGGTGTGAGAGAATGGTCAAGTTTCATTCTTTTGAATGCAGCTGTCCAATTTTCCCAGCACCCTTTATTGAAGAGACTGTCTTTTTTCCACTAGATGTTTTTTTCCTGCTTTATCAAAGATTAGTTGCCCAAGGAGCCAAGGGTCCATTTCTGGGTTCTCTATTCTGTTCCGGTGGTCTATGTGTCTGTTTTTGTGCCAGTACCATGCTGTCTGTGTGATCACAGCTTTGTAGTACAACTTGAAATCCGGCAATATGATGCCCCCAGCTTTGTTTTTCCTTTTCAACAATTCCTTGGCGATTCGGGGCCTTTTCTGGTTCCACACAAATTTAAGGGCTGTTTGTTCCAGTTCTTTGAAAAATGTCATCAGTTTTGATAGGGATGGCATTGAAAGTGTAGATTGCTCTGGGTAGCATGGCTACCATTTCTCTCTTGGTTCTCCTATCTGGACTTTTCTGCAACTACTATGTGCTTTTCTTCTTTTTTCCCACTCATTGTTTGGGATTCCACTTTGCTTTGCTCTTGTGTTTGTGTTTTCCCATTCTGCCTTTTTGGGTTATTTTGAGTCTACTTTCATCTTCACCTCAGTGAAATTGACAAGTTTGCCCATCAGCATTCTGCGCCCTCAGATAATCCCTCTTTCTTCCAACTCACTGTGGCTCCTACCACAATCACTGTAGCCAGTCAATTTAAAACTGATGTTAAGACTTATATGTTCTAGTCTTATTTATATTATACAGGGTGAATCTAATTTCAGTTTCTTAGTGTGTTCCTTAAAATAGATAAATCTATTCTTCACGATAAACCTCTCTAATTCATTTTACTATTCATTACATTAAGTAGTTTTCAGTATCTTCCTTATTCACTGTCCTGGGTACTGCTTTGCAACATGATCTACCTTACCCATATTATTCATAAAATACGGTATCCATCAGCAAAATCATATCTCAAGTGGTCGTACCAGCCCAGAATAAAGTGAAACTATCCCCTCCTTAATTTTGAGCATTATGCTACTGTTGATACAACATAACTTTACATTAGCATTTTTGACAGCTTACTAACTCATCCTGAACTTGGAATCAACTAACTGGGATCAAGTCTGCAAAGACTGTGCTGTTGCAAAGTCATATCATCCAAATCCTATCTTTGTACTTCTTTTTTTTTAGACTGCAGGTAGATTCTGATATACATGTGTATATCACACACACACACACACACACACACACACACACACACACGCCCCTTTGGGGCAAAAACTTACCTCCAAGATATAAAACTGCTTCTTGGGCTATCTCTCTGACATGCAAACAATTAGTGAAAAAGTTTTTTAAAAGTTAGTTTTTGATCTTTTTTCCTAGTTGCCACACTCCCCTCCTCACTTCTAGCCCCCCAAATTGACTGTATTTATTCCATGAAGACAGTGGCTAGAATCTTCCACCTTCAGGTTCTCTGTACCTGTTTGCCATGAGCCTTTGGCTTTCCTCACTGTCGATCCTGCTTAAAACCATGAAAAAGTTTATTGTAATTTCCAACTTGGCCAAGAATAACAGGGGAAAATATCCCAGATAAGGTCAAACTAATGGGAGCTTTGGCTCCAGGATATGGGTGGATTAACTAAGGGGTCAGTAGGGATCAGCATCTTGGAGTGACCCCGTTACAAGCTCTTACTAGAGTTCTACCCCATCTCAAGGGTTATCAGAAGGATGAACGGATTCTACTGTGGTATGATTTAGTACTTCTGAACTCCAAACCCAAAACCAGGTAGACAGACCATCTGAGGGGAATTGGGCGTTGTTGGTATCTAAGAGAAAGGTGGATTTGAGCAGAGGAAGAACTTGGCTATGGAATGAGGACAAAATCTTCTTTTATAAATCTTTGGCAATCAGCTAACATTTGTACATATGACAGATATGATCTTTTCTAGTACTTTCTAGCTGGAAGGCAGGGAAAGGGAAGAAAATACACCCTAGACTGAAGATTCTGTGATGGATTAGTTCTATGGTGACTCCCAAGGTGGAATATATCCAATCAGTCCAATTCATCCTTGCAAAATTATCATCACATTCTTTGGGCCAGGACAGAAGAGTTACAGAAATTTTCCTCCATTTTTCTATTCTTTTTTAAAATTTTATTTCTAATATAATTAACATACAGTGTTATATTAGTTTCAGGTGTAAAATACAGTGATTCAACAATTCTATACATTACTCAGTGCTCATCATGAAATATATATTCTTAATCCCCTTCACCTATTTTGGTCACCACCACCCTCCTTCCTCTGGTAACCATTAGTGTGTTCTCTATAGCTAACAGTCTGTTTTTTAGTTTCTCTCTTTTTTTTCCTTTTTTTTGGGCTTTGTTTCTTAAATTCCACATTTGAATGAAATCATATGGTATTTGTCTTTCTCTGCCTGATTTCACTTAGCCTTGTACCCTCTGGATCCATCCATGGTGCGAACAGCAAGATTTCAGTCTTTTATATGGCTGAGTAATGTTCCATTTTTTAAATCCATTCATCTATTGATGGAAACTTGGGTGGCTTCTATATCTTGGCTATTATAAATAATGTTGTAATAAACATAGGGATGCATGTATTTTGTTTTGAATTGGTATTTTCATTATTTTTGGTAAATACCCAGTAGTGGAATTACTGGATCATATGGTAATTCTATTCTTAATTTTTTGAGGAACCTCCATACTGTCTTCCACAGTGGTTGCAACACTTTATACTCCCACCAATAGTTCATTAGTGTTCCTTTCTCTCCGTATCCCCACCAACACTTGTTGTTTCTTGTGTTTTTTATTTTAGCCATTCTGATAAGTGTGTGGTGGTACCCTATTGTGGTTTTGATTTGCCATTTCCCTGACGATTAGTGATGTTGAGCATCTTTTCATGTGTCTTTTGGACATCTGGATGTTTTCTTGGAGAAATGTCTATTCAAGTCTTCTGCCCATTTTTTAATTGAATTATTATTTTTTGGTGTTAAGTTGTATAAGTGCTTTAAATATTTAGGACATTAACTGTTTATAGAATATGACATTTGCAAATATATTCTCCCGTTCCGTAGGTTGCCGTTTAGTTTTGTTCATTGTGTCCTTTGCTGTGCAGAAGCTTTTTATTTTGATGTAGATCCAGTAGTTTATTTTTGCTTTTGTTTCCCTTGCCTCAGGAGACATATCTAGAATGAAGTTGCTATGGCCAATGTCACAAAAGTTACTGCCTGTGCTCTCTTCTACAATTTTTGATTTCATGTCTCCCGTTTAGTTCTTTAATCCATTTTGAATTTATTTTTGTGTAAGGTGGAAGAAAGTGGTCCAATTTCATTTTTTTGCATGTTGCTGTCTAGTCTTCCCGTCACCATTTGTTTAAGAGATTGTCTTTTCCCATTGAATATTCTTTCCCATTTTGTTGAAGATTAGTTGACCATATAGTTACATTTATTTCTGGGTTTCTCTTATGTTCCATTGATCTGTGTGTCTATTTTTTGTGCCAGTACCATACTGTCTTTTTTTTTTCACTGCTGTGACTTTATTTATTTATTTTTGTTTTTTTAATTTGAATGCAATTAGCCAACGTATAGTACATCATTAGTTTCTGATGTAGTGGTCAATGATTCATCAGTTGTGTAAAACACCCAGTGCTCATCACTTTTTTTTTTTTTAAAGATTTTATTTATTTATTTGACAGACAGAGACAGCCAGCGAGAGAGGGAACACAAGCAGGGGGAGTGGGAGAGGAAGAAGCAGGCTCATAGCAGAAGAGCCTGATGTGGGGCTCGATCCCATAACGCCGGGATCACGCCCTGAGCCAAAGGCAGACGCTTAACCGCTGTGCCACCCAGGCGCCCCAATCATCACTTTTTTTAATAATAATTTTTTATTTATATTATGTTAGTCACCATACAGTACATCCCTAGTTTTTGATGTAAAGTTCCACGATTCATTACTTGCATGTAACACCCAGTGCACCGTGCAATACCATACTGTCTTGATCACTACAGATTTGTAATATAACTTGAAGTCTAGAATTGCTTTTTCTGTGTCTATTGAAATGGTCATATGCTTTTTATTCTTTCTTTTATTGATGTGATGTATCATGTTGATTGATTTGTGAATATTGAACCACTCGCGTCCCAAGAATAAACCCCTCTTGCTCCTGGTGAATGATTTTTTTTAATGTATTGTTGGGTTCGATTTGCTAGTATTTTGTTGAGGATTTTTCATCTATGTTCATCAGAGATATTGGCTTGTATTTCTCTTTTTTTTTCTGGTGTCTTCATCTTGTTTTGCCTGCCTCGTAGAATGAATTTGGATGTTTTCTTTCCTTTTCTATTTTTTAAGAAAAGTTTGAGAAGGATGGGTATTAAATTTTTCTCCACTTTAAAAATTTTTTATTTAAATCCAATTTAATTAACATAAACTGTATAATTAATTTCAGAGGTAGAATTTAGTAATTTTTCAGTGGCATACAACACCTAGTGCTCATTACTTCAAGTGCCCTCCTTAATGTCCATCACATAATTACCCCATTCCCCACCCATCTCCCCTCCAGCAACCCTCAGTTTGTTTCCTAGAGTTAAGAGTTTCTTATGGTTTGCCTCATTCTTTATTTTTGTCTTATTTTATTTTTCCTTCACTTCCCCTATGTTCATCTGTTTGTTTCTTAAATTCCACAAGTGAGTGAAATCATATGGTATTTATCTCTCTCTGACTGACTTATTTTGCTTAACATAATACCCTCTAGTTCCATCCACATCATTGCAAAAGACAATATTTCATTCTTTGATGGTGGAGTAATATTCCATTGTGTGTGGATAGATATAGATAGATAGATAGATAGATAGATATAGATATAGATATAGATATAGATACAGATATAGATATCACACCTTTATCCATTCATTTGTTGATGGATATCTGGGCTCTTTCCATAGTCTGGCTATTGTGGACATTGCTGCTATAAACATAGAGTGCATGTGCCCCTTTAAATCATTATGTTTGTATCCTTTGGATTAATATCTAATAGTGCAGTTCCTTCATCTATAGGGTAGCTCTATTTTTAACTTCTTGAGGAACCTCCATACTGTTTTCCAGAATGGCTGCACCAGTTTGCATTCCCACCAATAGTGTAAGAAGGTTCCCCTTTCTCCACATCCTCGCCAACATCTGTTGTTTCCCAAGTTGTTAATTTTAGCCATTCTGATAGGTGTGAGATGGTATCTCATTGTGGTTTTTATTTGTATTTCCCTGATGCCAAATGATGCTGAGCATTTTTTTCATGTGTCTGTTGGTCATTAGTATGTCTTCTTTGGAGAAATGACTGTTCATGTCTTCTGCCCATTTATCGACTAGATTTTTTTGGGTTTGGGTGTTAAGTTTGCTAAGTTCTTTATAGATTTTGGGTACTAGCCTTTCATCTCATGAGACATTTGCAAATATCTTCTCCCATTCTGTATGTTGCCTTTTAGTTTTGACTGTTCCCTTTCCTGTGCAAAAGCTTTTAATCTTGATGAAGTCCCTCTCCGTAGCTCATTTTTGCTTTTGTTTCTCTTGCCTTAAGAGATGTGTCTATGAAGAAGTTGCTGTGGCCAAGGTCAAAGAGGTTGCTGCCTGTGTTCTCCTCTGGGATTTTGATTGATTCCTGTCTCACATTTAGGTCTTTCATCCATTTTAATTTATTTTTGTGTATAGTGTAAGAAAGTTTTGTTTGTTTGTTTTTAAAGGGAAAGAAAAACCTTTATTTACATTTTTTTAAATTAAGAGCAGACCAGTAATCTAAAGAAAGTGGTCCAGTTTCATTCTTCATACAGGAATTCACCAACGTTGCAGGTTATAAAATCAATGAACAGAAGTCAGTTGCATTTCTGTACACTAACAATGAGGCTGAAGGAGCAGAAATCAAGGAATCTATCCCATTTACAATTGCCCCCAAACCATAAGATACCTAGGAATAAACCCAACCAACGAAGTAAGTAATCTGTGCTCTGAAAACTATTGAACACTTACGAAAGTTTTTAAATCTTCTTTAAATACTTGGTGGCATTCATCTGTGAAGCCATCTGATCTTGTACTTTTGTTGAGAGTTTTTTGGTTACTGATGCAATTTCATTGCTGGTTATCAGCCTGTTCAAATTTTGTTTTTCTTCCTGCTTTAGTTTTGGTAGTTTATGTTTCTAGGAATTTATCCATTTCTTCTAGGTTGTCCAGTTTGTCAGCATACTATTTTTCATAATATTCTCTTCTAATTATTTGTATTTCCATGGAGTTGGTGTTGTTTCTTTACTTTCCTTTCTGATTTTGCTTGGGTCCTCTTTCTCTCTCTCCTTTATTTGATTAATCTGCTAGTGGTTTATCAATTTTGTGATCTTTCCAAAGAAACAGATCCTAGTTTCATTGATCTGTTCCTTTTAAAAAAAAATTGTTTCATTTATTTCTGGTCTAATCTTTTTATTTCCTTTCTTCTGCTGGTTTTGGGTTTTAGTCTTCTTTTTCTGGCTACTTTAGGTTTAAGATTATGTTATTTATTTGGGATTTTTCTTGCTTCTTGAGGCAGGCCTATATTGCTGTTATCTTCCCTTGTAGAACTGCTTTTTGCTGCAACCCCAAAGATTTTGGACCATGTCGTTGTTCTTGTTTTCATTTTCATTTCTTTCCATGTATTTTTAAATTTCTTCTTTGATTTCTTGTTTGACCCATTCATTGTTTAGTAGCATGTTATGTAACATCCATGTATTTTTGGTATTTTCAGATTTTTTTCTTGTGATTGATTTCTAGTTTCATTGCATTGTGGTCAGAAAAAATGTCTGGTATAACTTTGATATTTTGAATTTGTTGAGACTAGCTTTGTGGCCTAATACATGATCTGTTATGGGGAATATTCATTGTACACTATAAAAGAATGTGTATTCTGCTGTTTTAGGATGTAATGTTCTCAATATATCTATTAAATCCATCTGGTCCAATGTGTCTTTCAAAGCCACTGTTTCCTTTTTGATTTTCTGTTTGGATCATCTGTCTTTTGATGTAAGTGTGGTGTTAAAGTCCCCTACTATTATTGTATTACATTCAACTAGTCCCTTTATATTTGTTATTAACTGCTTTATGTGTTTGGGTGCTCCCTTGTTGGGTGCATAAGTATTTATAATTGTTGTATCTTCTTATTGATTGTCCCCTTAATGATTATATTGTGTCTTTCTACGTCTCATGTTACAGTCTTTGTTTTAAACTGTATTTTGTTACCTGATGTGTTGACACCCCAGCTTTATTTTCACATCCATTTTTATGATAAATATTTCTCAATACCTTCACTTTCAATCTACAGGTGTGATTAGATCTGAAATGAGTCTCTTTGGACAGCGTATAGATGGGTCTTGTTTTTTATCCATCCCATCATCTTTGTCATTTGGAGCTTTTAGTCTATTTTCATTCAAAGTAATTATTGATAAGTATGTAGTTATTTCCATTTTATTTGTTTTTGTTTTGCAGTTCTACTCTGTTACTTTCTTGTCTTGCTCTATTCCCTCACAGTTTGCTGGCTTTCTTTAGTGATATATTTGGATTACTTTCTCTTTATTCTTTGCATGTCTATTACTGGTTTTTTATTTGTCATTACCATTAGTTTTGTACTTAGCGTCTTATGCATATAGCAGTCTATATTAAGTTAATGGTCACATTTAAACCTATTGTTTGCTCCTCCTTCCCCACATTTTAGGTGATGTCATATTTTATATGATTTTATTTTTCTTAAATTTCTTGACTGATTTTTCAGATACACTTATTTTTAATACTCCCATTCCTGGTCTTTCTTTTCTACTCAAAAGCTCCCCTTTAATATTTCTTTTAGGGCTGGTTTAATGGTCATGAACTCCTTTAGTTTGTGCTTATCTGAGAAGCTCTTCATCTCTCCTTCTATTCTGAATGAGAGCCTTGCTGGGTAGAGTATTCTTGGATGCAGATTTTTCCCCTTCTGGCAAATTGAATATATCATGCCACTGTCTGCTGGCCTACAAAATGGTTGCTATAAAATCCACTGATAGCCTTACCGGGGTGGCGGGGGGGAGGTTCCTGTGTATGTAACTGTTTTCTTTTCTCTTGCTGCTTTTAATTTTTTTCTTTATCACTACTTTTTTCCATTTTAAATGCTATGTGTCTTTGTGTGGACTTCCTTGTGTTGATTTTGTTGGGGGATCTCTGTGTTTCCTGGATTTGGATATCTGTTTCCTTCCCCAGATTAGGGAAGTTTTCAGCTATTATTTCTTCAAATAATTTTTTTACCCCTTTTCTCTGTTCTTCTGAGATCCCTATAATGTAAATGTTATGCTTGATGGATTCACTGCATTCCTTCAGTCTATTCTCAATTTGCATAATTTTCTCTCTTCCCTGCTCAGCTTGATACTTTCCGTTTCTGTTTTCCAGGTTATTAATTTGTTCTTCTGTTTTCTCTAGCCTGCTATGTATTCCATCAAATATATTTTTAATTTCAATTGTTGTGCTCTTCATCTCCAATTGGTTCTTTTTATCTTTTTGTTGAGGGTGTCACTGATATCCTCCACTCTTTCCTCAAGACCAGTGAGTATCTTTATGAGCATTACTTTAAATTTTCTAGCAAGCATTTTATTTATCTTTGTTTTACTTAGGCCTCTTGCTGTTATTTTATTCTGTTCTCTTATTTAGGACATATTCCTCTGTTTCCTCATTTTATCTAACTCTGTGTGTATGTGTCTCTATGTTAGGAAATTCAGTTACATCTCCTATTCTTGAAGGTAATGACTTTATGAAGAAGAGGTACTGTAGTGCCCTGCAGTAGTGTCCCCTGTTCCCCAGGGCCTGAAACTTCAGGGAGTGTCTCCTATGTATGTTGTATGTGCTCTGCTCCCTGGCCACTTTTTTCTTCAGTCCAGGCATCTGCAGAGGCTCTCTGCCTATTGTGGTCAGTGTTTCCTGGGGCAGGGCACATTTTAAGAAGGTGCTTGCTGGTTTGCTTGTGAAAAGAGACCTGCTGCCACTGCTGAAATCAAGGCCCCATAAAATACATGGGTTGGAGACATGTTGGCAGGGTTTGCCCTGGTCTTTTTGGGGAGGTGACCCTCAGCACCATGACTGAGGCAAGTGTGATTGTGGTGGGTGGATCCACCAAAATGCAGGTGGCAGACCTTGGTGTAAGCAAGGTAGATAGTGAGTGTTGTTGCTGTACTGGTTCCTGCAGGTGGTGGCACATTTATGCTGGGGGTTGGGAGAGTGAAGTGGCACCTGCTAGCTCCTTTGTTCCGGGAAGGGACTCCCTGTGATTCCTGCCTCTCTAGGATACACTCTGAGATGAATAAATAACACTCACTCCCATATGCCTCAGACGTTTTTCTAACTGCTGCTTTTATGTTGTATCTCCATAGGCTGTTGTTTGTGCCATCTTTGCGAGGGTAAGGAGTCAGCTTCCTAATGCCCTCTGGACTATCCCAGAGCCAAACCCACTGTTTTTCACAATTCTAGGCTTTATATCTTGCTGGTTGTAAGAACTCACAAAACTCACCCCTCTTTCTTTCAAAGTCAAGTGTACGGGGATTCATTTTCCCCATGCAGGCTCCCCACTATAACAGTCTGTTTTTTGCCCTTCTGAGGGCCACTGGCTTTCTCCCAACTGCACATGGATGGTCATGCTTCATTTTGCTCCCAAACCATGTCTCTGCCCTTTCTGTCTTTAGTTGTGGAGTGTGTTCTTCCAGTCTTTGAGTCATTTTCTGGGTTATTTACACTGATGTGAGTGTTATCTGATTGCATCATGGGACAAGGTGAACTTAGGGTCCTCATAGTCTGCCATATTCCTAGCCTTCACACCATTTTATCTTGAATACTACTGTTTTGCTGTAAATTTTGAAACTGGAAAATGTTAATCCTCCTACTTCATTCTTCATTTTCATAATTGTTTGGCTATTCTGGGTCCCTTGCAGTTCCATATAAATTCTGCAATTACCCTGTCAACTTCTACAAAGAACTCAATTGGTTTGCTTTACCCTACATTCAAGGCTCAAGCCAATATTGAGTATGAACCTGTGGAAAAAGTTCTCTTAAATTAAATTCAAATCACTGGAAAATGTACTCTGTAAAGGGTTTTATTTGTTTAATTAAGAGATTCCTTTTGCATAATGGATAATGACACGCTGAGGGTCTCAAAAAATTATCATGAAATTTATACAAAACTCTTTCCAATAAAAATGGTCATTGATGGTGTCTAACACAGACACAGCCTTTTGGAAAAGGAGCAAGGAGGAAAATCTTGCCATATAATTAAAGATAATGAAATTACCTATCATGATTTAAGGCATTGGATTATTTGATTTGAAGATATTTGATATAAATAGTTTCAGTGTGAAATAAGTTAAAAAATATTGACTATGTGCCTTATAGTAGACAGCATCATTTATCCAATAGATTATATTATTTAACCACCTTTGGAATAGTAATTGTTAATCATAAACTAAACTAAAACAAAGTAAAAATAAAGTATACCACATGTGAAGCCATTGCAATAAACAATTTCTGTGTGAAAAAAAAAATAACTCAGCCAGGATTCTGATGGGTTTTGTGTTGAATTTGTAGATCATTTTGGGAAGTGGTGCCATCTTAACAATGCTAAATATTTTGATTTATGAGCGTGTTTTACCATTTATTTAGATCTTTAATTTTTTTAAAGATTTTATTTATTTATTTGGCAGAGATAGAGGCAGCCAGTGAGAGAGGGAACACAAGCAGGGGGAGTGGGAGAGGAAGAAGCAGGCTCATAGCGGAAGAGCCTGATGTGGGGCTCGATCCCATAACACCGGGATCACGCCCTGAGCCGAAGGCAGACGCTTAACCGCTGTGCCACCCAGGCGCCCCTAGATCTTTAATTTTTTTAAACAATATTTTGTCATTAAGAGATGAACAAAAAACCATTCTTAAATATAGAGAACAAACTGGTGGTTGCTAGAGGAGAATTGGGTGGGGGGCGGTATGAAATAGATAACGGGGATAGAACAGAGGGATGAGCACTGAGTAATGTATAGAATTGTTGAATCATTATATTGTGCACCTGAGACTAATATAACACTGTATGTCAATTATACTTCAATTAAAAGAAAATAAAGTATAATGACCGGGTCGTTTGGTAACTATATGTTTCATTTAAAAAGCAATTGTCTTTCTGTTTGTTTTTTGTCAATGTAATTTCTGGAGTAGCTGTATAATTTTATCTTCTTTCCAGCAATGTATGAAAATCTAGTTTTATTTCATCCTCACAAGCATTTGGTATTGTCACTGTTTTTAATTTTAATCATTCTGATAGGTGTGCAGTGATATCTCATTGTGGTTTTAATTTGCATGCATCTAATGGGTAATTACGTTGCATCTTTTCATGTGCTTCTTTACCATCTGTAGATCTTCCTCAGTGAAATGTATGTTCATATGTTTTGCCCATTTCCTAATTGGACTAATATTTTTCTTCTACTATTGAGTACAGAGGGTTATTTATATATTGTACATAGAAAAACTTTGTTGAAAATATGGTTTGCAAATATTTTGTCCCATCTTGTTGCTTATCTTTTCATCCTCTAAAGAGGGTGTTTGGCAGAGTAAAAGTTTTTAATATTGTTGGGGTTCAATTTATTAATTTTTCCTTCTATAAGTTGTGCTTTTGTTGTCAAGTCTGAGAACTTTTCAACTACTTCAGGTCCTAAGGATTTTCCATTTTTTCCCTAAAAGTTTTATGTTTTACATTTAAGGTCATGATACATTTTGAGTTAATTATTGTATAAGATGTGAAGTTTAGGTCAAATATCATTTTATTTTTGCATATGGGTATTGGTTGCTCCAGCACCATTTGTTGAAAAGGCTGTCCTTTCTCCATTGAATTGTCTTTGCACTTTTGTCAAAAATTTCTCAGGAACATTTGTGTAGATCTGTTTCTGTGTTCTCTATTCTGTTTCATTGATCTATGTGTCTACCTCTCCACCAGTTCAACACTATCTTGATTACTGTTAACCTTCAGCCAGAATGATTCTTCCCACTTTATTTGCTTTTTCAAAATTGTTTTAGTTATTCTAGGTTCTTTCCTTTCCATATGAATTTTAGAATAAGCTTGTGTATGTCTACAAAACACGTTATTGGAATTTGATAAAAATTGCATCAAAACTATAGATCAATTTAGAGAGAATTGACATCTTTACTATGTTGAATCTTCTGATCCACAAATATGGTATAGCTCTCTATTTCCTTAGGTTTTCTTTGATTTCTTCATCAGCCTTCTGTAACTTTCAGCATACAGATCCTTTAACTGTTTTGTTAGATTTGTACCTAAGTATTTCATTTTCTTTGGAGTGGTTAGAAATGGTATTGTGTTTTTAATTTTGGTTTCCACATGTTTGTTGTTCATAAATAAAAATGTTATTAATTTTTGTGTGTTCTCCTTGTAACCTGCAACCTTGCCAAACTCATTTATTCTAGGAATTTTGTTTTGTTTTGTTTTGGAATGTCTATGTAGATAATCATGTCACTTGTAAATAGGAATGGTTTTATTTTTTCCATTCCAATGTATATGTTTTTTATGTCCTTGTCAAGGTTTCATTTTAAGGTTCTATAATTGTGCTTGGGAATATGTTGACTTGTTTGAAGAATTACTGATGAAACACTTGTTTTTAAATGGACACATTTACATTCTATTCCAGAAAGTATTGAAATTGAGAAGGACTACCTATAGTTTTGAAGAATTTAAATATAGCAAAACATCCAAAAGCATCAGAGACAATTCATTTAACCAATTCTGTCTTGGAAAAACATATTTGTTGAAGAAAGGTACTCAACAGAAATAGAAAATAATGTACATTTCAAAATTCAAAAAACAGTATTTTGTCATTTTTGTAGTATAAATTTGACACTTCTGTTAAAGTTATTCCTAACTATTCTCTTTTTTCTACTGTGCATGGAATTGTGTCCGAATTTATTGAACTTCTCCAATTTTGGCCTTATCATCCTTTCAAACTTTTATCTAACTAACAACAGTACTTGCCATCTCCTCTGAACCCAAAATATACACTTGGCTTCCTAGCCTTATGGTTATCGTTGTTGATCCCCATAAGTTTGACTTACATGTTCATCTTCTATCAGGCAGCCATCAATATTTATTGAACCTACAATGTAGAGGCCTGTGATACTCTAAGGATACAAAAATGAAATTAAAAAGTGGTGAAATTTGAGTTGGGTCTTTCAGGAGCGAATCAAGTATTCTCACTAATTCTTTTTGAAAAGTGTTTTTGCTAGACTGTGAGCCCTTGAGGACAGGGGATATGTTGATATTTGTTCT
Organism: Ursus maritimus; assembly: GCF_017311325.1. Classification (NCBI taxonomy): domain Eukaryota; kingdom Metazoa; phylum Chordata; class Mammalia; order Carnivora; family Ursidae; genus Ursus; species Ursus maritimus. Next base: position 64,336,540 of record NW_024423319.1, read on the forward strand.
GAGATCATCATCTATACTTAGCTCATATGTTGGCATCGATGGATGTTTGTTGAATGAACTAATCAGGCCAAGAGGAAACTCTAGATTTATAATTAAGACACCTTTAAAAAAAACCAAACTGCTTTTAGATTCTTCCTAACCCTTTTTGGTGGTAGTTGAAACTATCAAAAACTATCAGAAATTGGCCATCAAGCTTACTGATTTTTTCAAACAATTTACTGTATAATAGAGTAGAATGTTCTTGGCTTCATCAACTGTGTCTAGAAGGGTTCTGTGTTCAAATTAGCCACAAGTCATGTCTCTCCTGGCATTGTTGCTAATAGCAATACTTGAAGACCAGAAATATCTGTAAGCGAAAAAGATTTAATTTCAAGTGCCCCTGACAGTTTACACCTGACAAGAAAGTAATTTTCTCTGTGTGGAATTATGATGGAGTAAACTAAGTTAAACACATATACATATGTGTACACACATATGTGCATGCACAAAGGGCTCTCATCTGGTCTGTGATTATCTTATAACCTGGGAAAATTTTATAGCTTCCCTAGTGTTAGGGATGGGAATTGAGCTAAGGGAATGCCCTTGGTGATCAAAAAGGAAAAGGATTTCTGTGCAACTGAGAACAGAGTAGCTGCCCTTGGCTCTTACTTTTAGAAAAATGACAGGTATTCAATAAAGTATCAGAATGATTAAAGGAAAAAAAATCAGAGAGAGCTGCCCTTCCTCTAAATAAGCAGTTGAGACAAAAGCACTCATTGGAAGTCCTGGTTGGTTGACTACATGTAGTCTATTCTTGCTTAGTTGTGTTTCCTATTTTCAGAATGTTGGTTTGGTTCTAGCAATAGGAACATGGATCTTTTTGGCCTTGTGGTGGTTTTTTTTGCGGTGCAATTGACATACAACATTATATTCATTTCAGGTGTACAATGTTATGATGCAACACTTGCACACACTGCAAAATCATTACCACAAGTTTTGTCACCATTTGTCACCATTTTTTATTATAATAATATTTTTTTATTATATTATGTTAGTCACCATACAGTACATCCCTGGTTTGTTATGTAAAGTTCGATGACTCATTAGTTGCGTATAATACCCAGCGCACCATGCAATACGTGCCCTCCTTACTACCCATCACCAGCCTATCCCATTCCCCCACCCCCTTCCCCTCTGAAGCCCCCAGTTTGTTTTTCAGAGTCCATAGTCTCTCATGCTTCATTCCCCCTTCTGATATTTTGTCACCATTAAAAGTTATAAAAATTTGTTTTTCTTGTGATGAAAACTGTGAAAATCTACCCTCCTGGAAACTTTCAAATATGCATTACAATACCATTGACTACAGTCACCATACTACATACCATAACCCAATGACCTATTCATTTCATAACTGGAAGTCTGTACCTCCTGACCCCTGTTGCCTATTTTGCTCACATCCTAACCCCTCTACCCCCAGCAACCAAGTCTCTATTCTGTGTATCCATGAGTTTTGTTTTGTCTTGTTGTTTGCTTTGCTTTTATTTTAGTTTTTTTAAAATTTTTAATAATAATATTTTTATTATATTATGTTAGTCACCATACAATTCATCTCTAGTTTTTGATGTAAAGTTCCATGATTCATTACTTGCGTATAACACCCAGTGCACCATGAAATACATGCCCTCCTTAATACCCATCACCAGACTATCCCGTTCCTCCCCTCCCCTCTGAAGCCCTCAGTTTTAAATTACACATATAAGTGAGGTCATATGGTATTTATGTTTCTGTGTCTGACATATTTCATGTGCCATAATACCTTCAAGATCCAGCCATGCTGTCACAAATGGCAAGATTTAAGTTTTTAGAAGCTGAATAGTATTCCATTGTATGCATGTATGTACACACATGCATATCATGTTTTCTTTATCCATTCATCCATTGATGTAACTTAGGTTCTTTTCCATGTCTTGGTTATTGTAAATGATACTGCACATAACTTTTTTTAAAATTTAAATTCAAGTTAGTTAACATATAGTGTATTATTAGTTTCAGGGGCAGAATTTAGTGATTCATAAGTTGCATATAACACACAGTGCTCATTATATCAAGTGCCCTCCTTAATGCTCATCACCCAATTACCCTCCTTATCTACCTCCCCTCCAGCAACCCTCAGCTTGTTTCCTATGGTCAAGAATCTCTTATGGTTTGCCTCTCTCTCTGTTTTTATCTTATTTTATTTTTCCTTCCTTTCCCCTATGATCATCAGTTTTGTTTCTTAAATTCCACAAATGAGTGAAATCATATGGTATTTGTCTCTCTCTGACTGACTTATTTTGCTTAGCACAAATACCCTCTAGTTCCATTCATGTCATTGGAAATGACCATATTTTGAAATCTGTATATATTAAAAAATTACCACCACAATAAGTTTAATTAACATTCATCACCAGACATAGTTATGTAATTTTTTTCTTGTGATGAGAACTTTTAAGATTTATTCTCTTAGCAACTTTTAAAAATGCAATACAGTATCAACTAGAGTTGCCATGCTCTACATTACATCCCATGATTTATTTATTTTATAACTGGAAGTTTGTACCTTTTGACCCCCTTTACCTCCCTTTGAACCACTTCACCCACCTCCCACTCCCTACACTCACTGGCAACCAGTAATGTGTTCTCTGTATCTATGAGCTTTTTTTTTTTTAGATTTCACATGAATGAAATCGTATGGTATCTGGCTTTCCCTGTCTGACTTATTTCACTTAGCGTAATATTCTCAAGGTCCATGCATGTTGTTGCAAATGGCTGAATAATATTCTATTGAATGTATATATATATATATATATGACATTTTCTTTATCCACTCATCGGTTGATGAACACTTATTGTAAATAATGCTGCAGTGAACAAAAGTGTGCATGTATCTTTTCTAATTAGTATTTTCATTTTCTTGGAATACCCAGAAGTGGAATTGCTGGATCATATGGTAATTCTATTTTTAAATTTTTGAGGATCCTCCATACTGTTTTTCAAAGGGGCTGCACCAATTTACATTTCCATAAAGAGGGCACAAGGGTTTCCTTTTCTCCACATCCTTCCCAACACTTGTTATTTCTTGTCATTCTGAAAATAGCCTTTCTAACAGATGTGAGGTGGTATCTCACTGTGCTTTTGATTTGCATTTCCCTGTTGATTAGTGATGTTGAGCATCATTTCATGTGCCTACTGGCCATCTATGTGCTTGAAAAAAGGCCATTCAGATCCTTTGCCCATTTTTACATCAGATTGTTTCTTTTCTCTTTTTTTAAGATTTTATTTATTTATTTGAGATAGAGCGAGAGCAAGAGAGAGAGAGCACAAGCAGTTGGGGAGGGGGGGAGAAGGAGAGGTAGAAGCAGGCTCCCTGCTAAGGAGCTAAATGGGGAGTCTGCTTCAGGGCTCAATCCCAAGACCCTGGGATCATGACCTGAGCTGAAGGCAGACACTTAACCAACTGAGCCACCCAGGTGCCCCAAAATCAGATTGTTTCTTTGCTATTGAGTTGTATGAGTTCTTTATATATATTGGCTATTAACCCCTATTCAGATATATCATTTACAAATATTTTCTCCCAGTCAGGAGGTTGCCTTTTCATTTTGTTGATGGTTTCTTTTGCTATGCAGAAGCATTTTAGTTTGATGTAGTTCCACTTGTTTGTTTTTGCTTTTGTTTCCTTTGCTTTTGGAGTCAGTTCCAAAAAAACTTTGCCAAGACCAATGTCAAAGAGCCTACTGCTTATGTTTTCTTCTAGGAGATTTATTATTTCAGGTCTTACATTCAAGTCATTGATCCATTTGAGTTAATTTTATCTATAGTATAAAATAGTAGTCTACTTTCATTCTTTCACATGTGGTTGTCCAGTTTTTCAAGCACCATTTATCAATGAGAATATACTTTCTCCATTTGTATATTTTTGCCTCTTTTGTAGTAAACTATTGATCATATATATTCAGGAATATTTCTGGACAATTTATTCAGTTCCATAGAATTATGTGTCTGTTTTTATACCAGTACCATGCTGTTTTGATTACTATGGCTTTGTAATATAGTTTGAAATCAGGAAGCATAATGCTTTCAGCTTTGTTCTACTTTCCCAAGACTGCTTTGGCTATTTGGGGTCTTTTTGGGATTCCATACAAATTTTAGGATTCTTTATTCTATTTTGGAGAAAAATGACATTGATATTTTGATAGGGATTGCATTGAATCTGTACATTACTTTAGGTAATATGGATATTTAAATGGGATTAATTCTTCCATTCTACGATCACATAGTATCTTTCCATTTATTTGTGTCTTCTTCAATTTCTTTCATCAGTGTTTTATAGTTTTTTGTGTACAGGCTTTTCACATCCTAGGTTAAATGTATTTCTAGGTATTTAATCTTTTTGATACATTTATGAATAGGATTGGATTTGCTCATCTCTTTTTCTGATAGTTATTACTGTATCAAAACACAACAGATTTTTCTGTGTTGATTTTGTACCTGCAACTTTACTGCACTCATTTATTTTAACAGGTTTTTTTTTTTGGCTTAGGGTTTTTTATATATAAAATCATGTCATCCACAAACACTGACCATTTTATTTCTTCCTTTAGAATTTTGATACTTTTTATTTCTATTTCTTGTCTAATTACTCTGGCTGTAACTTCAAATACTATGTTGAATAAAAATAGAGACAGTGGGCATCTTTTTCTTGTTCCTGATCTTACAGGAAAAGATATCAGTTTTTCACCTTTAAGTATGATGTTAGCTGTGAGCTTATCATATGGTCTTTGTTACATTTAGGTAAGTTCTATCTGTACCCTCTTTCTTGAGAGATTTCTTTTAAAAATCATAAATGGATGTTAAATTTTGTCAAATGATTTTCCTGCATCTATTGAGATGATCATACCATTTTTATCTTTCCTTTTGTAAATGCGGTGTATTATGTTGATGGAATTGTGGATGTTAAACCATCCTGGAAGAAATCCTACTTGATAATGGTGTATGATCTTCTTAACATCTTATTGTGTTCTGTTTGTTAATATTTTGTTGATAATTTTTGCATTTATGTGGATCAGTGATGTTGGCCTGTAATTATCTTTTGTGTGTGTGTGTGTGTGTGTGTGTATCCTTTTCTGGTTTTCCTATCAGGGTAATGCTGGCCTCATAGAATGAATTTGGAAGCATTCTTTCTCTTCAGTTTTTGGAGTAATTACAGAAAGATAGGTATTAACTCTAAATATTTGGTAATATTCATCAATGAAGCCATTTGATCTTGGGCTTTTGTGCGCTGAGAGACTTTTTTTTTAATTACTGAATCAATTGAATTCCTAGTAATTGGTCTCTTCAAAGTTTTATTTATTCTTGATTCAGACTTGGAAGATTATAAGTTTCTAGGAATTTATCCATTTCTTCTAGGTTGTCCCATTTGGTTTGATATAATTTTTCACACTAGTCTCTTAGGAATATTTGTGTCTCAAATGGCTAACAGACACATGAAAAAATGTTCAAAATCATTAGCCCTCAGGGAAATTCAAATCAAAACCACACTAAGATACCACCTTACACCAGTTAGAATGGCAAAAACTGACAAGGCAAGAAACAACAATTGCAGAGAGGATGTGGAGAAAGGGGATCCCTCCTACATCGTTGGTGGGAATGCAAGTTGGTACAGCCACTCTGGAAAACAGTGTGGAGGTCCCTTCAAAAGTTAGAAATTGAGATACCCTATGACCCAGCCATTGCACTACTGGGTATTTACTCCAAAGATACAGACGTAGTGAAGAGAAGGGCCATATGCACCCCAATGTTCATAGCAGCATTGTCCACAATAGCTAAATCGTGGAAGGAACCGAGATGCCCTTCAACAGATGACCGGATTAAGAAGTTGTGGTCCATATATACAATGGAATATTACTCAGCTATCAGGAAGAACGATTTCTCAACATTTGCTGCAACATGGATGGCACTGGAGGAGATAATGCTAAGTGAAATAAGTCAAGCACAGAAAGACAATTATCATATGGTCTCTCTCATCTATGGAACATAAGAACTAGGAATATCGGTAGGAGAAGAAAGGGATAAAGAAAGAGGGGGTAATCAGAAGGGGGAATGAAGCATGACTATGGACTATGAGAAACAAACTGAGGGCTTCAGAGGGGAGGGGGTTGGGGGAATGGGATAGACAGGTGATGGGTAGTAAGGAGGGCACGTATTGCATGGTGCACTGGGTGTTATACACAACTAATGCATCATCGAACTTTACATCAGAAACCAGGGATGTACTGTATGGTGACTAACATAATATAATAAAAAAAACATTAAAATAAAAAAATAAAAAAAGGAATATTTGTATATCTGTGGTACTGGCTATAACTTCTTTTTCATTTTTGATTTTATTTATTTGGACGCCCTCCTTTTTTCTTGATAGGTTTGGTTAAAGTCTTATCAATTTTGTTCATCTTTTCAAAGAACCAGCCCTTTGTTTCATTTATCTTTTCTATTGTTTGTGTCTATTTTATTAATCCCTTCTAATCTTTATTATTTATTTCCTTTTACTATCTTTGAACTTCATTCATTCTTTTTCTAGTTCTTTTAGGTGTAAGGTTAGATTGTTTATTTGAAATTTTCTTTATTTCTTGAGTTAGGCCTGCATCTATATAAACTACTCTCTTATACCTACTTTTGCTGCATACCATATAATTGGTATGTTGTATTTTTATTTTAAGTTTTCTCAAGATAGTTTTTGATTCCCTTTTCAATTTCTTCATTGCCCATTCATTGTTTAGTAGCATGTTTTAGTCTCCATGTGTTTGTGTTTTTTCCAGTTTTCTTCTTGTAATTGACTTTCAGTTTCATAGTGTTGTGGTTGGAAAAGATGCATTATATGATTTCAGTCTTTTTAAATTTATTATGAATTGTTCTGTGGCTTAACATGTGATTTATCCTGGAGAATGTTTTATGTGCACTTGAAAAAATATATATATTCTGCTGTTTTTGTATGGAATTTTCTCTATATATTGATTAACTCCATCTAGTCTAATGTGTGGCTTAAAGCCAGTGTTTTCTTATTGATTTTCTGTCTGGACAATCTATCCAGTGATGTAATTGGGGTGTTAAAGTCTCATACTATTATTATATTGATGTCTATTTCTCCCTTTATTGCTGTTAATATTTACTTTACATTTTTATGTGCTCCTACATTGGGAACATAAATATTTACAAGTGTTATATGTTCTTCCTGGATTGATCTCTTTATCCTTATGTAATGCCCTTCTTTGTCTCTTATTGCAGCCTTTGTTTTAAAGTCTGTGTTTTCTGATATAAGTATTGCTACCCCACCATTTTTTTTGTTTCCATTTACATGGAATATCTTTTTCAAGGCCATCACTTTTAATCTGTGTGATTTTAGATCTGAAACGAGTTTATTGTAGACATTATATAGATGGGTCTTGTTTTTTAGTTCCATTTAGTTACCTTATGTATTTGACAGCAGCATTCGACTATTTACATTTAAAATAATTATTGGAGGGGCGCCTGGGTGGCTCAGTCAGTTAAGTGTCTGTCTTCAGCTCAGGTCATGATCTCAGCATCCTGAGATCAAGCCCTGCATCAGGCTTCCTGCTTAGTGGGGAGCCTGCTTCTCCTTCTTCCTCTACCTGCAGCTCCCCCTGCTTGTGTGCACATGCGTGCTCTCTCTCTCTCTCAAATAAATAAATAAAATATTTTTAAAAATAAAAAATAAGTAATTATTGGACAGACTTCCAGGGAAGATGGCAGAGTAAGAGGATCCTAAACTCACCTCATCCCACAGATAAACATACATAAGACCCATGTAAGTGTAGCTAACTTGGAAATGACCTAAAGATTGGCAGAGTAGACTCTCCACAGTTAATTGTGGAGAGGAGGTCACATCAAAAATAGTAGATGGGTAGATATGTGGTTGGGAACAAAACTAACCAGCAAGACTAACCACAAAAAGAAGGGACACCACAAACATATAGAGGGGAGAGGACCAGACACCCCAGACATGGGGAAACTGCAGGGGGAAGATGAATCCCCATAACATTTGACTTTGAAAGCCAGAGGGACTGAACACCTTGAATTTTTCCAGTCTGTGGGTTTTAACATGGGAGAAGTTTGAAAAGCAGTGGGGTCAGCTTTGGGAGAACCAGAAGGCAATAAGAAACAGTTCCTGCCCATAAAGATCATAACAACCTCACTGAGATACAGTATATAAGCAGCAGTTTGAAAAGTGTCTGGGGTATAGGTAACAAGATTTATTTACTAATCTTGGAATATGGAAGGAGGGACAGGGATCGTTGGGAGACTTCACCAAGAACAAAAGAGCTGGCAGGCACCATTTCTCTTCCCCACATCCCAGCCTAGATACCTGGTCAACTATGGGAACTATCAGCAACTCTATCTAACTTGCTAACAACAGGCGCCACTTTCCTGTTCTCTTGTGAATCCACCTCATCCAACCAGTCTCACTTGGTGAGAGTTCCTCCAAGATGGCTCCAGGTCTCTTCCCACAAGCAGACCAGTGCATACTTTACTAACATGGCACGCTGTGACCCTGCATTCTCCTGCATACTGTGCCATGCAACATGCCCCACTGGGCAGGAGTCCATTCAAAGTGCCACAAGCATGGCATCATGCAAGCAGTTACTGAACAATGGCTTACACTACTTCAAAGTGACTCCTGCCCCGACTAAAGAGGAAGATAATGACAGAAACCAATTCCATGTCAGCTCTAGCAGTGGGCTAGGGGCAGACATCTCATCTGACTGCCAGTCTTACCCACCAACAAAAACCTCACAAGTGGCAGCACAAAGAAAGGGCCTAGTAATTTGGGGTTATGGCAACCCCAATAGACAGACTGGGAGGAGACATCTGGTCTAACTGCAGGCCCCATACACCAATGAAACCCTCTAGGACATAATGCAGGAAGAGTGCCCTATAGTTCAGTACAACCACAACTCAGGCAAATGAGCTGAAGGCAGGTGTGCTGTTAAGAGGTCTGTCTGGGGCTGCCTTGGGTTTGACCAAATTCAATCCCAAGGCAGCCCTGGACAGACCTCTTAATAGCACAGGGGCCAAATGTTGCACACAACAGGTAAAGAGAGTCATTGCAGACAACTGGAGTAAGGGCGGACATGGCTCAACCACAGTATTAGGGTGCAAGCAACACACATAGGAGACACACCTGAAGCACCAGTTTCTGTGGAATGTGAACATTACATGGCACGGCACTACAGGACCTCTTCTTCATAAGGCCACACCTTGCAAGAGCAGGAGATATATATGATTTTCCTAACACATAGAAACAAATACAGATAACTAGATAAAATGAGGGGACAGAGGAATATGTCCCAAATGAAAGACTAGGACAAAATCATGGCAGGATAGCTAAGGATAAACAGCAATCTGAAAAATGCCTCAGATGCTCCAAGTGAAATAGAGAAAATTAATAGGACTGATAAAGAATTCAAAGTAATGGTCATAAAGATATTCACTGGACTGGACTTGAGAAAAGAGTGGAGGATCCCAGTGAAACACAAAAAAGAGAGAAAATGTAAAAAAGAACCAATTTGAGAGGAAGAACTCAATCATTGAAATTTAAAATGCACTATATGAAATAAATAGTACACTAGAGGGAGCATAATAATGGATCAGCAAACTGGAAGACAGAGTAATGGAAGGCAACAAAGTGGAACAGGAAAAAGAAAACAGAAGAATACTAAAAATGAGAATTGGTTAAGAAAACTCAGCAATACCATCAAGCATAATAACATTCACATTGTACAGATCACAGAAGTATAAGAGAAAGAAAAGACAGAAAATGTATTTGAAGAAGTAAGAGCTGCAAACATTCCTAATCTGGGAAGGAAAAAGACATCCAGATCCAGGATGCACAGAAAAACCCAAACAAAATCAATCCAAGGAGGCCAACACCAAGACACATAATAATTAAAATTGCAAAAAGTAGTGAGTAAGGGGAAGAGCTAAGATAGCAGAGTATAGGAAGACACTAGGCTTGCCTTATCCTTTGAACACAAATAGAAAACTATCAAATCATTCTGGATATCCAAGAAATCGACCTGAGGACTGGCATAACAAACTGCATAACTAGATGGAGAGAAGACGCCACATTGTAGAAGGTAGGAAGTGTGGAGACAACTTTTGGAGGAGAAATGGGTCATGGGTGCTGCAGAGGGGAGGGAGCCCTGATTGCAGAGAAAGGTGAGAGAAAGAGAGGAGGACACAGGAGTTTGCACAAGGAGAGCACTTCCCCAAAATCATTCATTGAGAAAATGAGAGGGCAGATTTTTGTGAGTTTTTGCAACCACTGGGGATAAAAGACTGGAATTTTATAGGTCCAAAACGTGGCTGGTATAGAGCCCTGAGAGTGCTGCAGTACTGCTGTAAATAAGGAATGCAGATAACCCAAGGACAGAAGGCACAATTTGAAGATCCCCTAAGAGGAACAAGGAGAGAACGTTCCCTCTTCTTAGAGTGCATCTGAGAAAGGTAGCATTGCCTCTCTAGGGACAAAAGAACCAGTGGTTGCCATTTTCCTCTCCTGCCCCTCAGCATAGGTGCAAAGAAACCTGCTGAGGGTGGCTAAATCATACACTGGCTGTTTAGCCTGTATTCCTCCAAATCCCATGTCCCTGCACTCTTGTGAGACAACACTTCTAGGTCACACATGCATCAATCCCAGCATGGTGAGATCTCCTCCAGGAGACCAGGATACATACCCATCACACCAGATTCCTAAAGTTTGGGGTTTTAAAAATCAGGTGGCCTGGCTGGGATAGAGCCCAAAGGTCCCTGCACTGCTCCATGTAGGCAAGCAACCCAGACACAGAAACTGAAAACAGCAATCTGAAAAATGCCTCAGATGCATGAAAGGAAATTATCCACTCTTCTGAGTGGTCTTCCCTGAGAGCAGTTAGCATGAACTCCCCTCTCCAGGGACAAAGGAACTGGCTTGAACCATTTCCCTCCCCCATTCCTCAGCATAAACCAACTTCAGGAAATAGCACAGTGCTAACACTGGCTTCCTAACATGCTTATGCCAAGTCCCATCCCCCTGCACTCTGCTGATACTGCCTTTCTCAAATGAGGGTGCCTTAGAACAAGCACAGTGGACCCTTCCCCCAGAAAACCAAAACAAACCCCACATGAATCTCATCTACTGACCATAGAGTTCTACAAAGCTTCAGTTCTAGTGGAAATAACATCAGGTCCCTTTTAACAAGCAGACCAGAGCACATGTAGATAAAACTCGTCACACACTGGCCAAGGTCCAAACACTCCCCATTGCAGGCAAGGAGAAACTCTGCAGAAGACTGACCTGAGGAAAAAAGCAGCCATAACAGAGTAGCATAGTGCATATAGCTCACACCAGAGGCACTTCTTAAGGCATCAGACCCTGGGCATTACATGACGTCGTCTTAATAAAGCCATTACTCTCAGGAGCAGGAAACATAACAGGCTTTCCTAACACAAAGAAAAAGACAGAGACTAGACAAAAACCAAGATGGAGGAATTCATTCCAAAGGAAAGAACAACAAAAGGTCATGGCCAAGGATTTAATCAAAACAGACCATTCAAAAAAAGATGGCAGAGGAGTAGGGGACCCTATTACAACTGGTACCCTGAATTAAGCTTTATATCTACCAAACCATTCTGAACGCCCATGAAATCAGCCAGAGATATAAGAAGATAAATCTGGATCTCTACAAACAGAATATCTCTGGCAGTTGGTCTTGAGGTATGAAGCAGGGAGCTGTGATTCTGCAGGCAGATATTGGAAGATAAACAGAAGGGGGAGGGAACTTCCATAAATTTGTGCTGGGAAGGTGAGATAACACTGGAGTGCAAAAGCCTCCCCCACTGGGGACCAGGCACAGACTTGCCGACCAGTAGTGGTGGGGAAGGAATTTTAGGGCAGCCCCCAGACAGAAACTTGGAGCTAGGGGTGCGCCCTTGCGAACTGGGAGCAGTTTGTGGTTTTAGAAGCCCGAAGGGCAGAGATGTGCCCAGTATTGGGAGCAACATCTGAGAGTGCTGCTGTGGGGTGCACAACCCAGGAGACTGCTTTTTAGAAGCACAGACAGAAACAGAGACAGTGTAGCCTGGAGAGCTCAGTGAAGAGCAGACTGCAATCTCTCAGTTCTGAGACAAAGTTTTGGATGTGGTCACTTCTGCTCTGGCTCTCAGAAGATACATGGAAAGCCACCAGAGAACATAGGCCACAAAAACCCAGTTTTCACTGAGCCCGTTCCCCAACACACAGAGGGCAAGGCAACTGCACCCAAACAGGGTTGTCTGAGTAACGGCATGGCAGGCCCCTCCCCCAGAAGACAGGCTGGAAGAGAAAGAGGACAACAACCCTAAGGTCCCTATAAAACAGGTGCATCTTGTTGGGTCGTGGTTAATACTTTGAACTCTGTACATTCCCTCAACCACCCCTCAACAGAATGACTAAGAAGAGGAACCCCCAACAAAGAAAAGAAACAGAGACTGTGGCCTCTGCCACACACCAGATGGATATGGATATAACCAAGATGTCAGAGATAGACTTCAGAGTAACAATTATGAAAACGATATGTAGGCTTGAGAAAAATATTAATGACAATATAGAATCTCTGAGGGCAGAAATGAGATCTAATCAGGTTAAACTTAAAAATGTTATGAATGAAATGCAGTCTAAACTGGATACTCTGACTGCCAGGGTAAATGAGGCAGAAGAACAAATTAGTGAGATAGAAGATAAGATGATAGAAAAGAAGGAAACCTAGAAGGCCTGGGAAAAACAGCTTAAAGCCCAAGAGATCAGACTGAGAGAGATTAATGATGCCATGAAATGTTCCAATGTCAGAATTATTAGGATCCCTGAGGGAGTGGAGAGAGAGAGAGGTTTAGAACTTTCCTAATCTGGGGAAGGAAACAAGCATTCTTGTCCAAAAGGCAGAGAGGACCCCTCCCGAGATCAATGAGAACAGACCAATGCCTCGACATGTAATAGTACAATTTGCAAATCTTAGATCTAAGGAAACAATCTTGAAAGCAGCTAGCGGGAGGAGATTTCTATGTACAGAGGGAGGAACATCAGAATAAGGTCAGACCTATCCACAGAGACCTGGCAAGCCAGAAAGGGCTGGCAAGACATACTCAGGGTACTAAATGAGAAGAATATGCAGCCAAGGATCTTTTATCCAGCAAGGCTGTCATTCATAATGGATGGAGAGACAAGAGCTTCCTGAGAACTGGCAGAAACTGAAAGAATACATGACCATCACCCCGACCCTACAAGAAATATTAAGGGGGGTTTTATAAAAGAAGAAAGATCCCAAGAGTGATATAGAAAAGAAATTTACAGAGACAATCTATAGAAACAAGGACTCCACAGGCAACATGATGACAATAAAATCATATCTTTCAATAATCACTCTCAACATGAACAACCTAAACGCTCCCATGAAATGGCACAGGATAACAAATTGGATAAAAAGGCATGACCCATCCATATGTTGTCTAAAGGAGACTCATTTTGAACTTAAAATTGCCTTCAGACTGAAAGTGAGGGGATGGAGAACAATTTTTCATGCTACTGGACCTCAAAAGAAAGCTGGGGTAACAATTTTCATATCAGACAAAATAGATTTTAACCTAAAGACTGTATTAAGAGATACAGAAGGACACTATATCATTCTTAAAGGGTCTACCCAACAAAAATTTAACAATTATAAATATCTATGCCCCCAATAGGGGAGCAGCCAACTACATAAGCCAACTGTTAAACAAAATAAAGAAACATACTGGTAATAATACGTTAATAGTAAGGAGACCTCAACAGTCCACTCTCAACAATAGACAGATCATGTAAACAGTAAATCAACAAAGAAATAAGACCTTTATATGTTACATTGGACCATGTGGACTTCATAGATATACATACAGAACATTGCACCTTAAAACAGCAGAATACTCATTCTTCTCAAATGCACATGGAACTTTCTCCAGAATAGACCACATACTGGGTCACAGATCAGGGCTCAACTGATACCAAAAGATTGAGATTATTCCCTGCATATTCTCAGACCACAATGCTTTGACACTGGAACTCAATCACAGGAAAGAATTGGGGAGAAATTCAACCACTTGGAAGCTAAAGACCATCCTGCTTAAGAATGTTTGTGTCATTCAGGATATCAAAGAAGAACTTAAACAATTCATGGAAACCAATGAGAATGAAAACACAGCAGTCTAAAACCTATGGGATACTGCAAAGGGGGTTCTAAGGGGGAAATACATAGCCATCCAAGCCTCACTGAAAAAAGTAGAAAAATCCTGAAAACACAAACTAACTTTATAGCTTAAAGAACCGGAGAAAGAACAAGAAATAAAACCTGAACCAAGCAGGTTCTCTGCTGTAGCAGAGATCAATGAATTCAAAACCAGAAGTACAATAGAGCAGATCAACAAAACTACATGCTGGTTCTTTGAAAGAATTAATTAGATCATTGGTCAGAGCTATCCAAAAGAAAAGAGAAATGACCCAAATTTTTAAAATTATGAATAAAAGGGGAGAGATCATGACTAACAGCAAGGAAATAGAAATAATTAGAATTTATTATCAATAACTATATGCCAATAAATTAAGCAACATGGAAGAAATGGATGCCTTCCTGGAAACCTATAAACTACCAAGACTGAAAGAGGAAGAAATTGACAATCTGAATAGACCAATAATCAATTATGAAATTGAAGCAGTGATCAAAAACCTAACAAAAGCCAAAGTCCAGGGCTTGATGGATTCCCAGGGAAATGTGAAACATTCAAAGAAGAAATAATATCCATTCTTCTGAAGCTATTTCAAAACATAGAAACAGAGGGGAAAAAGATGGGGGAGGAGTAGGGGTCCCCTTTTTCAACTGGTCCCCTGAGTCAGGCTGGATAGGTACCAGACCATCCTGAAAAACCCACGGAATCAGCCTCAGACACAGGAAGATATATCTGGATCTCTACAAACGAACATCTCCAGCGCTGAGTTTTGAGGTACACAGTGGGGAGCCTGAATCCACGCACAGATATCGGAAGATAAATGGAAGGGGAAGGGAACTGCCATGCTCAGGCACCAGGAAGCGGTAGCCACCTGCACTGGGGAGTGGGCCAGACTCGCGGGACCCACGAGAAAGCAGACTGAGACTGTGAGCCTGGGAACACATGTGTGACCAGACTGAAAACTGGAGCCCTGGAGCTCTCACTGGAGCTGGACTACAACCGGGAGCTCGGTAGTGCGCACGTGTCCAACCTGAAAACCGGAGCGCCAGAGCGCACACTTGAACTAGACTGAAACCGGGAGCTCGAGAGTGCTCGCGTGACCAACTGAAAACTGGCGCTCCGGAGCATGCGTGAACCACACTGAAACAGGGAGCTCAGGAGCGTGCACAGGAACTGGGGGTGGCTGGCAGTGTTAGAAGCACAAAGGACAGAGACGTGCCTGCCCTGGAAGTGAGGGCTGGGACACCGGCTGTGGGGCCCACAACCTGGGACGCTACAGGGTTTTTGGTAGCACTGACAGAAACAGAGTTAAAGTGGCCAAGAGAGCTCAGTGGAAAGCGGACTGCGATCTCTCTGTTCTGAGACAGGCTAGGATACAGCAGCTGCTGCTCTGACTCTTAGAAGAGTCACAAAAAATGGCCAGGGAAACCTGCCAGAGAAGAAAAGCCCGGAAATACCAGCTCACATTGTGCCCATCCCCATCCCCCCTCTCAAGGGATAGGGAGACTCTACCCAAAACAGGGTTGCCTGAGAATCAGCGCGGCAGGCCCCTCCCCCAGAAGGCAGGCTGAAAAATCAAGAAGTCCACATCCCTAAGGTCCCTATAAAACAAGTGCACAATGCCTGGGTCTTGGTCAATAATTTCGGCTCTGGACAACCCCGCAACCTCTCCTCACCAGAATGATGAGGAGGAGAAATCCCTCCCCCTCCAAAAAAAAAGATGAGTCTGTGTCCTCTGCCACAGAAATGATGGATATGGATATAACCAAATTATCAGAGATGGAGTTCAGAGTAACAATGGTCAATATGATGTGTAGACTTGAAAAAATTATTAATGAAAATATTAACGAGAATATAGAATCTCTAAGGGCAGAAATGAGGGTGTATCTGGCAGAAATTAAAAATGCTATGAATCAAATGCAGTCAAAACTAGATGCTCTGACAGCCAGGGTAAATGAGGCAGAAGAACGAATTAGTGAATTGGAGGATGGGATGGTAGAAGACAAAGTTAAAACAGAAATTTCATTCAAAAATATCCAATCTCAAGAATGTAGATTACAGGAGATTACTGACTCAATGAAATGATCCAATATCAGAATCATTGGCATCCCCAAGGGGGTGGAGAAAGAGAGAGGTATAGAAGAGATATTTGAGCAAATTGTAGCTGAAAACTTCCCTAATCTGACAAAGGAAGCAAGCATTCATGTCCAAGAGGAAGAAAGGACCCCTCCCAAGGTCAATGAGAACAGACCACATCACATCATAGTACAATTTGTAAATATTAGATCCAAGGATACAGTACTGAAAGCGGCCAGGGCGAAAAGATTTCTCACGTACAGAGGTAAAAATATCAATATAACGTCAGACCTGACTACACAGAATTGGCAAGAGAGGAAGGGTTGGCAGGGTATTTTTAAAGCTCTATCTGAGAAGAACATGCAGCCCAGGATCCTTTATCCAGCAAGGCTGTCATTCACAATTGATGGAGAGATAAGGATCTTCTAGAATCACCAGACACTAACAGAATTTGTAACCACGAAACCAGCCCTACAGGAGATATTAAGGGGGGTTCTATAAAAGTAAAAAGGCCCCAAGGGTAATACAGAACAGAAATTTACAATCTATAGAAACAAAGACTTCACAGGCAACATGACATCATTAAAATCATATCTCTCAATAATCACTCTCAATGTGAATGGACTAAATGCTCCCATAAAATGACACAGGGTTGCAGATTGAATAAAAAGACATGACCCATCCATTTGCTGTCTACAAGACACTCATCTTGAACCTAAAGATACATCCAGACTGAAAGTGAAGGGATGGAAAACAATTTTTCATGCAAATGGACCTCAAAAGAAAGATGGGGTAGCAATTCTCATAACACACAGATTAGATTTTAAACAAAAGACTGTAGTTAGAGATACAGAAGGATATTATATTATTCTTAAAGGATGTATCCAACAAGTGGATATGACAATTCTAAATATCTATGCCCCCAACAGGGGAGCAGCTAGATACACAAGCAAACTCTTAATCCGAATAAAAAGACATATAGACAGTAATATGTTAATAGCAGGGAACCTCAACACTCCACTCTCAGCAATAGACAGATCACCTAAGCAAAAAATCAACAAAGAAACAAGAGCTTTGAATGACATATTAGACCAGATGGACCTCTTAGGTACATACAGAATGCTACACTCCAGAAAAAACAGAATACTCATTCTCTTCGAATGCACATGGAACTTTCTCCAGAATAGACCATATACTGGTTCACAAAACAGGTCTCAACCGATACCAAAAGACTGAAATTATTCCTTGCATATTCTCAGACCACAATGCTTTGAAATTAGAACTCAATCAAAAGAAAAAATTTGGAGGAAACGTAAACACTTAGAAACTAAGAACCATCCAGCTCAAGAATGATTGGGTAAACCAGGAAATTAAAAATTAATTTAAACAATTTATGGAGACCAACAAGAATGAAAACACAATGGTCCAAAACCTATGGGACACTGCAAAGGCGGTCCTAAGGGGAAAATACATAGCCATTCAAGCCTCACTCAAAAGAATAGAGAAATCTAAAATGCAGTTTTTATATTCTCACCACAAGAAGCTGGAGCTGGAACAGAGGAATAGGCCTAACCAATGCACAAGAAAGCAGGTGATCAAGACTAGAGCAGAGATTAATGAATTAGAAACCAGAACCACAGTAGAGCAGATCAACAGAACTAGAATCTGGTTCTTTGAAAGAATAAATAAGATTGATAAGCCACTAGCAAGACTTATTCAAAAGAATAGAGAAAGGACCCAAATTAATAAAATTATGAATGAACGGAGAGGTCAAAACCAACACCAATGAAATAGGAAGGATCATTAGAATCTTTTATCAACAGCTTTATTTCAACAAGTGAAACGGTCTGGAAGAAATGGATGTCTTCCTGGAGACCTATAAACTACCAAGACTGAAACAGGAAGAAATTGATTTTTTAAACAGAACGACTAATTATGAAGAGATTGAAGCAGTGATCAAAAACCTCCTGAAAAACAAGACTCCAGGGACTGATGGATTCCCCGGGGAATTCTACCAAACATTCAAAGAAGAAATAATACCTATTCCTCTGAAGCTGTTTCAAAAAAGAGAAACAGAAGGAAAACTACAAAACACATTCTACGAGTCCAGTATTATCTTGATCCCCAAACCAGGAAAGACCCCATCAAAAAGGAGAATTACAGCCCAATATCCCTGATGAATATGGACGCCAAAATTCTCAACACCATCCTAGCTAATAGGAACCAACAGTACATTACAAGGATTATCCATCTTGACCAAGTGGGATTCATCCCTGGAATGCAAGGGTGGTTCAACATTCACAAATTGATCAGTATGATAGATCATATCAACAAGAAAAGACTCAAGAACCATATGATCCTCTCAATTGATGTAAAGAAAGCATTTGACAAAATACAGCATCCATTCCTGATTATAGCACTTCAGAGTGTAGGGATAGAGGGTATTTCTCAGTTTCATAAAAACCATCTATGAAAAGCCTACAGTGAATATCATTCTCAATGGGGAAAAGCTGGAAGCCTTTCCCTTAAGATCAGAAAGACGACAAGGATGCCCGCTCTCGCCATTATTATTCAACATAGTACTAGAAGTCCTTGCAACAGCATTCAGACAACAAAAAGGGATGAAATGTATTCAAATCGGCAAAGAAAAAGTCAAACTGTCTCTCTTTGCAGATGACATGATACTCTATTTGGAAAACCCAAAAGACTCCACCCCAAAACTACTAGAACTTATAGAGCAATGCAGTAATGTGGTGGGATACAAAATCAATGCTCAGAAATCAGTTACATTTCTATACACGAACAATGAGACTGAAGAAAGAGAAATTAGGGAATCCATTCCATTTAAAATAGCACCAAAAATCATACGTTATCTCGGAATTAACTTAACCAGTGACTTAAAGGATCTATATTGTAGAAACTACAAATCACTCTTTTTTAAAAAGATTTTATTTATTTATTAGACAGAGATAGAGACAGCCAGTGAGAGAGGGAACACAAACAGGGGGAGTGGGAGAGGAAGAAGCAGGCTCATAGTGGAGGAGCCTGATGTGGGACTCGATCCCATAACACCGGGATCACGCCCTGAGCTGAAGGCAGACGCTTAACCGCTGTGCCACCCAGGTGCCCCTACAAATCACTCTTGAAAGACATTGAAGAACACACAAAAAGATGGAAAAATATTCCAGGCTCATGGATCAGAAGAATAAACATAGTTACAATGTCAATGTTACCCAGAGCAATCTACACTTTCAATGCCATCTTGATCAAAATACCAGACATTTTCAAAGAACTGGAGCAAATAGTCCTTAAATTTGTGTGGTACCAGAAAAGGCCCTGAATCGCCAAGGAATTGTTGAAAAGGAAAAACAAAGCTCGGGGCATCACATTGCTGGATTTCAAGCTATACTACATAGCTGTGATCAGAAAGACAGCATGATACTGGCACAAAAACAGACACATAGACCAATGGAACAGAATAGAGAACCCAGAAATGGACCCTCGGCTCTTTGGGCAGCTAATCTTTGACAAAGCAGGAAAACACATCCAGTGGAAAAAAGACAGTCTCTTCAATAAATGGTGCTGGGGAAATTGGACAGCTACATGCAAAACAATGAAACGTGACCATTCTCTGACACCATACGCAAAGATAAACTTCAAATGGATGAAAGACCTCAATGTGAGACAGAAATCCATCAAAATCCAAGAGGAGAACATAGGCAGCAACCTCTACGACATCGGCCACAGGAACTTTTTTCATGACACATCTCCAAAGGCAAGAGATACAAAAGAAAAAGTGAACCTGTGGGACTTCATCAAGATAAAATCTTCTGCACTGGTAAGGAAACAGTGAAAAAAACTAAGAGGCAGCCCACAGAATGGGAGAAGATATTTGCAAATGACACTACAGATAAAAGACTGGTATCCAAGATCTACAAAGAACTTCTCAAACCCAATACACGAGAAACAAATAATCAAATCAAAAAGGGGTGGAAGATATGAACAGACACTTTTCCAATGAGGACATACAAATGACTAACAGACACATGAAAAAATGTTCAAAACCAGTAGCCATCATGGAAATTCAAATCAAAACCACCTTAAGATACCACCTTACACGAGTTATCATGGCAAAAATTGACAAGGCAAGAAACAACAATTGCAGGAGAGGATGTGGAGAAAGGGCATCCCTTCTACATTGTTGGTGGGAATGTAAGTTGGTACAGCCACTCTGGAAAACAGTGTGGAGGTCCCTTATACCCGTTAGAATGGCAAAAATTGACAAGGCAAGAAACAACAAATGTTGGAGAGGATGTGGAGAAAGGGGATCCCTTTTACACTGTTGGTGGGAATGCAGGTTGGTACAGCCACTTTGGAAATCAGTGTGGAGGTCCCTTGAAAAGTTCAAAATTGAGCTATCCTATGATCCAGCAATTGCACTACTGGGTATTTACCCCAAAGGTACAGACATAGTGAAGAGAAGGGCCATATGCACCCCAATGTTCATAGCAGCATTGTCTACAACAGCTAAATCGTGGATGGAGACGAGATGCCCTTCAGCAGATGACTGGATTAAGAAGATGTGGTCCATATATATAATGGAATATTTCTCAGCCATCAAAAAGAATGATTTCACAGCATTTGCATCAACTTGGATGAGACTGGAGTAGATAATGCTAAGCAAAATAAATCAAGGACAGAAAGACAATTATCCTATGGTTTCACTCATTTATGGAACATAAGAAATAGGGAGATCGGTAGGAGAAGGAAGGGAAGAAGGAATGGGGGTGAACAGAAGGGTGAATGAACCATGAGAGACTACAGACTCTGGGAAGCAAACTGAGGGCTGAATAGGGGAGGGAGGTATGGGATTGGGATAGGTCGGTGATGGATTTTAAGGAGGGCATGTATTGCTTGGTGTAGTGGTTGTTATATGCAAGTAATGAATCATGGAACTTTACATCAAAAACTTGGGATGTACTGAATGGTGACTAACATAACTTAATAAAAATTATTATTAAAAAAATAGAAACAGAAGAAAAACTTCCAAACTCATTCTATGAGGCCAGCATTACCTTGATCCCAAAACCAGGCAAAGACCCCATCAAATCAAAGTATTACGGACCAGTATGTCTAAAGAATATGAATGTCAAAATACTCAACAAGATCTTAGCTTAAGATCCAACAGTTCATTAAAAGGTTAATTCGTCACAACCAGGTAGGATTTATTTCTGGTATGCAAGGGTGGTTCAACATTCACTAATTGATCAGTGTGATAGATCACATTAATAAGAGAAGAGACAAGAACCACATGATCCTCTGAATTGATGCAGAAAAAGCCTTTGACAAAATACAGCATCCTTTCCTGATTAAAATGTCAGAGTGTAGGGATAGAGGGTACATTCCTCAATTTTATAAAAACCATATATGAAAAGCCCATAGCAAATATCATTCTCAATGGACAAGACCTGAGAGCTTTTCCCTTAAGATCAGGAACACGACAGTGATGCCCATTCTTGCCACTATTGTTCAACATAGTACTAGAAGTCCTAGCATCAGCAATCAGACAAGAACAAGAAATAAAAGATATTCAAATTGGAAAAGAAGATGTCAAACTCTCTCTCTTCACCAATGACATGATACTTTATATGGAAAACCCAAATGCCTCCACCCCCAAATTACTAGAACTCATACAACAATTAACCAATGTGGCAGGATACAAACTCAACACAGAGAAACCAGTTTCTTTCATATACAGTAACAATGTAACTGTAAAAAGAGAAATTAGGGAATCAATCCATTCAAAATAGCAGCAAAAATCATAAGATACCTTGATATAATCCAAACCAACGAGGTAAAGGATCTATAATATAGAAACTACAGAACACTTATGAAAGACATTGAAGAAGACACAAAAATATGGAGAAACATTCCATGCTCATGGATCAGACGAATAAGCATTGTTAAAATGTGTATGCTGCCCAAAGCAATCTATACTTTCCACCCCATCCTGATTAAAATACCAATGCCATTTTTCGAAGTGCTGGAACAAACAACCCTAAAATTTGTAGTGAACCAGAAAAGACCCCGAATCACCAAGAAAATGTTAAAAAAGAAAAAGAAAGCTGGGGCATTATGTTACCTGATTTCAAGCTATATTACAAAGCTGTGATCACCAAGACAGCGTGGTACTGGCACAAAAACAAACACATAGATCAAAGGAACAGAATAGAGAGCCCAGATATGGGCCCCCCATCTCTATGGTCAATTAATCATTGACAAAGCAGGAAAAAACATCCAATGGAGAAAAGATAGTCTCTTCAATAAATGGTGCTGGGAAAATTGGACAGCTACATACAGAACAATGAAACTTGACCACTCTCTTATACCATACACAAAGATAAACTCTAAATGGATAAAAGACCTCAATGTGAGACAGGAATCCATCAAAATCCTAGAGGAGAACAT
The DNA here is from genome assembly GCF_017311325.1 of Ursus maritimus. Lineage (NCBI taxonomy): Eukaryota > Metazoa > Chordata > Mammalia > Carnivora > Ursidae > Ursus > Ursus maritimus. The sequence continues at coordinate 64,359,388 of NW_024423319.1, forward strand.
AGGCAGTAACCTCTTCAGTATTGGCCACAGCAACTTCTTTTCAAGATACGTCTCTAAAGGCAAGGGAAACAAAAGTGAAAATGAACTTTTGGGACTTCATCAAGATAAAAAGCTTCTGCACAGCAAAGGAAACAGTCAACAAAACAAAGAAGGAACCTCCAGAATGGGAGAAGATATTTGCAAATGACACTACAAATAAAGGGCTGGTATCCAAAATCTATAAACAGCTTCTCAAACTCAACACCCAGAAAACAAATAATCAAGTCAGAAAATGGGCAGAAGGCATGAACAGACATTTCTCCAAAGAAGACATAGGAATGGCTAACAGACACATGAAAAAAATGTTCAAAATCATTAGCTGTCAGGGAAATGCAAATCAAAACCACATTGAGATACCACCTTACACCAGTTAGAATGGCAAAAATTGACAAGGCAAGAAACAACAAATATTGGAGAGGATGTGGAGAAAGGGGAACCCTCTTACACTGTTGGTGGGAATGCAAGTTGGTACAGCCATTTTGGAAAACTGTGGAGGTCCCTTAAAAAGTTAAAAATAGAGCTACCCTATGATCCAGCAATTGCACTACTGGGTATTTGCCCCCAAGACACAGACATAGTGAAGAGAAGGCCATACGCACCCCAATATTCATAGCAGCATTGTCCACAATAGCGAAATTGTGGAAGGAGCCGAAATGCCCTTCAACAGATGAATGGATTAAGAAGATGTAGCCCATATATACAATGGACTATTACTCCGCCATCAGAAAGAACGTGTCTTGTTTCTGACCATAGAGGAAATGCTCTTGTTTTTCCCCGGTGAGGATGATATTAAGGGTCTTTCATGTATGGCTTTGATGATATTGAGGCATTTGCCCTCTGTCCCTACATTGTTGGGGCTTTGAATTGTGAATGGATGCTATATTTTGCCAAATGCTTTTTTTTCCATCTATTGAGAAGCTCATGTGGTTCTTATCCTTTCTTTTATTAATGTGATATAACACATTGATTTTTGAATATTGAACTATCCTTGCAGCCCAGGAAAAAATCCCATTTGATTGTGGCGAATTTCTTTTAATGCACTGTTGCATTCAATCTGCTAGTATTTTGTTCAGAATTTTTTAAAGCTTTATTTATTTGAGAGAGAGAGAGAGAAGGAGAGCAGGGGAAGGGGCAGAGGTAGAGAAATCTTCAAGCACACAACCTGCTGAGTGGGTAGCCTGATGTGGGGCTGAGTTCCAGGACCATGTGATCATGACCTGAACCAAAACCAAGAGTCAGACACCTAACTGACTGAGACACCCAGGTGCCCCTGTTGTTGAGAATTTTTGCATCCATGTTCATCAGGTATATTGGCTTGTAGTTCTCCTATTCAGTGGGGTGTTTTTCTGGTTTTGGAATCAGGGTAGTGCTGGCCTCATAGAATGAGTTTGAAAGTTTTCCTTTCATATCTATTTTTTGGAATAGTTTGAGAAGAATAGTTATTAACTTTTCTTTATTTTTTATTTTTTTTAAGTTTGAGTGTTTTTTAAAATATTTTTTATTATATTATGTTAGTCGCCATACAGTACATCCCTGGTTTTTTATGTACAGTTTGATGATTCATTAGTTGCATATAACACCCAGTGCACCATGCAATATGTGCCCTCCTTACTACCCATCACAAATTCAATTTCTTTCCACGTAATTGGTCTGTTCAAGTGTTCTATTTCTTTCTGTTTTAGTTTATATGTTTCTAGGAATTTATTCATTTCTTCCAGGTTGTCCAATTTTTTGGCACCTAATTTTTCATAATATTCTCTTATAATTGTATTTCTGTGGTGTTTATTTTGGTCTCTCCTGTCTAATTTGTGATTTCATTTATTTGGGTCCTTTCTCTCTTCTCTTTGACAAGTGTAGTTAGGGGTTTATAATTTGTATTCCTTCTTTCAAGGAACCAGGTCCTGGTTTCCTTGATCTGTTCTACTGGTATTTTTTGTTTGTATATCATTTATTTCTGCTCTAATCTTTATTATTTACCATCTTCTGCTGGCTTTAGGCTTCATTTGTTGTTCTTTCTCTAGCTCTTTTAGGTGTAAGTTTAGGATGTGTATTTGAGATTTTTATTGCTTCTTGATGTAGTCCTGTATTGCTATATGCTTCCATCTTATGACCACATTTGCTGCATTCCAAAGGTTTTGGACTGTCATGTTTTTTTAAGTTAATTAATTTATTTGAGAGAGACAGAGAGAGTACAAGCAAGGAGAGAGGCTGAGGCAGAGGGAGAGGGAGAAGCAGACTTCCCACTGAGCTTGGAGCCTGAAGCAGAACTTGATCCCAGTACCTGGAGATCACGACCTAAGCCAAAGACAGATGTTGAAACATCTGAGCCACCCAGGCGCCCCTGTTGTGTTTTCATTATTGTTTGTCTCCAGGTATTTTTTATTTATTTCCTGGTTGACCACTTCATTCTTTGGTAGGATGCTCTTTAACCTCCATATATAAGTGGTCTTCCCCAATTTTTCAAGTTTCATAGTGTTGTGGTCAGAAAATATACATTGTATGATTTCAGTCTTCCTGTACTTACTGAGGCCTGATTTGTGACACAATATGTGATCTATTCTGGAGAAAGTTCAGTGTGCACTCTAAAAGAATGTGTATTCTGCTGCTTTAGGATGAAATGTTCTGAAAATACTGGTTAAGTCCATCTGGTCCCATGTGTCATCTATATCCATTGTTTCTTTGTTGATTTTCTGCATAGATGATCTGTCCCATTGCTGTAAATGGGGTGTTGATGTCCCCTACTATTATGGTATTAGTATCAATGGGTTTATTTTTGTTTGTTATTGATTTATATATTTGGGTGCTCCCAAGTTGGGGGTATACCATTTGCAATTGTTAGTTCTTCTTGTTGGATAGACCCATTTATTATGACACAGTGCCATTCTTCATCTCTTATTACAGTCTTTCATTTAAAATCTTGTTTGTCTAAGTATGGCTACTCCAGCTTTCTTTTGATGTCCATTAGTGTGATAAATGGCCCTCATCTTTTAATCTGCAGTTGTCTTTAGGTCTAAAATGAGTCTCTTCTAGGCAACATATAGATATTTTTTAAAAATTCATCCTTACACCCTATGTCTTTTGCCTGGAGCCTTTAGTCCATTTACATTCAGAATGATTATTGATAGATATGAATGTAGTGATATTTTATTACTTGCTTTGTCATTTTTTTTCCTGGAGATTTTTGCTGTTCTGTTCTAGTCTTTATTACTTTTATTCTTTCCTTCCCACTCAAGGAGTCCCCTTTAATATTTTTTGTAGGGCTGGCTTAGTGGTCACAAACTCCTTTAGTTTTTGTTTGTGTGGGAAACTCTCTCTCTCTCCTTCTATTCTGAATGATAGCCTTGCTTGATAGAATATCCTTGGCTACAGATTTTTCCCATTCAGCACTTTGAATATATCATGCCTCTTCTTTCTGCTCTGTCAAGTTTCTGTGATGAGATCTGCTGCTGACCTTATTTGTCTTCCTTTGTAAGTTAGAGACTTCTTTTCTTTTGCAGGTTTTAGGATTTTTTAAATTTCTATGTTTGCAAACTTGAGTATGATGTTTCTTGTTGGCCTGCTTTTTTTTTTTTTTTGATGGGAATTCTCTGTGCCTCCTGGATTTGGATGTCTATCTCCTTCCTCACATTAAGGAAGTTTTCAGGAAGCGGGGAAAGATGGCAGAGGAGTAGGAGACCCTATTTCAACCAGTCCCCTGAATCCAGCTGAATATCTACCAGACCATTCTGAACACCCACAAAATCAGCCTGAGATGTAAGAAGACATATCTGGATCTCTACAAACAGAACATCTCCAGTGGTTGGTCTTGGGGTATGAAGTGAGGAACCAAGAGTCTGCGGGCTGGCATCAGAAGATAAATGGAAGGGGGATGGAGCCTCTGTATGCATGTACTGGGAAGTCAAAAGCCTCCTGCGCTGGGGAGCAAGCTGGACTAGCAGACCCATAGCAGTGGGGAAAGGTCTTTAGGACACCACACCAGACTGAAACCTTGAACTCGGGAGTACATGTGCAAATCGGGGGTGGCTGGTGGTTATTTATTTATTTATTTATTTATTTATTTATTTATTTATTTATTTGATGGAGAGAGAGACAGCCAGCAAGAGAGGGAACACAGGCAGGGGGAGTGGGAGAGGAAGAAGCAGGCTCCCAGTGGAGGAACCTGATGGGCTCCATCCCAGAGCACCGGGATCACGCCCTGAGCCAAAGGTAGACACTTAACTACTGAGCCACCTAGGCACCCTGCCTGGTGGGTTTAGGAGCACAAAGGGCAGAGACGTGCCCAGCCCTGGGAGCAGCTGTGGGGCACACGGGTTTTTAGCAGCACTGACAGAAATGGAGTCAGGGTGGCCTGGAGAGCTCAATGAAGAGCAGATTGCGATCTCTTTGTTCTGAGACAGAGATTTGGATACAGTCGCTGCTGCTCTGACTCTCAGAAGAGATATGGAAAGCTGCGAGAGAAAGTCACCAGTGAACAAAAGACCCCCAAAACCGGTTCTCACTGAGTCTGCTCCCCTCCCATAGGGGGCAAGGCAACTGTGCCTAAACTGGGTTGCCTGAGTATCAGCATGTCAGGTCCCTCCCCCAGAAGGCAGGCTGGAAGAACAAGAAGCCCACATCCCTAAGGTCCCTATAAAACAGGTGCATCTTGCTTGGGTCCTGGTCAATAATTTGGACTCTGTACAACCCCACAACCATACCTCATCAGAATGACAAAGAGGAGGAACCCCCCCAAAAGGGAAGAAACAGAGACTGTGGACTCTGCCACAGAACTAATAGATACAGCTATAACCAAGATGTCAGAAATGGATTTCAGAGTAACAATTATCAAGATGATGTATAGGCTTGAGAAAAATATTAACAAAAATATAAAATCTCTAAGGGCTGAAATGAGAATGAATCTGGCAGAAATTAAAAATGTTTTGAATGATATGCAGTCTAAACTGGGTGCTCTGACTGCCAGGGTAAATGATGCAGAAGAACGAATTAGTGAGTTAGAGGATGAGATGATAGAAAAGAAGAAAAAAGAAGTAGCATGGGAAAAAAAGAATCCAATTTCAAGAAAAAAAGCTGCAGGAGATTACTGACTCAATGAAAGTTTCCAATGTCAGAATTATGGGGATCCCTGAGGGGGTGGAGAAAGAGAGAGGTCTAGAAAAGATATTTGAATAAATTGTAGCTGAGTACATCCCTAATCTGGGAAAGGAAACAAGCATTCATGTCCAAGAGGCAGACAGGACCCCTCCCAAGATCAATGAGAACAGACCAACACCACAACATATAATAGTACAATTTGCAAATCTTAGATCCAAGGAAACAATCTTGAAAGTAGCAAGGGGGAAGAAATTTCTTATGTACAGAGGGCAGAACATCAGAATAACGTCAGACCTGTCTACAGAGACCTGGCAAGCCAGATAGGGCTGGCAAGACATATTCACAGAACTAAGTGAGAAGAACATTCAGCCAAGGACACTGTATCCAACCAGGGTGTCATTCAGAATGGATGGAGAGACAAGATCTTCCAAGACCAGCAGAAACTGAAAGAATACGTGACCACCAAGTCAGGCCTGCAAGAAATATAAAGGGGGTTCTGTAAAAGCAGAAAGACCCCAAGAGTGATACAGAACAGAAAGTTACAGAGACAATCTATAGAAATAAGGACTTCATAAGCAACATGATGATATTAAAATCATATCTCTTAATAATCACTCTCAATGTGAATGGCCTAAATGCTCCCATAAAACGACACAAGGTTGCAGATTGAATAAAAAGACATGACCTATCCATATGTTGTCTACAAGAGACTCACTTTGAACCTAAAGATACATCCAGACTGAAAGTGAAAGGATGGAGAACCATCTTTCATGCCAATGGACCTCAAAAGAAAGCTGGGCTAGCAATTCTCATATCAGACAGATTAGATTTTAAACTAAAGACTGTAGTTAGAGATACAGAAGGGCACTATATTATTGTTAAAGGGTATATCCAACAAGAGGATCTAACAATTATAAATATCTATGCCCCCAATAGGGGAGCAGCCACCTACATAAGCCAACTGTTAACCAAAATAAAGAGACACATAGATAATAATACGTTAATAGTAGGGGACCTCAACACTCCACTCTCAGCAATAGACAGACGATCTAAGCAGAAAATCAACAAGAAACAAGACCTTTGAATGACACACTGGACTAGATGGACCTCATAGATATATACAGAACATTCCACCCTAAAACAACAGAATACTCATTCTTTTCAAATGCACATGGAACTTTCTCCAGAATAGACCATATACTGGGTCACAAAACAGGTCTCAGCCAATACCAAAAGATTGAGATTATTCCCCGCATATTCTCAGATCACAATGCTTTGAAACTGGAATTCAATCACAAGAAAAAATTTGGAAGAAACTCAAACACTTGGAAGCTAAAGACCATTCTGCTTAAGAATGTTTGGGTAAACCAGGAAATTAAAGAACTTAAGCAATTGATGGAAACCAATGAGAATGAAAACACATTGGTACAAATGGGATACTGCAAATGCAGTATTTCCCTAAGGGGGAAATAAACAGCTATCGAAGCCTCACTCAAAAGAATAGAAAAATCTAAAATGCACTCCTGATACTCACACCTTAAACAGCTGGAGATGGAAAAATGTACAGACCTAAGCCAAGCACTAAAAGGCAACTGATTAAGATTAGAGCATAGATCAATGAATTAGAAACCAGAAATACATTAGAGCAGACCAACCAAACTAGAAGCTGGTTCTTTGAAAGAATTAGTAAGATCGATAAACCATAAATCGATAATGTGTGTGATAGCACACATTTATAAGTGAAGAGACAAGAATCATATGATTCTCTCAATTGATGCAGAAAAAAGCATTTGACAAAATACAGCATCCTTTTCTGATTAAAATCCTTCGGAGTGTAGGGACACAGGGTACATTCCTCAATTTCAAAAAACCATCTATGAAAAGCCCACAGTGAATATCATTCTCAATGGGGAAAAGCTGAGAACCTTTCTCTTAAGATCAGGAACACGACAAGGATGACCACTCTCGTCATTATTATTCAACATAGCACTAGAAGTCCTAGCAACAGCAAACAGACAATAAAAAAGAATAAAAGGTATTCAAATTGGCAAAGAACAAGTCAACTTCTCTGTCTTCACAGATGACATGATACTTTATGTGGAAAACCGAAAAGACTCCACCCCCAAATTACTAGAACTCATACAACAATTCAGTAGGGTGGCAGGATGCAAAATCATTGTACAGAAATCAGGTGCATTTCTATACACTAACAATGACACTGAAGAAAGAGAAATTAGGGAATTGATTTCATTTACAAATAGCACCAAAACCCATAAGATATCTCAGAATAAACCTAACCAGAGAGTTAAGGATCTATACTCTAAAAACTACAGAAGAAAGACATTGAAAAAGACACAAAAAGATGGAAAAACATTCCATGCTCATGGATCAGAAGAATAAACATAATTAAAATGTTTGTGCTACCCAGAGCAATCTATACTTTCAATGCCATCCCGATCAAAATACCAATGACAGTTTTAAAAGTGCTTGAACAAACAATCCTAAAATTTGTGTGGAACCAGAAAAGACCCCAAATCATCAAGGAAATGTTGAAAAAGAAAAACAAAGCTGGGAGTATCACGTTGCCTGATTTTAAGCTGTACTACAAAGCTATGATCACCAAAGACAGCATGGTAGTGACACAAAAACAGACACATGGATCAATGGAATAGAATAGAGACTTCAGAAGTGGACCCTCAACTCTATGGTCAGCTATACTTTGACAAAGCAGGAAAAAACATCCAACAGAAAAAAAAAGTCTCTTCAATAAATGGTGCTGAGAATATTGGACAGCTATATACAGAAGAATGAAACTTGACCACTCTCTCACACCATACACAAAGATAAAAACCAAATGGATGAAAGACCTTGATGTGAGACAGGAGTCCATCAAAATCGTAGAGGAGAACATGGGCTGCAACCTCTTCGACATCGGCCACAGCAACTTCTTTCATGAAAAGGCAAGGGAAACAAAATCAAAAATGAACTTGTGGGACTTCATCAAGATAAAAAGCTTCTGCACAACAAAGGAAACAGCCAACAAAACTAAGAGGCAGCCCACGGAATGGGAGAAGATATTTGCAAATGACACTACAGAAAAAGGCAGGTATCCAAGACCTATTAAGAACTTTCCAAACTCAGTACCTAAGAAACAAATAATCAAATAAAAAAATGGGCAGAAGATATGAACAGACACTTTTCCAATGAAGACATACAAATAGCTAACAGACACATGAAGAAATGTTCAATATCATTAGCCATCACAGAAATGCAAATCAAAACGACATCGAGATACCACCTTACCCTAGTTAGAATGGCAAAAATTGACAAGGCAAGAAACAAAAACTGTTGGAGAGGATGTGGCAAAAGGTGAACCCTCTTACACTGTCGGTGGGAATGCAAGGTGGTACAGCCACTTTGGAAAAGTGTGGAGGTTCCTTAAATAATTAAAAATAGAACTACCTTATGACCCAGCAATTGCACTATGGGGTATTTACCCCAAAGATACAGACGTAGTGAAAAGAAGGGCCATATTCACCCCAATGTTCATAGCAGTGTTGTCTGTGATAGCCAAACTGAGAAAGGAGACGAGATGCCCTTCAACAGATGAATGGATTAAGAAGATGTCGTTCATATATACAATGGAATATTACTCAGCCATCAGAAAGAAGGATTACCCAACATTTGCGTCTACATGGATGGAACTGGAGGAGACTATGCTAAGTGAAATAAGTCAAGCAAAGAAAGACAATTATCATATGGTTTCACTTATTTGTGGAATATAAGGAATAGCAGGGAGATCAGTAGGAGAAGGAAGGGAAAAATGAAGGGCTGGGGAAACAGATGGGGAAAAGAACCATGAGAGACTATGGACTCTGGGAAACAAACTGAGGGTTTTAGAGGGGAGGGTGGTAGGGGGATGGGCTAGCCTGGTGAAGGGTATTAAGGAGGGCAGGTATTGCATGGAGCACTGGGTGTTATATGCAAACAATGAATCATGGAACACCACATCAAAAACTAATGATGTACTGTATGGTGACTAACATAGCATAATAAAAGAAATATAAATAAATAAATAAATAAATAAATAAATAAATAAATAAATGGAAGTTTTCTGCTATATTTTCTCAAAGAACTTCTGCCCACTTTTCCCTCTCTTCTTCTTCTTCTGGGCCTCTTATGATACGGATGTTATTGTGCTTTATGGAGTCACAATGTTCCCTGAGTCTGCATTCATAATCTAAAATTTTCCTTTCTCTCTTTTGTTCAGCTTCATTATTTTCCATAGTTCTCTCTTCTATATCACTTATTCACTTGCCAAGAAAAACGGCACCTGCAAAGCATAGGGGGTGGGTCTTGCTGTAAGAAGTTTAGTCCACCACCATTGGCACTGTGCTACTTACTGAGATTAGTTTATGCTGAGGGGTGGGGAAAAGAAATCACACCTGTCCTCTCCCTTGTCCTTGGAGATGGGAAACCATGCTTGCTGATGTCTGGGACGCCCTTCCAGAAGAGTGAACAGTCTCCCCTTGTGTGTACCAGGCATCCTTTAGATCGCTGTCTACACCCTGTCTGAGCCATCTGCCCACCCAGCAGTGCATTGCATCTTGGAGTCTATCCCAGGCAATTCGGCTGCATCTTAAAACTCCAAACTTTAGGGACCTGGCTTGGTACGGGCCTGTGCTCATCCTCTGGAAGGGGGTCTTGCTGTACTGGGACTGATGTAGATTTGTCCCAGGAGGGCAGTCTCACCAAAGCACAGTGGCATGGAGTTTGGAGTAAAGCACAGCAAAAAGCCAGTGTCCAGGTTAGCTAACCTCAGCAGGTGTCTCTGTACCTATGCTGGTGGGTGGGAGTAGGTAAGGGTGCCTACTGGCTCTTTTGTCCCTAGAGAGGCAATGCCACCTCTCCCAGATGCACTTTGAGAAGGGGGGGGCGTTTTTCCCAGTGCATCCCAGGGGATCTTCAGATTGTTCCTTCTGCTCCCAGGCTATCTGCCCTCCTTCTCTACAGGAGCAATGCAGTGCCTTCAGGGCTCCACACTGGCCATCATGGACTTCTAAAACTCCAGTCTTTGAGCCCTGCTGGTCATAAAAACTAATGAAAATCAGCTCCTCTCATTTTCCCAGTCAACAACTTTGGGGAAGTGTTTTCCTTGTGTTAAACCCTCTGCAGTCTTCTCTCTCTTGACTCTCTTTGTCACCAGGGCTCCCTCCCCTCTGTAGTTCCTGTGATCTGTTTCTCCCGCAAATAATATCTCTCCACCTCCTACCTTCCATGATGTGGTCTCTTCTCTCCTTGTAGTTGTGCAGTTTGTTCTGTCAGTCTTCAGACTGATTTCTTGGGTATTCAGAATGATTTCATGTCTATCTAGCTATGTTCAAGGGATGAGGCAAGTGTAAGATTCTCCTGCTACTCCACCATTTTAGCTCCCTTAGAATTGTTGAATTAATATGCTGTACACCTGAAACTAATATAACATTGTATGTTGATTATACTTCAATTGAAAAATAAAATGTCATAAAATTTAAAAAATGTAAATCATATCACACATTAGGATGGTTACTATGATGGTTAGTTTTATGTGTCACCCTGACTGGGCCGTGGATGTATGCAGATAGTTGGTTAAACATTATTCTGGGTGGTCCTCTCAGGCTGTTATGGATGAGATTAACATTTAAATTGGTAGGCTGGATGGGGAGGCAAGATGGTGGAGGAGTAGGTGATCCCATTTCAACTGGTCCCCTGAATTGAGCTGGATGTCTACTAAAGCGTTTTGAACACCCAGGAAATCAGCCTGAAATTTAAGAATATATACCTATACCCCTACAAGAAGAAAATTGACTGCTTTTTGCAAGAGTTGTGAATCTTTGGGGAGATATCAGAAGATAAACAGAAGGGGGAGGGAGCCTCCATAAGCTGGCTCCTGGAAAGTGATATAACACCGAGGCACAAAATCGGAACCCCTTGAAATCTGCTCTAGTGAGAGACATCCCTCTCTGAAAGGGGCTCTGGAGATAAAAAGGCAGAATTCTAAGTAAAATGAACACGACAGGAAACAACAAGTGTTGGGGAGGATGTGGAGAAAGGGGAACCCTCTTACACTGTTGGTGGGAATAAAAGCTGGTACAACTACTCTGGAAAACAGTACAGATCTTCCTCAAGATGTTAAAAATAGATCTACTCTATGACCCAGCAATTGCACTACTAGGTATTTACCCCAAAGATACAGATATAGTGAAAATAAGGGGCACCTGCACCCCAATGTTCATAGCAGCAATGTCCACAATAGCCAAACTGTGGAAGAAGCCAAGATGTCCTTCAACAGGCGAATGGATAAAGAAGATGTGGTTCATATTATATACAATGGAATATTACTTAGCCATCAGAAAGGATGAAAACCCCTGAATACCTCCCATTTGCATCGACCTGTATGGAAATAGAGGGGATTATGCTAAGTGAAATAAGTCAAGCAGAGAAAGACAATTATCATATGGTTTCACTCATATGTGGAATATAAGGAATAGTGCAGAGGACCATAGCGGAAGTGAGGGAAAACTGAATGGGAAGAAATCAGAGAAGTAGACAAATCATGAGAGAGACTCTGGACTCTGGGAATCAAACTGAGGGTTGAGGAAGGGAAGAGGTGGGCGGATGTGGTAACCAGGTGATGGGTATTAAGGAAGGTATGTGTTGTGGTGAGCTGGGTATTATAGGCAACTAATGAATTGCTGAACACTACATCAAAAACTAATGATATACTATATGTTGGCTAATTGAACATAATAAAAAATAAATTTCAGTGAGTTAACATACAGTGTAATATTGGTTTCAGTAGTGGAATTTTGTGATTCATCACTGAAATGCACACAACATGTGCGCTCCTTGATACACATTACACATTTAATCCATCCCGCCTCCAACCTCCCCTCCTTCAAACCTTAGTTTTATGAAGAAGTGTTCATATAGTGTTCAGGGCCTGGTGCTTCAGGGAGTGTCTCTAATGTGTGCTGCATGAACTCTGCTGCTGTGTGACTGCTTTGTCCCACAGCTCAGTCATCTGCAGAAGCTCTCCTTGCCTGCAGTGGGCAGTGTTTGGACCTTACTCAGAGTGTGGCAAGTTTTAACTAGGCATGATCTGGTCCAGTTGTTAAATGAAATATGACTCTACTTCCCTAGAACTGAAGCCTAGCAGAATTCTGTGGTTGGTAGACATGGTGTGTGCAGATGCTTCTCCTGGTCTTCTGGTGAAGGGGCCTCCTGTGCTTGTCCATAGACACACTTGCTTGAGAAAAGCAGTACTAGAAGAGTGCAGGGGGTCATGACTTGGTGTAAGCAGTTTAGGCAGGCAGTGCTTGCACTGTGCTGTTTACTGAAGTTGGTTTATGCTGAGGGGCAGGTGAGGGAAATGGCATCAGCCAGCTCCTTTGTCCCCAGATAGGGGACTCAGTGCTTGCTGTTCTCAAGGAAGCACTCCCAGGAGAGTGAATTAGTTCCCCTTGTGCGTCCCAGGCATTTTTTCAGGTCACTGTTTTCACACTCTCTCCAGTTTGCTTGCCTGCCTGGAGCAATGCAGTGCACTTTAGGCTCTATCCCAGCCAAGCATTCTGACTTTTCAAACTCTAAACTTTGGAGACTTGGTGTGGTGGGGACATGAGCTGGTCTTCTGGGGGAGGGTCTTGTCACACTGAGACTGATGCATGTTTGACGAAGAAGGGAAGTTGCACCAGAGAGCAGGGGCATGGGATTTAGAGCAAAGCAAGCTAAACGGCTGATGTGCAATTTATCTGCCCTTGGCAGGTGTCTCTTCACCTATGCTGAGGAGCGGGGGGAGGGAAATGGCACCTGCCAGCTCTTTTTTACCCTGAGAGGTAAGCCTGCGAATGTCACCTCTCACAGATGCACTCCAAGAAGAGTGAAAAGTCTCTCCCTGTGCACTTTACATGATCCTCAGATTGTGCTGTTTGCCACCGGTTACTTGCCAGCCTTTTCTCCAGGAGTAGGGCAGCACCCTCAGGGCTCTATCCTAGCCAAGGCCAGGCACCGCTAAAACTCAAGTGGTTGAGCCCTGCTGGTTGCAAAAACTCACAAAAATCAGTCCCTCTCATTTTCCTATTAATGGGTTTGAGGAAGTGTTTTCTTTGTGCGTATCTCTGTACACTTCACTCTCTCTAACCTTTCTCCACAACCAAGGCTTCCTCCCCTCTGTTGCATCCATGATCTGTTTTCCCCACACACACAAAACACATCTCCACACTTCTTACCTTCCTTGATGTGGCCTCTTCTTCCCTTCTAGTTGCACTGTTTGTTTTGTCAGTTGTCTGGGAGATTTCCTGGGTCTTCAGAATGATTTGATAGTTATCTAGCTGTGTTCAAGGGATGAGATAAGCTTAGGGTCCTCCTATGCTGCCATCTTAGCTCCTCCTTTGATACCCATTTGAATGATAAATTTTTCTTGATTCCCTCACTTTCAATCTGCAGGTGTCTTTAGGTCTAAAATGAGTCTCTTGGGGTACCTGGGTGGCTCAGTCGTTAAGCATCTGCCTTCGGCTCAGGGCATGATCCCGGAGTTCTGGGATCGAGCCCCATATCAGGCTCCTCCACTGGAAGCCTGATTCTTCCTCTCCCACTCCCCCTGCTTGTGTTCCCTCTCTCACTGGCTGTCTCTCTCTCTGTCAAATAAATAAATAAAATCTTTAAAAAAATATTTAAAAAATAAAAAATAAATAAAATAAAATGAGTCTCTTGTAGGCAGCATCTAGATGGGTCTTTTTTTTAAAATTCATTCTGACACCCTATGTTTTTTTTTTTTTAATTTGACTGTTTAGTCCATTTACATTCAGAGCTGGTTCAGTGGTCATGAACTCCTTCAGTTTTTGTCTGGGAAACCCTTTATTTTTTTCCCTCTATTCTGAATGATAGCATTGACTGGTAGAGTATTCTTGGCTGGAGATTTTTTCCCATTCACCCTTTTGAATATGTCATGCCATTCTAGTCTGGCTTGCCAAGTTTCTGTTGAGAAAAGTCCAGCTTGCCTTATGGGTTTTCCCTTGAAAGTTAAGGACTTCTTTTGTCTTGCTGCTTGTAAGATTTTTTTCTTTATCACTGTATTTTGCAAATTTAATTTCAATACGTCTTGGTGTTGGCCTGATTTTGTTGATTTTGATGGGAGTTCTCTGTGCCTCCTGGATCTGGGTTTCTGTTTCCTATCCCAGATTAGAGGAGTTTTCTGCTATTATTTCTTCAACTACATTATCTGTCCCCTTTTCTCTCTCTTCTTTTGGGACTCCTATAACATGAATATTATTACATTTGTGGAGTCACTGATTTTCGTAAGTTTATTCTCATGTTGCATAATTCTTCTTTCTCTCCTCTGCTTGTCTCTATTGCTTTCCATTACTTTTTTCGCTAGGTCACTAATTCATTTGTCTGCTTCCTCCAGCCTGCTGTTCATTGCATCAAGTGTATTTGTAATTTCATTTATTGCACTCTTCATCTCTGATTGATTCTTTTTTTAACTCTTTTATCTCTGTGGTAATGATGTTTCTATCCTTTTTTAAAGCCTGTGAGTATCACTGATTGTTGCTTTAAATTCTCCATCAGGCATGTTACCTATATCTGTGTTGCTTAGATCTCTGGCTGTGGCCATACCTTGTTCTTTCATATTGGGTGAATTCCTTTGTCTTCTCATTTTGTCTAAGTTGCTGCCTTCTCTGTGTTAGAAAGTCCAGTTATGTCTCTTGCTCTTGAAAGTAATGGCCTTATGAAGATGTCATGTAGTGCTCAGGGCTTAGCACTTTAGGGAGTATCTCTGGTGTGTGCTGTGTGTGCTCTGCTGTGGAGTTTTTCCTGCTGTATTCTTCAGGTCAGTCATCTGCAGAGGCTCTCTTTGCCTGCAGTGGGCAGTGTTTGGTTCCTGGCCTGAATGTGCTGAGTTTTAACTAGATGTGCTCTGGTCTGCTTGTGAAATGAGACCTGTCAACACCTTCAGCAGAACTGAGTCCCTGCAGAACTCTCTGTTCAGATGTGGTGTGGGCAGGGTTTGTGCTGGTCTTCTGGGGTAGAGTCCTACTGCACTGGGACTGAGGCAAATTGTCTGTGAAGGGCAGTCTCACCATAGCACAAGAGGTGGGGCTTGGTGTATGCAAGTTAGGCAGCCAGTGTTGGTTCTGCACTCCTTCACACAGGTGGCTCTGTGTTTATGCTGAGTGTTATTTGAGGGAAATGGCATTGGTCACCTTCTTTGTTCTCAGGGATGTATCTGCATGAAGGCTGCTTCTCAGGGACATGTTCTGAGAAGAGCAAATAATCTCCCCACTGTGTGCCCCTGGTACTCTTCAGATCACTGTTTTATGCTGTCTGCCCCTAGGTTGTTTGCTTGCCTTCTCTCTAGGAGGAGTGCAGTGCCCTCAGAGCTCTATCCCAGCCAAACCCACTGACTTTAAGACCCACTAGTTGCAAGAACTCGTGAAATTCAGTACCTCTCATTTTCCAAGCCAATGGCTTGGGGGAAATGTTCTCTTTGTGCATTCCCCTTTGTGATCTGTTCTGTTTCACCCTTCTGTGTGACCACAGCTCCCTCCCCTCCACAGCAGTCATAATTCATTTCTTCCCTAAATCACGTCTCTGCTCTTCCTACCTTCTTTGATGTGGCTTTTTTTCTCCCTTCAGTTGTGGAATTTATTGTCAGTATTCACATCTACTTATGTGGTATTTAGAATGATTCGATAGCTGTGTTCATGGGGTAAGGTGAGCCTAGGGTGCTTCCACTCACCACCATCAACCTTTCCTCCTCTTCTTTCTTCTTTTGTATAAACAAAGGAGTAAAATGGCTGGGCCATAGGGAAGTAAGCTGTGAAACAATTTTCCAAAGTGGTTGGAAGATTCTTATTTGTCCTAGATATATTTCCTTTGTCAGATGTATATGCATAGGAAATATGCTTTTGATGAAATCCAGTTCACCATTTTTCCCCTTTATGGTTTGTGATTAAGAAATTTTTACCTACCCCAATACTGCAAATATTTTTTCCTATACTTTCTTCTAGAAGTTTCAGAGTGTTACCTTTTACATTTTGACCAATACTAATGATGAAAATTGTTTGACTATACATGTGTGAGTCTACTTATGGATTTTATGGATTATGGATATTTATGGATTTCATAGGTCTGTATGTCCATTCATATGACATTATCACACTGTCTTGATACTTATAGCCTTTTAGTATACCTTAAAAATGGGTAGTGCAAGTCCTGAAACTTTTGTTCTTTTTTTTTTTTTTTAATTTGGCTGTTTTAGGTTTTTTGCGTTTCCACATACATGTTATAATTTAGCTTGGAAATTTCCACAAAATAATTCCTGGTATTATGATCAGAATTGTGTTGAATTTTTAGACCGTTTCTGAGGAAATTTTATATCTTGACAAAATTGAGTCTTCCAATGCATTTATATTTCATGTCTCTTCATTTATTTTGTCTCTTTTTATTCCTCTGAGCAAGTTTTCTTTGTTGTTGTTTTCAGTTTACAAGTCTGGCATATATTTTCTTAAATTTATCCTTAAGTGTTTTGTAATTTTCATGTAATTTTCAATGGTATCTTCAACATTTTAATTTACAATAGTGTATTTCTATTAATGGACATACAATTGACTTTGTCTGATGGCCTTGAATTCTGTGATCTCACTAACCTCTCTTCTTATTTTTAGTTGATATTTCTTGGAGATATCTCAGAATTTTCTACATGAATAATCATGCCATTTACAAAATAAGATTATTATCTCTTCCTTTCCAATATTTATGCTTTCTATTTTTTGCCTTTATTGAAATGGCTAGGATCTTCAGTACAATATTAAATATGAGTGGTGAGAGTAGCCATTGATGCCTTGTTCTTGATCTTGGTGGAGGGGAATATTTTGCTTTTCAAGACTAAGTATGGTGTCAGTTGTAGGTTTTTCTTGTCAATAGATAGTATCTTAGGTTGAAAAAATTCTATTCTTATTCTAGTCAGATGATAGTTTTTATCATGAATGCATATCAAATTTTACCAATTAATTTTTCTGTATCCTTTGAGATAATCATGTAAGATTTTTTCCTTTATTCTCTTAAATGTTTAATGACAGTACTTTTAATGGTAAATCCATCTTGTGGTCCTGACTTTAGCCTCATTTGGTCATGGTGTGTTATCATTTTTATATACTACTGAATTTCCTTTGCTAAAATCTTGTTAAATTTCTTTGTTTATAAGGGATATCGGTTGGTAGTTTAATTTTTAGTTTTGATTTTATCTAGTTTTGGTATGAGCATCAGTATTCTCTTTCCAGAGCTAGCACCACACTACCACTTTTGGTGTGTGCCATGGGACATCTTCCCATGGATTCTCAGTAAAGGCTCATGTCACTTGTACTCCTTGCAGTCAGAAAGATCACCTTTTTGAACCTAGTTTTTACTGGTGACCAAAAAGTTGAGAGTCAGAAAAACATTTGAATTACTTCATTCGTGCAGCTACAGTTTAAGAAGGAGAAAGAGATGAAACCAGAAGGACAGCTGGGATGGAGGTAAAGCACTATGAAAAGAGTGAGGAAGAGCCATGGCATAATAAAGCACTAGAAAGCATAAATCTCAGAACACAGTGGCTTGGACATATTGAAGAAAATAAAAATCATTCTGAATAGTGGGAATAAAGGTATTTGTGCTAAAGTGGTTTGAGATGAGACTGGAGGATTTAACCAGAGATGGATCCTGAAATGCCTTATAAGCCATGATAAGGAGTTTGGATTGTATTCTGGAGGGAATGAAGTGCCACTAAAGGAAATTCCTTAAGGAATAAGGTAGAAAAATTTTTGAAATAACATTATTGTTTTATGACAAAATAGAATTAAAGAGAGGCTATGGACTCTGGGAAACAAACTGAGGGATTCAGAGGGGAGCAGGGTGGGGGATTGGGATAGTCCAGTGATGGGTATTAAGGAGAGCACATATTGCATGGAGCAATGGGTGTTATACTGAAACAATGAATCATGGAACACTACATCAAAAACTAAGGATGTACTGTATGGTGACTAACATAACATAATAAAAAATTTTTAAAAATAGAATTAAAACAAAAAATTGATAAAGAAAATAGGGCAAGAATATGTAGCCAAAATAAGCACATATATGCCAAACAATATAGCCTCAAAAGGGATTAAGCAAGTACCTACAGACTTGAATGAAAAAACAAATATGCCAACAATTGTGGCTGGAGATTTTAACACACTCTCAAAATCTAATGATCGGGAGGGTGACATCACCATGATGGCACCATAGTTGTTTCTGACTTTGCTTCCTTTCACAAAAGAACAACTAACAGCCATTCATGAACAAAACACCACTGAAAGACTACTAGAATATGGGAGAGAGGCTGAACCACTCTCTGCACCACAGAGAGCAGGACATCTTGCATTAGAAGGTTAAGAGAGTTGACTATACACTGAACACATTTCTTCATCCTTAGGGCAGTGCAGCACAATGAGAGGTCTCCCCTGAACCTACAGTTCCTCCAGTAAGAAAAGAGCACTCAGCATTGACTTCCAGCTCCACCAGAATTGTGGGTCACATCTTAGAAACTTCTACTCTGGTCTTACTCCACAGGGATTGGAGGGGAATCAGTGGCCCCACTGGCTTGGCCATTGGGAGTCGAATTGTGATGGAGTAGGGAGTAGGTGCTTGAAACAGCCAACACTTGGATCTTGGCAAACAATATTCCAACCTGCAGCATTCAAGTAGCATTTTCAAATGGTAGATTTGCTCATTTACAGAGCCAAGATAGTGGCACACTTTGATGAGGGAACTCAAGAGTTAAAAGTCTGCCTGATTTGGGTCCTCAAACCAAGGATTTTGCATGCCCTGCAACTTGGCCTGCCCTTGCCCATGCAAGGGAGCTGAATAGTCTGGCTCACTGCTGTGTTAGCTTCTGACCTTGCTTGATTAAAAAGGCTAGCCAGAGCACCTGGGAATTTGCATAACCCAAAAATGCTACAGCAGATTAGGACAGGTAAAGCTGTTCAAATGCAAAGCAAAGTCATTGGCCCTGTTCAGCTAGGAAACTTGAGGCATGGGTTACTTTCATTAAGCCCACAAACAAAAAGGTTTGCTGGCCTTGGAGTCATTTCTCACACTATGTCTTAACAGGGAAATTAATTCTTAGCCCTGCCCATTGCTGAATACAGCCTTAAGCCCACCTAAGCAGGGAACCTAACCAAAGCACACAGGTAGTTGTGTAGTACATGTAACAACCTTCTTTACAGTACCACTAGAACAGAGAGATCTGTCTGTGTCTTTTCCTATATAGAGAGCAAGACAGTAGCTCCACCTGGCCAGGTAACTCAGGGAAGTCTTGCCTGGTTCAGGTTCCCAGATAATCAGGTTTTCAGCTCCTGGGGCTATTCCTGTTGCACTGCCAGGGCAGGGAAGTTAATTAATAAGACCATATACTATTGGGTATAGTACCTAGGCCCAACTATCTAGTAAGCTTGACCAGAGAAACCAAGCAAATGTGGAGCCCATTCTACAGCTTCACTTGATAAGAAACCAAGCCAGCAGTCTTTTCCAATTGTTCTCATTCAGCAGCAACCCCCTTTCAACCTCAGAGCTTGGCCATGGCTTCACACAAAAATACACTGATAACAAGCTTCACCTGTCAAAGAATGATACCAGTAGACACGTCCAAAAACCCAAAATAAGCTGAGTACTGAAGAACTGTTTCTGCCAAAGTGAATCTTTAAAGTCTGGAAGAGGAAAATAATTATTAAAAAAATGCAGACACCAAGGTAAGAATTCAAGAATCATGAAAAATCAGATAAACAAGACACCACCAAAGAAAACTAATAAAGCTCCCAACAATGCACTATAAAGAAGTGAAGATCTATGAATTGCCTGACAATTCAGAATAATCTTCTTAGAGAAGTTTAGTGAACTATAAGAACACATGACAGAAAACTAAACAAAATTAGGAAAACTATGCATGGACAAAAGGAGAAATTCAACAAAGAAATAAAAAGCCTAAAAAGCAACCCAAGTAAAAATCCTAGAGCTGAAAAATACAGTGACTGAACTGAGGGTTTCAACAGAGAGCATTAAAAGCAGATTCAATCATGCAGAAAACTGAATCAATGGTCTAGAAGACAAAACATTTGAAATTATCCACTCGGAAGAGAAAATAATATAAATGACTGAAGAAAGACTATGGGACTTATAGGACATAATCGAAAGAAACAACATTTGCATTATGGAAATTCCAGAAAAAGCAGAGATGTAAAGAAACAGTGTATATTTAAAACAATAATTCCTGAAAACCTCCCAAACCTGAGGAGAGGCACCTAGATCCATGAAGCCAAAGAACCCCAAATAAGTTAAACCTGAAAGGGATACACTGAGACACTTATGATTAAATAGTCAAAAGGCAAAGATAAGAAAGAGTTCTGAAAGCAGCAAGATAAAAAAGAAGTTATATATAAGGGAACACCCATAAGGATGTTGGTGGATTTCTCCACAGAAAATTTTTGCCCAAGAGAGAATAAGAAGATATACTCCAAATGTTGAGAGGAAGAAACAAACAAACAAAAATGAAAATCTGCTAACCAAGAATTCTATAACAGCAAAGCTGTCCTTCAGAAAAGAAAGAGAGGTAAATATTTTCCCAAACAACCAAAAGCTGAGGGAGTGTATCATCACTGGACCTGACCTATAAGAAATAATATAGTGAGTTATTTGAATGGAAGTAAATGAATGGTAATTGACATCATAAAAAGATAGAAAGGTAATATAAAACTCATTGTTAATGGTAGATATATAATAAAAGTTAGATTCTGTAATATGGTAATGGTAGTGTGTAAGTCACTTACAACTCTACTTTAAAAGTTAAAAAAACCACAGTAAAAATTACCATAACTATAATAATTTGATATTCCTTTCACAGTATAAAAAATATGTAACTGTAACATAATTTACCTAAGTTGTGAGAAGAAGTGAAAATGTTAAGTTTAGAAATCCTACTGATATTAAGTTATTATCACCTTAAAATATGGTGTTATAATTTTAGATACTTTATGCAAGCCTCATCATAGCCACAAAGGAAGAACCTGTGGTAATTACATAAAAGAACATGATAAAGAAGTGAAAACATACTGATACAAAAAGACAACAAAACATGAAAAAAAAAAAAAACAGGAAGACAGGGATCCACAATTAATGGATTTACAAAACAGTCAGAAACAATTAACAAAATAACAATAGTAAATACTTACTTATCAATAATTACCTTAAACACAAAGAAACAAGAGCTTTGAATGACACACTAGAGAGATGGACCTCAGGCAGAACATTCCACTCTAAAACAACACTAAAACAACAGAATACTCATTCTTCTTGAATGCACATGGAAATTTCTCCAGAATAGAACACATAGGTCACAAATCAGGTCTCAACTAATCCCAAAAGATTGAGATTATTCCCTGCATAT
Source organism: Ursus maritimus (assembly GCF_017311325.1). Classification (NCBI taxonomy): domain Eukaryota; kingdom Metazoa; phylum Chordata; class Mammalia; order Carnivora; family Ursidae; genus Ursus; species Ursus maritimus. The sequence goes on from NW_024423319.1 coordinate 64,381,013, forward strand.
TCTCAAACTGCAGTGCTTTGACACTGGAACTCAACCACAGGAAAGAATTTGGAAGAAATTCAAACACTTGGAAGCTAAAGACCATCCTGCTTAAGAATGTTGTGTCAATCAGGAAATCAAAGAAGAACTTAAACAATTCATGGAAACCAATGAGAATGAAAACACAGCAGTCCAAAACCTGTGGGATACTGCAAAGGCGGTCCTAAGAGGGAAATATATAACCATCCAAGCCTCACTCAAAAAAAAAAAAAAAAAGGAAAAATCCAGAATACACACTCTATCTTTACACCTTAAAGAACTAGAGAAGTAACAACAAAGAAGGCCTAAGCCACACACAAGAAGAGAATTGATTAAGATTAGAGCAGAGATCAATGGATTAGAAACCAGAAATACAGTAGAACAGATCAACGAAACTAGAAGCTGGTTCTTTGAAAGAATAAGATCGATAAGCAACTGGCCAGACTTGTCCAAAAGAAAAGAGAAAGGTCCCAAATTAATAAAATTATGAATGAAAGGGGAGAGATCATGACTAACAACAAGGAAATAGAAACAATTATTAGAATTTATTATTAACAACTATATGCCAATAAATTAAGCAACCTGGAAGAAATGGATGTCTTCCCGGAAACCTATAAACCACCAAGACTGAAACAGGAAGAAACTGACAACCTGAACAGACCAATAACCAGTAACGAGATTGAAGCAGTGATCAAAAACCTCCCAAAAAGCAAGAGTCCAAGGCTTGATGGATTCTCTGGGGAATTCTACCAACCATTCAAAGAAGAAATAATACCTATTCTCCTGAAGCTGTTTCAAAAACTAGAAACAGAAGGAAAACTTCCAAACTCATTCTATGAGGCCAGCATGACCTTGATTCCAAAACCAGGCAAAGACCCCATCAAAAGGAGAATTACAGACCAATATCCATGATGAATATGGATGCCAAAATTCTCAACAAATTCCTAGCTAATAGAATCCAAGAGTACATTAAAATGATTATCCATCATAACCAAGTGGGATTCAACCCTGGGATGTGAGGGTGGTTCAACATGTGTAACTCAATCAATGTGATAGAACACAATAAGAGAAGAGAAAAGAATCATGTGATGCTCTCAATTGATGCAGAAAAAGCATTTGACAATATGAAACAACCTTTCCTGATGAAAACCCTTCAGAGTGTAAGGATAGAGGGTACATTCCTCAATTTCATAAAAACCATCTATGAAAAGCCCACAGCAAATATCATTCTCAATGGGGGAAAGCTGAGAGCCTTTCCCTTAAGATCAGAAACACGACAAAAATGCCCACTCTCATCATTATTGTTCAACAGAGTACTAGAAGTCTAGCAACAGCAAGCAGACAACAAAAAAGAATAAAAGGTATTCAAGACCATGTTCTGTGTCACAAAACAGGTCTCAACCGATACCAAAAGACTGAAATTATTCCCTGCATATTCTCAGACCACAAGACTCTGAAATTGGAAATCAACCACAAGGAAAAATTTGGAAGAAACTCAAACACTTGGAGACTAAGAACCATCCTGCTCAGGAATGACTCGATAAACCAGGAAATCAAAAATCAATTTAAACAATTTATGGAGACCAACGAGAATGAAAACACAATGGTCCAAAACCTATGGGATAATGCAAAGACAGTCCTAAGGGGGAAATACATAGCCATCCAAGCCTCACTCAAAAGAATAGAAAAATCTAAAATGCAGTTTTTATGTTCTTACCTCAAGAAGCTGGACCTGGAACAGAAGAATAGGCCTAACCCACACACGAGGAGGCAGGTGATCAAGATTAGAGCAGAGATCAATGAATTAGAAACCAGGAGCACCGTAGAGCAGATCAACAGAACTAGAAGCTGGTTCTTTGAAAGAATAAATAAGATCGATAATCCACTGACCAGACTTATTCAAAAGAATAGAGAAAGGACCCAAATTAATAAAATTATGAATGAAAAAGGGGAGGTCACAACCAACACCAATGAAATTGGAAGGATTATTAGAAACTTTTATCAACAGCTATATGCCAATAAATTAAGCAATCTGAAAGAGATGGAGGTCTTCCTGGAAACCTATAAACTACCAAGACTGAAACAGGAAGAAATTGATTTTTTAAACAGGCCAATTAATTATGAAGAGACTCTGAGATGATGATAAACAACCTTCCAAATAACAAAACTCCAGGCCCTGATGGTTTTCCTGGGGAATTCAACCAAACATTCAAAGAAGAAATAATAACATTCTAAAGCTGTTTCAAAATAGAACAGAATGGAAGCTACCAAACTCATTCTATGAGGCCAATATTACTTTGATCCCCAAACCAGGCAAGAACCCCATCAAAAAAGGAGAATTACAGACCGATTTCCCTATAATGAATGGACGCCAAAATCCTAACAAGATCCTGGCTAATAGAATCACACGACTACATGAAAAGGATTATCCATCATGACCAAGTGGAGATTCATCCCGAATGCAAGCGTGGTTCAACATTCGCCGTCGATCACACGCGGATACATCATATCAACAAGAAGACTCAGGAACCATATGATCCTCTCAATTGATGCAGAAAAAGCATTTGACAAAATACAACATCCTTTCCTGATTAAAACCCTCCAAGTGTACATTTCTCAATCTCATAAAAACCATCCATGAAAAGCCTACAGCAAATATTATTCTCAATGGGAAAAAGCTGGAAGCCTTTCCCTTAAGATCACGAAAACAACAAGGATGTCACTCTTGCCACTATTATTCAACATAATTACTAGAAGTCTTGACAACAGCAATCAGACAACAAAAAGGGATAAAAGGTATCCAAATTGGCAAAAGCAGTCAAACTGTCTCTCTTGCAGATGACATATGATACTCTATATTGGAAGAAGCAAAAGAATCCACCCCAAACTATTAGAAGTTACAAGAGCAATTCAGTAATGTGGCGATATACAAAATCAATGCTCAGAAATCAGTTGCATTTCTATACATGAATAATGTGAGACTGAAGAAAGAGAATTTAGGAATCCATCCCATTTACAATAGCACCAAAAACCACTGAGTACACTTGGAGATAACTAACCAGAGACATAAAGGATCTATATTCTAGAAAGCATAAATCACTTTGAAAGACGTGAGGAAGACACAAAAAGATGGAAAAATATTCCATGCTCATGGAGCGGAAGAATAACATAGTTAAAATGTCCATTACCCCAAGAGCAATCTACGCTTTCAATGACTATCCCGATCAAAATACCGATGATATTTTTCAAAGAACTCTGGAACAAAATAGTCATAAATTTGTATGGAACCAGAAAAGGCCCCAGTAAATCACGCAAGGAACTGTTGAAAAGGGAAAACAAAGCTGGAGGGCATCCACAACGCCAGATTTCGAGCTGTACTACAAAGCTGTGATCACAAAGAGACAGCATGGTACTGGCACAAAAACAGACACATAGACCAATGGAACAGAAAAGAGAACCCAGAAATGAACCCTCGGCTCTTGGGCAACGACCTTTCACAAAGCAGGAAAACCACATCCAGTGGAAAAGAGACAGCCTCTTCAATAAATGGTGCTGGAAAAGATGTGGACACTACATGTCAAAAAAGAGTGAAACCACTGACCACTCTTACACCATACACAAAAGTGAAACTCCAAATGGAATAAACGAACCTCGATTGAGACAGGAATCCATCAAAATCCTAGAGGAGAATAGGCAGCAATCTCTAGACCATCTGCCCAAGCAACCTTTTTCATGACACACCTCCAAAGGCAAGAGAACAAAAAGCAAAAAATGAACTTGTGGGAGCTTCATCAAGATAAAAACTTACCACAGCCAAAGGAAACAGTCAAAGACACTAAGAGGCAGCCTACATGGCATGGAAGAGATATTTACAAATAACACTACAGATAAAAGACTGGTATCCAAGATCTACAAAGACACTACTCAAACCAATACACTAGAAACAAATAAAACAAATCATAAAAATGGGGCAGAAGATATGAACAGACACTTTTCCAATGAAGAGACGCTGAAATGGCTAACAGACACATGAAAAATGTTAAAAATCATTTAGCCATCAAGTGAAATTCAAATAAAATACCACACTAAAGATAGCACCTTATAGTGAGTTAGAATGCAGCAAAAATTGACAAGCAAGAAACAACAAATTGCAGGAGAGGATGTGGAGAAAAGGGGATCCCTCCTACAATTGTTGGTGGGAATGCATAGTTGGTACAGCCACTCTGGAAAACAGTGTGGAGGTCCCTAAAAGTTAAAAATTGAGCTACCCTATGATCCAGCACTACTGGGTTCGGCCCACACAGAGACAGAGCGTACGTGAAGAGAAGGGCCATATGCACCCCAGTGTTCATACAGCACGTATCCCAATAGCTATATCGATGGAAGGCAGAGATGCCCTTTTAACAGATGACTGGATTAAGAAGTTGTGAGTCCATACTATATCAATGGAATATTACTCAGCTATCAGAAAAGAATGAAGTTTCAACATTTGCTGCAACATGGACGGCACTGGAGGAGATAATGCTAAGTGAAATAAGTCAAGCAGAGAAAGACAATTATCATATGGTCTCTCTCATCTATGGAATATAAGAACTAGGAATATCGGTAGGAGAAGAAAGGGATAAAGAAAGGGGGTAATCAGAAGGGGGAATGAAGCATGAGAGACTATGGACTCTGAGAAAAAAACTGAGAGCTTCAGAGGGGAGGGGGTGGGGGAATGGGATAGACTGGTGATGGGTAGTAAGGAGTGCACATATTGCATTGTGCACTGGGTGTTATATGCAACTAATGAATCATCGAAGTTTACATCAGAAGCCAGGGATGTACTGTATGGTGACTAACATAATATAATAAAAAATCATTAAAAAAAGAATAAAAGGTATTCAAATTGGAAAAAAAGTCGAACTCTCTGTCTTCAGAAATGACATGATTCTTTATGTGGAAGACCCAAAATACTCCACCCCCAGATTACTATAACTCATACAGCAATTCAGTAGGGTGGCAGGATACAAAATCATTGCACAGAAATCAACTGTTTCCTTATATACTAACAATATAACTGTAGAAAGAGACATTAGGGAATTGATTCCATTTGCAATAGCACCAAAGACTATAAGAGACCTTGGAATAAACCTAAACAAGAGGTAGAGGACCTATACTCTAGAAACTACAGAACACTTATGAAAGAAATTGAAGAAGAGACAAAAAGTTGGAAAAATATTCCATGCTCACGGATCAGAAGAATAAACATTGTTAAACTGTCTATGATAACCAGAGCAATCTATACTTTCAACACCACCCCTATCAAAATACCAACACCACTTTTAAAGGTGTTGGAACAAACAATCCTAAAATTTGTATGGAACCATAAAAGACCCCGCATTGCCAAGGAAAGTTGAAAAAGAAAAACAAAGCTGGGGGCATCACGTTGCCAGATTTCAAGCTATATTACACAGCTGTAATCACCAAGACATCATGGTACTGATACAAAACAGACACATAGATCAATGGAACAGAATAGAGACTCCAGAAATGGACTTTCAACTCTATGGTCAACTAATCTTCGATGAAGCAGGAAAAAACATCCAATGGAAAAAGACAGTCTCCAATAAATGGTGCTGGGGAAATTGGACAGCTACATGCAAAAGAATGAAACTCGACCATTCTTTTACACCATCCACAAAGATAGACTCTAAATGGATGAAAGACCTCAACGTGAGACAGGAATCCATCAAAATCCTAGAGGAGAACATAGGGAGTAACTTCTTCAACATTGTCCACAGCAACTTCTTTCATGACATGTCTCCAAAGGCAAGGGAAATAAAAGCAAAAATGAACTTGTGGGACTTCATCAAGATAAAAATCTTCTGCACAGCAAAGGAAACAGTCAACAAAACAAAGAAGCAACCTCCAGAATGGAAGAAGATATTTGCAAATGACACTACAGATAAAGGGCTGGTATCCAAGATCTATAAAGAACTTCTCAAACTGAACACCCAAAAAACAAATAATCAAGTCAAAAAATGGGTAGAAGATATGAACAGACATTTCTCCAAAGAAGACATAGGAATGGCTAACAGACACATGAAAAAATGTTCAACATCACTAGCATCAGGGAAATGCAAATGAAAACCATATTGAGATATCACCTCACACCAGTTAGAATGGCAAAAAATTGACAAGGCAAGAAACAACAAATGTTGGAGAGGATGTGGAGAAAGAGGAACCCTCTTACACTGTTGGTGGAATGCAAGTTGGTACAGCCAGTTTGGAAAGCAGTGTGGAGTTCCCTCAAAAAGTTAAAAATAGAGCTACCCTATGACCCAGCAATTGCACAACTGGGTATTTACCCCAAAGATACAGATGTAGAGAAAAGAAGGGTCATATGCACCCCAATGTTCATAGCAGCAATGTCCACAATAGCCAAACTGTGGAAGGAGCTGAGATGCCCTTCAACAGACAAATGGATAAAGAAGATGAGGTTCATATATACAATGGAATATTACTCAGCCATCGGAAAGGATGAATACCCACCATTTGCATCGGACGTGGATGGAACTGAGGGGTTATGCTAAGTGAAATAAGTCAAGCAGAAAAAGGCAATTATCATATGGTTTCCCTTATATGTGGAACACAACGAATAGCTTGGAAGAAATCAGGAGAAGGAAGGGAAAAATGAAGAGGGAGGGAGATCAGACAAGGAGACGAACCATGAGAGACTTGGAGTATGGGAAACAAACTGAAGGTTTCAGAGGGGACGGGAGCAGGCAGATGTGTTAGCTCGGTGATGGGTATTAAGGAGGGCACGTATTGCATGGAGCACTGGGTATTATATGCAAAGAATGAATCATGGAACACTACATCAAAAACTAATGATGTACTGTATGGTGAATATCATAACATAAGAGAAAAAGAAATACCTTAAACTAAAAATGGTAAAAAGAGACCAAAAACTTTTAGTAAAAATGATAAAAGGGGCCAATCAATCAAGAATGTAATAATTATAAATATTTATATACCCAGCATTGGAGCACATAAGTATATAAAGTCAAAACTAACAGAACTAAAAGGAGAATAAAAAAGTAATACAATACTAGTTGGGGATTTAGTGCTCCACTTTTAATGGATAAATCATCCAGACCAAAAAAAAAAAAACAAAAAAACAAAACAGCAAAAAAGTCATATTTGAACAGCACTGTGAATCAATGGAACTAACAGATACAAAATATCCTACACAACAAAGCAGAATGCACATTCTTTTCAAGCACAGATGGTACATTTTCTAAAATAGACCAAATGTTAGGCCACACAACAAATTCCTAGCAAGTTCAAAGAACCCGAAATCATATCAAGTATCTTCTCTGACCATAACAATATGAAACTAGAAATCAGTAACAGAAGGAAAACTGCAAAATTTGTGAACACATGGAAATTAAAAGCACTCTCCTCAGACACCAATGGGTTAAAGAAGAAATTAAAGGGGAAATAAAAAAGTACCTTGAAATAAAAGAAAATGAAAACACAACATACAAACCTTATTGGATGAAGCAAAAGCAGGTCTCAGAAGAAAGTTCATAGCGGTAATCACCCCATTAAAAAGCATGAAAGATCCCAAATATACAATGTAATTGTACAGGTTGAGGAAGTAGAAAAAGGACAAACTGTGTCCAAAATTAGCAGAAGGAAGAAAATAAAGATTAGAGCAGAAATACAGAAATAGAGAACAGGAAAAAATAGAAAGAAAGCAGCAAAACTTAAAGTTGCTTCTTTCCAAAGATAAATAAAACTGGCAAACCAATAGCTAGACTATACAACAAAAATAGAGTAGACACAAAATGACAAAATTATAAATAGAAAAGGATACATTACATTTGATACCACAGAAGTACAGAGATCTTAAGAGGATACTATGAAATATTATAGGCCAAGAAACTGGACAACCTAGAAGAAATGAAAACATTCTTAAAATCATAAAACGTGTCAAGACTGAATCAGAAAGAAATAGAACATCTGAATAGACCAATTACTAGTAAGATTGAATCAGTAATTGAAAATCTCCCAAAGAAGAAAAACTAAGGAACAGTTGGCTTCACTGGTAAATTTAACTAAACATTTAAATTAGAATTACCACCAATACTTTTCAAACTCTTCAAAAAAAATTAAGAGGAGTGATCAGTTTTAAACTCATTTTATGAGGCCAGTATTACCCCAATACCAAAGCCAGTAATGGACACTACCAGAAAGGAAAACTACAGGCCAATATCCCTGGTGAACATAGATGCAAAAACGCTCAGTGACATTCTAGCAAACCAAATTTAGCAGCACATTGAAAAGGTCACTCACTATGGTCAAGTGGGACTTATCCCTCGATGCAAGGAGAGTTGAAAATATGCAAAATAATCAATATGATACATCACATTAATAGAATAAAAAATTACATAAACGCTTTAATAGATCCAGAAAAAGTATCTGATAAAATTCAACATCCATTCATGAAAAAAACTTTTAACAAATTAAGTACAGAAGGAATACACTTCAACATAATAGAGGCCATATATGACAGGCCCACAGTTAACTTTATACCAACAGTGAAATGTTGAAATCATTTCCTTTAAGATCAGGAGAAAAACAAGAGTGCCCATTCGCAGCAGAGGAGTTTAGATGGTGGAGGAGTAGGAGACCCTAAGTTTGTCTCCTCCCTTGAATACAGCTAGATATCAAATCATTCTGAACACCCATGAAATCAATCAGAAGTTTGAGAAAACAAATACTGCAAGTCTACAAGTAGAAAAGCCGCCACTTTTTGGAAAGTAGATGTGGAGATTTGAATCTGGTGTGGTGTAGCTGAGGATACAGCAGCAGGAAATGAGCCTGCTTAGGGAGGTTACCACAAAGTATTATAAGCAACAGAGTGCAAAAATCAGAACTTTTAGAAGTCTACTACAGTGGGGAATGTGTCTGGCTTAAGGGTGCTCAGGCATCAAAACAGGGCAGAATCCCAGGTGTGACAGCATGGCCCAAGGGTCCCCTGGGTTGAAAGAATGGGTGGCACATAAGTGCAGCTCTGTTCCCAGGCAAAGGAGTGTGGAAGCCGGCTGAGAACAGCGAGTCTGGGTGATGGCTTTCTGATCTGTGTTGCCATAAACTGAGAAGCAGTCGTGCAACTGCTTTCTTGGGATGGATCCAGGAAAAGGCAGAAGTGTGGTGAGACCCTCCCTGGGAGGAACAGCATGGGTCAGTGTGGCGGGAATCCCTAAAATTTGGAGTTTTGAAACTCAGTCCCCTTCCTGAGATAAAAAAGCTCAGACAAAGGCAGGGTGAACACAGAGTTCTGAAGGAAACCAGAGAGACAAGAGTGATTGCTCTTCTGTGAGGGCTCACTGAAGAGTGAGGGCACAAATTTTCAGCTCTGGGGATAGAGAGCAGAGTGCCAAAATATTCATCCTACCCATCCACACTAAAAGATATCAGGGAGCAAAACAGCACCACCTGGCGGAGTCTGGAGCCACTGACACCAAGCCCTACCTCCCTCCATTGCCCTGGAAACACATTTCCACTAGGGCAACTCTACCTAAGAATCAAGTGCAACAGGCCCTTACCCCAGAACAGTACAAAAAACTCACTCTCACCTTTACTGATCATAGAGAGCTGCAAAGCTTCTAGGGGAAAATAGTATCTAACATCTTTTGAACTTTTATTCTTTTTATATTATTATTTTTTCAGTTATTTTCTCAGTGTTTTCAATTCTGTTTTTGTTTTGTTTTTTCATTTATGGATAGACAGAATTTATTAGACCAATTTTATGAAGGAGAACATTTAGGTTATTATCAATTTTTTGCTACTGAAAACTATTCAGTGAATTACCTCATATATATGTCATTTTAAATATGTGCAGATCAATGCAATTGTCAGATATTGCCAAACTCTCCTTCATGGGGTTACTCCTCCTACCAGCGATGCAGGAGACTGACTCCTCACAACTTTGACAACTATGCTGTCAAATCTGAGAATTTTTGCCAGTCTGACTGATGAAAATGATAATTCCGTGTAGTTTTTTTTTATAATAATATTTTCTTATTACGTTAGTCATCATACAGTACATCCCTGGTCTCTGATGTAAAGTTCCATGATTCATTAGTTGCATATAACACCCAGTGCATCATGCAATATGTGCCCTCCTTACTATCCATCACAAGCCTATCCAATTCCCCCACCCCCCTCCCCTCTGAAGCCCTCAGTTTGTTTCTCAGAGTCTATAGTCTCTCATGCTTCATTCCCCCTTCTGATTACCCCCCTTCTTTATCTCTTTCTTCTCCTACTGATCTTCTTAGTTCTTATGATCCATAGATGAGAGAAACCGTATGATATTGTCTTTCTCTGCTTGACTTATTTCACTTAGCATTATCTCCTCCAGTGCCATCTATGTTGCAGCAAATATTGAGAAATCGTTCTTTTTGACAGCTGAGTAATATTCCATTGTATATATGAGACAGGAATCCATCAAAATCCTAGAGGAGAGCATAGGCAGCAACCTCTACGACATCAGCCACAGCAACTTTTTTCATGACACATCTCCAAAAGCAAGAGAAACAAAAGAAAAAATGAACGTGTGGGACTTCATCAAGATAAAAGCTTCTGCACAGCCAAGGAAACAGTCAAAAAAACTAAGAGGCAGCCCAAGGGATGGGAGAATATATTTACAAATAACACTACAGATAAAAGATTGGTATCCAAGATCTACAAAGAACTTCTCAAACTCAATACGTTAGAAACAAATAAACAAATCATAAAATGGGCAGAAGATATGAACAGATACTTTTCCAATGAAGACATACAAATGGCTAACAGACACATGAAAAAATGTTCAAAATCATTAGCCATCAAGGAAATTCAAATCAAAACCACACTAAGATAGCACCTTATGCCAGTTAGAATGGCAAAAATTGACAAGGCATGAAACAACAAATGTTGGAGAGGATGTGGAGAAAGGGGATCCCTCCTACATTGTTGGTGGGAATGCAAGTTGGTACAACCACTCTGGAAAACAGTGTGGAGGTCCCTTAAAAAGTTAAAAATTGAGCTACCCTATGACCCAGCCATTGTACTACTGGGTATTTACCCCAAAGATACAGACGTAGTGAAGAGAAGGGCCATATGCACCCCAATGTTCATAGTGCATTGTCCACAATAGCTAAATCATGGAAGGAGCCTAGATGCCCTTCAATTCTGTTTTTAATTCATTTTTAATTTTTATTTTTATATGAATTTTATATATTTTTCTTTCAATGTTATATATATATTTTTGCTTTTTTGTTTTGTTTTTTGTTTTTTTGCTGTTGTTAATGTTGTTGTTGTTTTCTTTTTTTTTCATCTTTCCTTTTCTGCACAAAATGATGAGACAGAGAAATTCACTCCAAAAGAAAGTACAGGAGGTAGTACTCACAGCCAGGGTTTTAATCAATACAGATATGAGGAAGACGTCTGAATTACAATTTGAAACAAGGATTATAAGGATACTAGCTGGGCTTGAAGAAAACATAGAAGACACTAGAGAATCCCTTGCTGTAGAAATAAAAGAACTAAAATGCAGTCAGGCGAATATTGAAAATGCTATAACTGAGATGCAGTCCCAAATGGAGGCCATAAAAATGAGGATGAATGAAACAGAAGAGCAAACCAGTGATATAGAAGACAAAAGTATGGAAAATAATGAAGCTGAAAAGAAAAGGGAAAGAAAACTATTAGATCATGAAGGTAGACTTAGGGAACACAATTCCATAAAGTGAAATAATATCCATATTATAAGAGTTCCAGAAGATGAATGGGAAGGGGTGTTTGGGTAGCTCAGTTGGTTAAGCATTTGCCTTCAACTCAGGTCATTATCCAGGGGTCCTGGGATCAAGCCTCATGTCAGGCTCCCTGCTCAGCCAGGAGTCTGCTTCTCCCTCTCCCACTTCTCATTCCTCTGCTCGTGCTCCCTTGCTCACTCACTCTCTCAAATGAGTAAATAAAATCTTTAAAAAAAAGAGGTGGAAAAAGGGGCAGAATTTTTATTTGAACAAATTAGAGCTGAAACTTACCTAATCTAGAGGAGGAAATAGATATTCAAGTACAAGATGCACAGAAAACTCCCCTCAATTAAAACAAAAAATAGGGGTGCCTGGGTGGCACGGCGGTTAGGCATCTGCCTTTGGCTCAGGGCGTGATCCCGGCGTTGTGAGCCTGCTTCTTCCTCTCCCACTCCCCCTGCTTGTGTTCCCTCTCTCCCTGGCTGTCTCTATCTCTGTCTAATAAATAAATAAAATCTTTTAAAAAAATAGGCCAACACCACAATATATTGTAGTGAAACTTACAAAGTAGAACAGTAAGGAGAAAATTCTGAAAGCAGCTTGGGACAAGAGGTACTTAATATAGTAGACACATAAGGCTGGCAGCAAACCTGTCCAAAGAGACCTGGCAGGCCAGAAAGGACTGCTAAGATACAGTCAGTATACTAAATGGGAAACATATGCAGCCAAGAATTCCTTATCCAACAAGGCTGTGATTCAGAATAGAAGGAGAGATAGAGTTTCCAAGACAAACAAAAACTAAGGGAATTCATGAACACTAAACCAGCCCTGCAAGAAATATTAAAGGGGAAACTTTGAGCAGGGAGACCAAAAGGAACAAAGACTAGAAAGGAACAGAGACAATCTACAGGAACAGCAACATTATAGGTAATACAATGGCACTAAGTTTATATCTTTCAATAATTACTCTGAATGTAAATGGACTAAATGCTCCAACCAAAAGATAAAGGATATCAGAATGGATAAAAAAAAAAACCCATCAATATGCTGCTTACAAGAGACTCACTGTAGACCCAAAGACAACGCAGGTTGAAAGTGAAGGGGTAGAGAACAATTTATCATGCTAATGGACATCAAATGAAACCTCGAGTAGCCATCCTTATAACAGACAAACTAGATATTAAACCAAAGACTGTAATAGCAGATAAAGAAGGACACCATAGCACAATGAAAGGGTCTATCCAACAAGAAGATTTAAAAACTAAATATTTATGCTCATAACTTGGGAGACCCCAAATATATAAACTGGTTAATAACAAACTCAAAGAAACTCATTGATAATGATACAATAAAAGTAGGGGACCTTAATACCTCCCTCACAGCAATGGACAGATCATCTAAGCAGAAGATTAACAAGGAAACAAGGGCTTTGAATGACACACAGGGCCAGATGGATTTAACAAATATTTTCAGAGCATTTCAATCTAAAGCAGCAGAAAATAAATTATTTTCAAGTGCACATGAAGTATTTTCCAGAATGGATCACATATTGAGTCACAAATCAGGACTCAACCACTACAAAAAGACTGAGATCATACCATGCATTATTTTTTTTTAGAAAATATATTGGTTTTTTAAATATTTTTTATTATATTATGTTAGTCACCATACAGGACGTCCCTAGTTTTTGATGTAAAGTTCGATGATTCATTATTTGCGTATAACACCCAGTGCACCATGCAATACGTGTATTTACCCCAAAGATACAGTCATAGTGAAGAGAAGGGCCATATGCATCCCAATGTTCATAGCAGCATTGTCCACAATAGCTAAATTGTGGAAGGAGCCGAGATGCCCTTCAACAAATGACTGGATTAAGATGTGGTCCATATATACAATGGAATACTACTCAGCCATCAAAAAGAACGATTTCTCAACATTTGCTGCAACATGGATGGGACTGGAGGAGATAATGCTAAGTGAAATAAGTCAAGCAGAGAGAGACAATTATCATATGGTTTCACTCATTTATGGAACATAAGAAGTAGGAAGATCAATAGGAGAAGAAAGGGAAGAAGAAGGGAGGGTAAACAGAAGGGGGAATGAACCATAAGAGACTATGGACTCTGGGAAACATACCATGCATTATTTTCAAACCACAATGCTATGAAACCTGAAGTCAACCACAAGAAAAAAATATGGAAGTTTCACAACTACATGGAAGTTAAAGAACATCCTATTAAAGAATGAATAGGTTGACCAAGAAATTAAAGATGAATGCAAAAAATACATGGAGACAAATGAAAATGAAAATACAACAGGTCAAAACTTTTGGGATGCAGCAAAAGTGGTCCTAAGAGGGAAGTATATAGCAACATAGGCCTTCCTCAAGATGCAAGAAAATTCAAATACATGACCTGACTTTACACCAAAAGGAGCTGGAAAAGGAATATTTTAAAAAGGCTAAATCCAGCAGGAGAAGAGAAATAATAAAGATTAGAGCAGAAATCAATGATATAGAAATTTTAAAAATTAGATCAGATAGATGAAACTAGGAGCTGGTTCTTTGAAAGAGTTAATCAGATTGGTAAACCCATTGTCATACTTATCAAAAAGAAAAAAGACCCAAATAAGTAAAAGTATGAATGAAAGAGGAGAGATCACAAACAACACCGCAGAAATAAAAACAATTATAAGAGATCATTATGAGCAATTATATGGCAATAATTTAGGCAATCTGGAAGAAATGGATGCATTCCTAGAAACATATAAGCTACCAAAACTAAAAAAAAAAAAAAAAGAAGAAGAAGAAATAGAAAATCTGAACAGACCAATAACCAGAAAGGAAATTGAATCAGTAATCAAAAATCTCCCAACAAACAAGAGTCCCAGGCTGGATGGCTTCCCAGGGGAATTCTAGCAAGCATTCAGAAAAGAATTAATTCCTATTCTGTTTTTCTTCCAAAGAATAGAAATGGAAGGATAACTTCAAAACTCATTCTATGAAGCCACCATTGCCTTGATCTCAAAACCACACAAAGACCCCAACAAAAAGGAAAATTACAGACCAATATGCTAGATGAACTGTGATGCAAAAATTCTCAACAAGATAATAGCTAATTGTATCCAACAACATTGAAAGAACAGCAAATAAAGCCTAAACCCAGCAGGAGTCGAGGAATAATAAAGAGCAGAGCAGAAATCAATGAAATAGAAACCAAAAGAACAACAGAACAGAGCAACAAAACTAGGAGCTGGTTCTTTGAAAGAAGATTGATAAACCCCTGACCAGACTTATGAAAAAGAAAAGAGAGAGGACCCAAATTAATAAAATCATGAATGAAAGAGGTGAGATCACAACCAACACTGAAGAAACACAAACAATTACAAGAACATATTATGAGCAACTATATGCCAACAAATTAGGCAATCTGGAAGAAATAGATGCATTCCTAGAGACGTAGGAATTACCAAAACTGAACCAGGAAGAAATAGAAAACCTGAACAGACCCGGAACTTAGAAAGAAATTGAATCAGTAATCAAAAGTTTCTGAACAAACAGGAGTCCTGGGCCAGATGGCCTCCCAGGGGAATCCTACCAAACATTTAAAGAAGAGTTAATACCTATTCTTCTGAAACGGTTCCAAAAATAGAAATGGAAGGAAAGCTTCCAAACTCATTCTATGAGGCCAGGATTACCTTGATTGCAAAACCAAAGACCCTCTGAAAAGGAGAATGACAGACTAATATCCCTGATGAACATGGATGCAAAAATTCTCACCAAAACACTAGCTAATAGGACCCAAGAGTACATTAAAAGGATTATTCACTACTTCCAAGTGGGATTTATTCCTGAGCTGCAGAGGTCGTTCAACATCCAGAAATCAATCAATGTTATACACCACATTAATAAAAAAGAATGAGAACCATATGAACCTCTCAATAAATACAGAAAAAAAATTGACAAAATACAGCACCCTTTCTTGATAAAAACCCTCCACCACGTAGGGATAGAAGGAACATACTTCAACATCATAAAGGCCATCTATGAAAAACCCACAGTGAATATCATCCTCAATGGGGAAAAAAATGACACCTTTTCCACTAAGGTCAGGAACATGACAGGGATGTCCAATCTCACTGCTGTTGTTCAACAGAGTATTGGAAGTCTTAGCCTCAGCAGACAACAAAAAGAAAGAAAAAGCATCCAAACTTGCAAAGAAGAAAAACTTACACTCTTTGCAGATGACATGATACTCTATGTAGAAAAATCCAAAAGACTCTACCCAAAAAATGCTAGAACTGATAGAGGAATTCAGCAAAATCATAGGATATAACATCAATGCACAGAAGTCAGTTGTATTTCTATACACTAACAATGAAGCAGCAGAATCAGTAATAAAGGAATTGATCCCATTTACAATTGCACTCAAAACCATAAGATACTTAGGAATAAACCGAACCAAAGAGGTAAAATAGTTTTACACTGAAAACTATAGAATACTTATGAAAGAAATTGTGGAAGGCACAAAGAATTTGAAAAACATTCCATTCTCCGAATGGGAAGAACAAATACTGTTAAAATGCCTATGCTACCCAGACCAATCTATGCATTCAATGCCATCCCTATCAGAATATCACCAGCATTTTTCACAGAGTTAGAGCAAACAATTCTGAAATATTTATGGAACCACAAAAGACCCCATAACCAAAGGAATGTTAAAAAAGAAAACCAAAATGGAAGGCATCACAATTCCAGACTTCAAACTGTATTACAATGCTGTAATCATCAAGACAATATGATACTGATACAAAGCAGATACATAGATCAATGGAACAGAATAGAGAATGCAGAAGTGGACCCTCACCTCTATGGTCAACTAATGTTCAACAAAGCAGGAAAGAATATCCAAAGGAGAAAAGACATTTTCTTCAACAAATGGTGTTGGCATAATTGGACAGCCACATGCAGAAGATGAAACTGGACCACTTTCTTACAGAACATCCAAAAATAAACTCAAATGGATGAAAGACCTAAACGTGAAACAGGAATCCATCAAAATCCTAGAGGAGAACACACAGCAATCTCTTTGACTTTGGCCTCAACAACTTCTTGCTAGACACCTCTCCATAGGCAAGGGATACAAAAGCAAAACTGAACTATTGGGACTTCATAAGGATGAAAGTCTTCCGCACAGCAAAAGAAATAGTCAGCAAAACTAGGAAGCAGCCTAAGGAATGGTAGCAGATACTTGTGTCTTATCAGATAAAGGACTAGTATCCAAAATCTATAAAGAACTTATTAAACTCAACACCCACAAAACAAAAAAATTCCAGTCAAGAAATGGGCAAAGACATGAAGAGGCAGTTCTCCAAAGAAGACATCAAACTGGCCAGCAGACACATGAAAAAAATGCTCAGCATCACTCAGTATCAGGGAAATACAAATCAAAATGACAATGAGATACCACCTGACATAGGTAAAAAAAATAATAATAATGGCTAAAATTAACAACTCAGGAAAGAAGAGATGTTGGCGAGGATGCAGAGAAAGAGGAACCCTCTTAAGTTTTGGTGGGAAGGAAACAGGTGGAGCCTCTCTGGAAAATAGTATAGAGGTTCCTCAAAAAGTTAAAAATAGAGCTACCCTATGACACAGGAATGGGACTATTAACTATTTATCCAAAGGATACAAAAATAATGATTCTAAGGGGCACATGCACCCCAATGTTTATAACAGCATTGTCCACAATAGCCAAAATATGGAAAAAGCCCAGATGTCCATTGACAGATGAATGTAAGAAGAAGATGTGGTATATGTCTAGAATGGAATATTACTCAGCCATCAAAAAGAATGAAAATTTCCCCTTTGCAATGACGTGGATGCAACCAGAGGGTATTATGCTAAGTGAAATAAGTCAGTCAGAGAAAGACGAATACCATTTGATTTCACCCATGTGGAATTTAAGTAACAAAATAGATAAACACAGGGGAAAGGAAGGAAAAATAAAATAAGATAAAAACAGTGAGGGCGCCTGGGTGGTGCAGTCGTTAAGCGTCTCCCTTCGGCTCAGGGTGTGATCCCGGCATCCCAGGATCGAGTCCCACATCGGGCTCCTCAGCTGGGAGCCTGCTTCTTCCTCTCCCTCTCCCCTGCTGTGTTCCCTCTCTCACTGGCTGTCTCTCTGTCACATAAATAAATAAAAAATCTTAAAAAAAAAACAGTGAAAAAAAAGAGTGCCCACTCACACTACTTCTATTCACTATAGTACGGGATGTTTGGTCAGAGAAATCAGACAAGAAAAAGAAAAGGGCCGGAACTGGAAAAAAAGAAAATTGTCTCTATATTTACATAACATTATTTTATATGTAGAAAATCCAGAAGACTTTACCCCAAATTTTTAGATCTAATAAAGAGGCTCAGAAAATTTTCAGGATACAAAATTAACATAAAAGATCAGTAGTGCTTCTATACATTAATAACAAATTATCTGAGAAAGAAATAATGAAAATGATCACATTTCCCATAGCAACAAAAATAATAAAATACTTAGGATTAAATACAATAGGGAAGTGAAAGATCTCTAATCTGTAATCTACAGATGTTTATGAATGAAATCAAAGAGAGAAATAACTGGAAATGTGTCCCGTGTTCACAGCAAGAATTAATATTGTTAAAATGTCAATACTACTAGAAGCAATCTATAGATCCAATGCAATCAATACCCATCAAGATTCTAATGTCGTATTTTAACAAAAATAGAAAAACAATCTTAAAATGTATATGGAACCACGAAAGACCCTAAAAAGCTAAAACAATCCTGATAGAGAGGAACACTGCAAAAGGCATCAAACGTCTTGATTTCAACCTATCCTCTAAAGCTATATAGTAATCAAAACAGTATGGCAATGGCATAAAATCAAACACATAAAGCAATGGAAGAGATCAAGAGCCCAGAAATAACCCAAAAATATCTGGTCAACTATATTTGATGATGGAATGAAGAATCCTCAAAGGAGAAACAACATTCTCTTCAATAAATGGTCTGGGAAAATTGCATAGCCACATGTAAAACAGTAAAACCAGATCTCTATTTTACATGGCTCTCAAAAGTTGATATGGATTAAAGACATAAATGAAACACCTGAAGCCATAAAACTCTTAGACAAAAACATAAAAGAAAAACTCCTTGACGTAGGTCTTAACAATATTTTTTTAGATATGACAGCTAAAGCAGAAGCAACAAAATAAAAAATAAACACATGAAGACATAAAATTAAAAGCTTCTTCACAGCATAAGAAAAATCAACAATATAAAAAGATGATTTACAGAATGGGAAAAATTTTAGCAAATCATATCTGATAAGAGCAATATCCAAGCTATACATGGAACTCATACAACTCAATAGGAAAAATAATCTGATTAAAAGTGGGCAAACAACTGGAAAAACAACATTTTTCCCCCCAAAAAATATATATACATGGTAAACAGACATGAAAGGACATACAATATCACAAGTAATTAAGGAAATGCAAATGAAAACTACAATGACATGTCTCCTCATACTTGTCAGAATGGCTAGCATCCAAAAGAAAGTACATAACAAATGCAGTTGAGGATGTGGAGAAAAGGGAAAACTGTGTGCTGTTGGTGGGACTATAAACTGGTACATCATATAGAAAACAGTCTGGAAGTTCTTCAAAAAATTAAATATAGAACTACAATATGAACCATCAATCCCATTTCTAGGAATATACCTGAAGGAAATTAAAACACTACTTCAAAAGTTATCTGCACCCCCATGTTCATAGGAACATTATTCACAATAGACAAGACATGAAAACAACCTAAGCATTAGTCAACAGAACATTTAAGTGAGAGTGGAATCTGAAAAAAATCTCACAGAAAAAGGTATCATATTTACAGTTACCAGAGGAGGAGCTAAGATGGCAGTGGAGTAAGAGAACTCTAGGCTCATCTCATCCTTTGAACACAACTTGATTACTATCAAATCATTCTAAATACCCCAGAAATCAACCTGAAGACTGACAGAACAAGACCCACAAATAAAGGGAAAGAAGAGGCCACATCTAATTAAGGTAGGAAGTACAGAGACATGGTTTGGGGGAAAAAGAGATCAAGGGTGCTGCAGAGGGAAGGGAGCTGTGGATGTGGAGAAAGGCCAGAGAGGAGCACACAGGAGAATGCACAAAGAGAACACTTCCCCAAAGCCATTAGCTGGGAGAAATGGAGGGGCTAATTTTCCTGAGTTCTTGCAACCAGCAGAGATTAAAGACCAATTCCCAAATCCCTGCACTCTGGCAGTACTGTCCTTCTCAACAAGCTTGACTCACTCCCGGGTTGTGAGTACCTTCCTGGGAAGATCAGTAGAAACCCATGCCCACACCGTGTCTCCAGACAAGAGAATTCTGCAGGGCCTCAGTTCCAGTGGAGTGGTGATAGATCTCATTTAAGAAGCATACCAGAGCACACCTAGTTAAAACATACCACATTCTGGCCAAGAACCAAACACTCCCCACTGCAGACAACAAGAAACTCTGCAGAGGACTGACCTGAAGGAAAAAGCAGCCATAGTGGTAGAGTGTGTACAGCTCACACCAGAGACACTTCTTGATGTTCCAGGCCCTGGACATTATATGACCTCTTCTTCATAAAGCCATTACTCTCAGGAACAGGAAACATAACAGGCCTTTCTAACACACAGAAGAAGACAGAGACTTAGACAAAATGCCAAGATGCTGAAAGTCATCCCAAATGACAAAACAAGATAAAATCATCACCAGAAATCTAACAAAAACGAACAGATATAGGTCATATGCCTGATGGAGAATTTAAAGCAACAATCATAAGGACACTCACTGGGTTTGAGAAAAGAAAAGAAGACCTCAGGGAGGCCCTTACAACAGAGATTTAAAAAGTTGAAAAAGAATCAGTGAGAAATGAAAAAATGCAAGACTGAGATTGGAAACAGGCTTAATGAAATGAACAGCAGGCAGGAAGAAGCAGAGGAATGAATAAGTGATATAGAAGACAAAATAATGGAAAATAATGATGCTGAAGAAAAAAGAGAAAGAAGAATTATGGAACACAAGAATAGACTTACAAAACGCAGTGACTCCACCAAACGTAATAACATTTCTATTTAGAAGTCCCAGAAGAAAAAAAGAAAAGCAGGCAGGAAATTTATTTGAGGAAATAATAGCTGATAACTTCCTTAAATTGGGGAAGGAAAAAACATCCAGATGCACAGGCACAGAGAACTCCCATCAAAATCAACAAAAGCAGGCCAACAGCAAGATATATTGTAATTAAATTTGCAAAGTATAATGATAAAGAAAAAATCATAAAAGAAGCAAGACAAAAGAGTCCCTAAATTACAAGGGAAGGCCTATAAGCTTCAGATCTCTCAACAGAAATGTGGCAAGCCAGACGACAGTGGTATGATATATTCATATGCTAAATGGGAAAAATCTGCAGCCAAGAATACTCTATTCAGCAAGGCTATCATTCAGAATAGAAAGATAGTTTCACACACACACACACACACACACACACACACACACACACACACACAACTAAAGGAGTTCATGACCACTGAACCAGCCCTGCAAGAAATATTAGAGGAGACTCTTTGAGGGAAAAGGAAAGACCAAAAGCACAAAGACAAGCAAGGAACAGAGAAAATCTCCACAAACAATGACAAAATGAGTAATAAAATGGCACTAAATATATATCTACCAATAATTACCCTGACTGTAAATGGACTACATTCTCCAATTGAAAGAAATAGCGTGTCAGAATGGATTTAAAAAAAAGACCCTTGTTTATATGCTGCCTAAAAGAGACTCATTTTAGACGTGAAGACACGTGCAAATTGAAAGTGAGGGGATGAAGAAACATTTATCATGCAAACGTATGTCAAAGGAAAGCCAGAGTAGCAATACTTTTATCAGATAAACTACACTTTATTTTTTTTTATTTTTTATTTTTTTAAGATTTTATTTATTTATTTCACACACACACACACACACACACACACACACACACACACACACACACAGAATAAACAGGGGGAGCCGCAGGCAGAGGGAGAGGGAGAAGCATGCTCCCCTTTGAGCAGAGAGCCCGATGTGGAACTCGATTCCAGGACCCTGGGATCATGACCTGAGCCAAAGGCAGATGCCTAGTCAACTGAGCCACCCAGGCATCCCAGACAAACTAGACTTTAAACCAAAGACTGTAACAAGACATGAAGGGCATTATTATAATAATAAAGGGGAAAATTCAACAAGAAGACCTAACAACTGTACATATTTATGCCCCCAAACATGGGAGCACCCAAATATATAAAAATTAATAACAAATATAAAGGAACTCATTGATAATAATACAATAATAATAGGTGACAATAACACCCCACTTACATCAATGGACAGGTCATCTACACAGAAAATAAAGAACACAATGGCTTTGAATGACACACTGGACCAGAAAGACTTAACAGATATATTCAGAACATCCAATCTTAATGCAGCAGAATAAAGACTCTTTTCAAGTGCACATGGCACATTCTCCAAACTAGAACACATACTAGGTCACAAATCAGGCCTCAACAAGTACACAAAGATTGAGATCATATCATGCATCTTTTCTGACCACAAGACTATGAAACTTGAAGTCAACCACAAGAAAAAAATTTGGAAAGACCACAATTACATGAATGTTAAACCACACGCTACTAAAATTACATGACTGTTAAACCACATGCTGCTAAACAACAATGAATGGGTCAACCAGGATCAAAGAGGAAATTAAATAAATACATGGAAACAAATGAAAATGAAAACACAGCAGTCCAAAATCTTTGGGTTGCTGCAAAAGTGGTCCTTTGAGGGAAGTATATAGCAATACAATCCAACCTAAGAAGGCAAGAAAAATCTCAAATAAACAACTTAACTTTACATCTAAAGGAACTACAGAAAGAACAACCAATGAAGCCTAAAGACAGCAGAAGGAAGGAAATAATAAAGATTAGAGAAAAAACAAATGATATAGAAATTTAAAACCTCAATAGAACAGATCAATGAAACCATGAGCCAGTTCTTTGAAAAAATTAATAAAATTGATAAACCCCTATCCAGACTTATCAAACAGAAGGGAAAGGGTCCAAATAAATAAAACACAAATGGGAGACAAGAAATAACAACCAAAACTACAGAAATACAAATAATTATAAAAGAATATTATGAAAAAACTATATGTTGAAAAATTAGACAACCTGGAAGAAATGGGTAAATTCCTATAAACATATAAAATACAAATAGTGAAACAGGAGAATTAGAAAACTTAAAGAGATAATCAGCAAAGAAATTGAATCAGTAATCAAAATCTCTCAACAGACAGAAATCCAGGGCCAGATTACTTCACAGGTGAATTTTACTGAACATTTAAAGAACAGTTAATACCTATTCTTCTCAAACTATTCAAAAAAATAGAAAAGGAAGGAAACCTTCCAAATTCATTCTATGAGGCCAGAATTAACCTGATACCAAACCCCATAAAGACTCCACTGAAAAAGAAAACTATTGGCCAATATCTCTGATGAACACAGATGCAAAAATTCTCAATAAAATGCTAACAGATCAAATCAACAACACATTAAAATAATCAGTCACATGATCAAGTGTGATTTATTCCTGGACTTCACGTGTGGTCCAATGCTCACGTATCAATCAACATGATACACCACATTAATAGAATAAGAACATATGATCCTTTCAAAAGATGTATAAAAAACATTTGACAAAGCGAATAAATATATATATATTTATATTATATGTTTATATTTATATTTTTATTATATATATATATATCCATCCATAGCTAATATCATCCTCAATTGGGAAAAACTGAGAACATTCCTATGGTCAGGAACAAGACAAGGATGTCCACTCTGACCACAGTATTTAACATAGTTCTGGAAGTCCTAGCCTCAGCAATCCCTTAACAAGAAGAAATGAATGGCATACAAATTGACAAGGAAGTAGTAAATCGTTCATTATTTGCAGATGACATGACACTCTATATAGAAAACCCAAAATCCTACACCAAAAAATTGTTAGAACTGATACACCAAATCAGTAGCCACAGGATACAAAATCAATGTACAGAAATCTGTTTCATTGCTATACACAACATTGAAGCCACAGAAAGAGAAATCAAGGAATCAGTCCCATTTGCAATTCAACAAAACCCATAAGATACCTAGGAATAAACCCAACGAAAGAAAATATCCATACTCTGAAAACTTTAAAACTACCAAAGAAAGAAATTGAAGATGACACAAAGAAATGGAAAAACATTCCATGCTCATGGATTGGAAGAAAAAAATATTTTTAAAATGTCTATATTACCCAATGCAATCTACACATTTAGTGTAATCCCTATCAAAACACCAACAGCATTTTTCACAGAGCTAGAACAAACAATCCTGAAATTTGTATGGAACCACAAAATACCCCAAAAAGTCAAAGCAACCTTGAAAAAGAAAAGCAAAACTGAAGCCATCATGATTCTGGATTTCAAGTTATATTACAAAGCTGTAGTCATCAACACAGTATGGTAGTGGCACAAAAACAGAAACACAGATTAATGGAACAAAATAGAAAACTTGGAAATAGACCCACAACTATATGGTCAACTAATCTTCAACAAAGCAGGAAAGAATATCCAATGGAAAAAGGACAATCTCTTCAACAAATTGTGTTGGGAAAATATGACAACAACATGCAGAAGAATGAAACTGGAGGACCTTACAGCATACCCAAAACTCAATTCAAAAATAGATGAAGGACCTAAATGTGAGACAAGAAACCATTAAAATACTAGAGGAGAACACAATTAGTAATGATTTTGACATCAGCCATAGCATATTCTTACTAGATATGCCTCCTGCAGCAAGAGAAACCAAAGCAAAAATAAACTATTGGGACTTCATCAAAATAGAATGTCTTCTGTACAGCAAAGGAAACAATCAATAAAATTGAAAGACAACCTACTGAAAAGGAGAAGATACTTGCAAATGGCATATACATTCCTCCTCCTCTTCCTCCTCCTCCTCCTCATCATCACCCAGTTAAGAAATGAGCAAAAGACATGAATAGACATTTTTCAAAGACATAAAGATGGCCAACAGACATGTGAAAAGATGCTCAACATCCCTGATCATCAGGGTAATGAAAATCAAAACTACAATGAGATATCACCTCATACTCTTCAGAATGGCTAAAATTAATAACACAGGTATGAACAGATGCTGGCAAGTCTGTGGAGAAAGGGGATCCCTTTTACACTGTTGGTGCAAATGCAAACTGAAGCAGCCACTCTAGAAAATAGTATGGAGGTTCCTTAAAAAGTTAAAAATAAAACTACTACCTAGCAATTGCACTATTAGGTATTTACCCAAAGAAAACAAAAATACTAACTGAGGGATACATGCACCCTGATGTTTATAGCAGCATTATCAATAATAGTCAAATTTTGGAAAGACCCCAAATTTCCATTGACTAATGAATGGATAAAGAAGAAATGGTATACATACACACAATTGAATATTAGCCATAAAAAATAATGAAATCTTCCCATTTGCAATGATGTGGGTGGAGCTAGAGATTATTACGTTAAGCAAAACAGGTCAGTCTGAGAAAAACAAATACCATAAGATTTTGCCCATATGTGGCATTTAAAAGACAAAACAAATGATCATAGGGGAAAAAAGGAGAAGAAAACCAAGAAACAGACAGTTAACTATGGAGAAGAAACTGATGGTTAACAGAAGGGCAATGGGGGTGGAGGGATAGTTTAAATAGGTGAGGGATTTAAGGATTGTCCTTGTTGTCATGAACACCAGGTGTTGTGTATAAGTTTTAAATCACTGGATTGAGATTTATGTTTACCAGAGGGAAGGGGTGATGGGAGGGGGAATTGAGTGAAGGTGGTCAAAGTGTACAACTTCCAGTTAAACAAAGAAGTACTAGGGGTGTAATGTATAACAATATTACTATGGTTAACACTGTTATATGACACATATGAAAGTGGTTAAGAGAACAGATTCTAAGGATTGTCATTAAAAGAAAAAACTATTGTTTTCTTTTTCTTTTATTTTGTATCTATATGAGATGACAGATGTTAATTCAACTTATTGTGGTAGTCATCTCATGATAAATGTAAGTCAACTCATTTGCCGTACAAATTAAACTTATACAGTGTTGCATGTAAAATATATGTAAATAAAACTGGAAAAAAGACTAATGATCAAGCAGATAAAAACTAAGCAGAGATGGGGACATGTCCAAAGGACACAGGATCCAAACTGAAAGAAGTCCCCATGGCTTAATCTGGAATGATTTGAGCTATAATAAATCACAGTATTATGTTAAATTGGAAAGGAAAAAATACCCATAAGTCTTGTTGATATGAAAAATGACTGAATAATAATTCAATAATAATAATAAATAACAATAGCTTCTTAACTAATAATTCTAATAGATGTAGAAGAAAGAGCAAAATAGAAAATCATAACAAAATATCACAGTAATAATTGCTGAGGGCAAAATTTACTTACGAAAGCTTAAATTAGTGGGAGAAACTGGGTATATTTGCATAGCCTCACGTATACCTTTCTGAAGTCTATTTATTACTGTGGCAGTTTTAACGTATGCTCAGAAATTCTTATACTTTTTTTCTTCAGATGATGGAGCTTAATTCCTTATTACTAAACTATAAGCTAGGCTTAGCTGGACTTAGACTGTTTTAAAGAAAAGTAAATGTCAAGGGAAAAGAGGACTTTTATAGTGGAGAAAACTGTCAGATACCACCTTAACAAAGTCATCAAGATTAACTTTTAATGTCATGTTGATATCATTTACCCTCAGATATGATGTATTGAGAAAGGCACATCAACTAAATGAGAAAATACCAGAAAACCCATATTGACAGACAATCTGTAATATACCTGGCCAGTACTCTTAAAAATTCTCAAGGTCTTGAGAGACAAGGAAAGACTAAGAAAGTGTCACTGATTTGAGAAGACTAAGAAGATATGCTGATTGAATGCAATATGGTGTTTCTGATTGGATTGTGAGGTCAATAAAAACATCAGGGGAAAAAATAGAATAAAGTTTGTAGTTTAGTTTATGTATTACACCAATTATTAGGTTTGATAAATGTATTTTGTTTAAAAAATGCTATCAGCAAAGGGAAGCTTGGCAAAGAGTATGTGGGTAATCTCTGTTCTATCATCATTTTTTAATAATAATTTTTTATTATATTTTGTTAGTCACCATACAGTATACCCTTAGTTTTTTATGTAATGTTCCATGATTCATTATTTGCATGTAACACCCAATGCACCATGCAATACATGCCCTCCTTAGTACTATCATCTTTTAAACTCTTCTGTAAATCTAAAATTATTTCAAATAAAAAAATTAAAGCAAACATAAAAAGTAGACATATTAATGACTTGAACCACACATGGAATATGCTTAAAATATTATCTCTATAGAAAGTTCTGCACACAAGAACTGTTTATTTTATTTTGCACAGAGGGAATATTCATTAAAAAAAATGATGCTCTAAGCCATAAATAAAGCCCTAGAAAATTCCAAAAGGTCACTATCACCCAGACTACTTTTTGATAATAATTAAATAAAATTAGAAATTTGTAACAAAAAATAGAAATAAAATTCCATTGGTTTACTAAATTACATGTTACTAAATAACACTTTGACACTTTTAATGCTTAGGTTAAAGGAATCACAAAGGATATAAATAAATATTCATAACAGTAAGATAATGAAAATAGTCCATGTCAAAAATTTATCAGACAGGGGTGTCTGACTGGCTCACTCGGTACAGCATGTGACTCTTGATGTTGAACTTGTGAGTTTGAGCCCACATTGGGTGTATAGATTATTAAAAATAACATCTTTAAAAAATTATCAGATAGATCAGGCAGTATTTACAGAAAAGTATGTAGCTTTAAATAAGTAAATCAGGATGCAGTATGTAAATTATATAAACATTCATTAGGAAACTGAAGAAGAGGAATAGAGTAAGTATAAGTAAGAAAGAAAGAAATTATAAAGCAAGAGAGAAATAGAGAATAAAAATGGAGATAGATAATAATACCAAATTATGGTTCTTTAAAAATAGTTATAAGATAGATGGATCTTTGATGAAACTTATGGATATAAAAATAATATTCAAATAAAACATATACAATGAAAAACAGGAAATTGCTTTTGACATAACAGAAATTTAAAACTATCATAATATACATAATATAATAAAAATATTATTATAATAAAAAATAGGGGCACCTGGGTGGCACAGCGGTTAAGCGTCTGCCTTTGGCTCAGGGCGTGATCCCAGCGTTATGGGATCGAGCCCCACATCAGGCTCCTCCACTATGAGCCTGCTTCTTCCTCTCCCACTCCCCCTGCTTGTGTTCCCTCTCTAGCTGGCTGTCTCTATCTCTGTCGAATAAATAAATAAAATCTTTTAAAAAATTAAAAAAATAAAAAAAATTTAAAAAGGAAGATTGTTAGGAAAAGGAAGGGATAAAGAAAGGGGCGGTAATCAGAAGGGGGAATGAAGCATGAGAGACTATGGACTCTGAGAAACAAACTGAGGGCTTCAGAGGGGAGGGGGGTGAGGGAATGGGATAGGCTGGTGATGGGTAGTAAAGAAGGCATGTATTGCATGGTGCACAGGGTGTTATATGCAACTAATGAATCATGGAACTTTACATCAAAAACCAGGGATGTACTGTATGGTGACTAACATAATATAATAAAAAATATTATTATAAGAAATATATATATATTTTTTTTTAAAAAGAAATTTAAAACTATCTTGAGAGGTATGGAGGCAAGATGGTAGAAGAGTATGGGACCTTGTTTCAACTGGTCCCTCAAATTTAGCTGGATATCTATCAAACCATTCTGAACACCCACGAATTCAGCCTGAGATGTAAGAATATATATCTGTAACTTTACTAGTAGAAAAGTGACTGCTTTTTGCAATGTAGGAGGTGCAGTGTCATGAACCTGTGGGGAGATTTCAGAAAATAAATGGAGGGTGAGGGAACCTCCATAAGCTGGCTCCTGGAAAGTGATATAACACTGGAGTGCTAAATTGGAGCCCTTAGAAATCTTCTCCAATGAGACATCCCTTTCTGAAAGGGGCACAAGGGATGAAAAGGGTCACTGTGGTCTCAGTATCCCAGGAGACACAGAAAGAACAGGGGTGCCTGATCTGGTAGAGTGCCCCAGCAGTGGAGCAGGGAAACTGGTTATGCTTAGTGAGTCCAGGAGGGACTCAAAGCTCGGGTTGCCCTAACCCTGAGCCAGGCTGATGGGGTGACTATTCTTTTCCTGAGTACCTTAAAAAGGCCTGGAATGTATGGCCTGTTTACCATCCCCTGGAAGGGGCAAAAAGCCTGTGCCCATGACTGGGCAACAGCTCTCAGGGTGGTGGCAGCCCTGGAAAGGACAGCACACAGCCAAGACCCAAGAGCAGCAGAGAAGGGTGCACTCAGGAGCCCACAACCCCTCTCAGTCCCAAGGACACAAAGGGCAGGGGCGCTCATAGGTCCCTGGGACTCCCCCCGGGGAAGATTGCAGTGGGTGTGTACTGCAAGAGTCTGTGGAGTTTGGCACACACAAAAGTGAAAATTGTTTGTCCCAGAGGATTTAAGGAAGGGGAGGACCGCAAACTCTCAGCTCTAGGCCAGAGATCTGAACTCGGCCATTTTTGGTCTGATCCTCTGAAGAGGCGCCAAAAGCCTCCAGGGAACAAAAGCCACACAGGAAACCTGCTTATACTGAGCCCAGACCCTTGACAAGGGGTGGGGCAACTCTGCCCAGGCAAAGACATCTGAGAAGCAACACAGCAGGCCTTCCCCCCAGAAGACAGCCTGGAAGAACAGGTGGACTATAACTTTATGGATCCCACAAGACTGTAAAACTCGAGCACAAGGGGAAAATAGTATATTGAGCTACAGGTTTTCCTCATGACTCATTTATTGTTCAGACTAAAATTTTCCATTTCTTTTTTTTTATTACCTTTTTCGCATTTCAACTAGATTCTTATTTTACCAACATATGTTTTTAAGTCGTTTTTTACATTTACTTTTTGCATCTACATTTTATAGATATAGGCTTCATTTCAGTCCTTTTTCACTCTATTCAATTTTATTTATTTATATATTTGTTTTTTATAATTTAAATTCAATTAGCCAAGGAATAGCACATCATTGGTTTTTGATATAATATTCAATGATTGATTGGTTCAGGATAACACCCAGTGCCATATATATATATA
>NW_024423319.1:64411239-64423287 GCF_017311325.1 Ursus maritimus
CTTTCTGAAAGGGGCACAAGGGATGAAAAGGGTCACTGTGGTCTCAGTATCCCAGGAGACACAGAAAGAACAGGGGTGCCTGATCTGGTAGAGTGCCCCAGCAGTGGAGCAGGGAAACTGGTTATGCTTAGTGAGTCCAGGAGGGACTCAAAGCTCGGGTTGCCCTAACCCTGAGCCAGGCTGATGGGGTGACTATTCTTTTCCTGAGTACCTTAAAAAGGCCTGGAATGTATGGCCTGTTTACCATCCCCTGGAAGGGGCAAAAAGCCTGTGCCCATGACTGGGCAACAGCTCTCAGGGTGGTGGCAGCCCTGGAAAGGACAGCACACAGCCAAGACCCAAGAGCAGCAGAGAAGGGTGCACTCAGGAGCCCACAACCCCTCTCAGTCCCAAGGACACAAAGGGCAGGGGCGCTCATAGGTCCCTGGGACTCCCCCCGGGGAAGATTGCAGTGGGTGTGTACTGCAAGAGTCTGTGGAGTTTGGCACACACAAAAGTGAAAATTGTTTGTCCCAGAGGATTTAAGGAAGGGGAGGACCGCAAACTCTCAGCTCTAGGCCAGAGATCTGAACTCGGCCATTTTTGGTCTGATCCTCTGAAGAGGCGCCAAAAGCCTCCAGGGAACAAAAGCCACACAGGAAACCTGCTTATACTGAGCCCAGACCCTTGACAAGGGGTGGGGCAACTCTGCCCAGGCAAAGACATCTGAGAAGCAACACAGCAGGCCTTCCCCCCAGAAGACAGCCTGGAAGAACAGGTGGACTATAACTTTATGGATCCCACAAGACTGTAAAACTCGAGCACAAGGGGAAAATAGTATATTGAGCTACAGGTTTTCCTCATGACTCATTTATTGTTCAGACTAAAATTTTCCATTTCTTTTTTTTTATTACCTTTTTCGCATTTCAACTAGATTCTTATTTTACCAACATATGTTTTTAAGTCGTTTTTTACATTTACTTTTTGCATCTACATTTTATAGATATAGGCTTCATTTCAGTCCTTTTTCACTCTATTCAATTTTATTTATTTATATATTTGTTTTTTATAATATATATATATATATATATATAGCTTTCTTTGCAAAGATATAGTGTCTTGTAAACACTGACCAAAATTCAATCATGAACAAGTGGATCAACCTGCTTTGTCTACCCTGTGAGATTATAGTCTCTCACCCCCCCTTTTTATTGTCCCCCCAACCTTTTTTTTCCTTTTTCCTTTCTTTTTTGGTGTCTGACATCTTCAGATTTGTCTAGTGTGTATTTTGCTTGGGTCATGGTTGATATTTTAGAATCTGCTCCTTTACTCACCCATCCTTCTCTGAGCAAAATGACTAGAAGGAGGAATTCATAGCAAAAGAAAACTAGAGGCAATGTTCTCTGCCACAGAGCTAATCATTATAGATATAAGTTAGATGGCAGAGATGGAATACAGGATAGCAATTATAAAGTTAATAGTTAGGATTTTAAAAAAAGGATAAATAACAATACAGAATCACTAAGGGTGGAAATGAGATCTAATCTGGCCATACTTAAAAATGCACTAACTGAGATGCAGTCTAAATTCGATGCTCTAACAGCTAGGGTCAATGAGGTAGAAGAGAGAATAAGTGATCTACAGGACAGGCTGATGGAAAGGAAGGAAGTTGAGGAAAAGAGACAAACACAACTCAGAGCCCATGAAGAAAGGCTTCAAGAATTCAATGATGCCATGAAACAAAACAATGTCAGAATTATTGAAGTGCCCAAGAAGGTGGGGAGAGAGAGGGCCAGAAGGTATATTTGAGCAAATCATAGCTGAGAACTTCCCTAATCTGGGGAAAAAAACAAGCATTCATGTCCAAGAGACAGAGAGGATCCCTCCCCAAAGCAATAAAAATAGATCAACACGCGGACATATAACAGTGAAGCTTGCAAATCTTAGAGACAAAGAAAGTATCCTGAGAGCAGCTAGGGAGACGAGGCTCCTTAAGTGCAGAGGGAGGAACATCAGAATAACCTCAGACCTATCAATAGAAACCTGGCAGGCCAGAAAGGGCTAGCAAGATATATTCAGGGTAATAATGAGAAGAACACGCAGCCAAGAATACTTTATCCATCAGGGCTGTCACTCAGAATGGAAGGAGAGATAAAGAGCTTCCAGGACAGACAGAAACAAAAAGAATATGTGACCACCAAGCCAGCCCTGCAAGAAATATTAGGGGGGATACTGTACGTGAAGAGAGACCCCAAAAGTAACATAGACCAGAAAGTAGCAGAAACAATCTACAGAAACGGGGATGTTACAGGCATACAATGGCACTACATTTATATCTTTCAATAGTTTCTGTGAATGTGAATGGGCTAAATACTCTAATAAAAAGACACAGAGTTCAGGTTGGATAAAAAAAAGCAAGAACCATCCATATGCTGTCCACAAGAGACTCATTTTAGACCTAGACACATTGAGACTGAAAATGAGGGGGTAGAGAACCATTTACCACACTAATGGACCCCAAAAGAAAGTTGGGGTAGCAAAAGTCATATCAGACAAATTAGATTTTATTTTATTATTTTTTTAAAATTCAAGTTGACAAGATTTTTAAAAGATTTTGTTTATTTATTTGAGAGAGAACAGAAGTAGGGGGAGCAACAGAGGGAGAGGGAGAAGCAGACTCCCTGCTGAGCAGGGAGCCCAACACGGGGCTCGATCCCAGGAACCTGAGATCATGACCTGAGCCAAAGGCAGAAGCTTCACCAACTGAGCCACCCAGCAGCCCTGACAAATTAGGTTTTAACCCAAAGATTGTCGTAAGAGATGTAGAGGGACACTATATCATACTGAAAGGGTTTATCCAACAAGAAGATCTAACAATTGTAAATACCTATGCCTCCAACATGGGAGCAGCCAATTATATAAACCAATTAATAACCAAAGTAAAAAAACATATTGCTAATAATACATTAATAGTAGGAGATTTCAACACCCAACTCACAGCACTGGAGAGATCATCTAAGCAGAAGATCAACAAGGAAACAAAGGCTTTGAAAGACACGCTGGACCAGATGGACTTCATAGATACACACAGAACATTCCATCCTAAAACAACAGAATACTCATTCTTCTTGAGTGCACATGGAAATTTTTCCAGATAGGATCACATGCTGGGTCACAAATCAGGTCTCAACGAACACAAAAAGATTGATATTATTCCCTGCATATTTTCAGAAAACAATGCTTGGAAACTTGAACTCAATCACAAGAGGAAATTTGGAAGGAACTCAAACACTTGGAGGTTAAAGAGCATCCTGCTGAAGAATGAATGAATGGGTCAAACAGGAAAGTAAAGAAGAACTTAAACAAATCATTGAAACTAAAGAGAGTGAAAAAAACCTATTGGTTCAAAACTTATGGGATACAGCAAAGATGGTCCTAATAGGGAAGTACATAGCCATTCAAGCCTCTCTCAAAAAAATTAGAAAAATCCCCAATACACAAACTAACCTTACACCTAAAGCACCTGGAGAAAGAACAGCAAATAAAGCCTAAACTGAGCAGGAAAAGAGAAATAATAAAGATTAGAGCAGAAATCAGTGAAATAGAAACCAAAAGAACAGTAGAACAGATCAACAAAACTATAAGCTGATTCTTTGAAGGAATTAGTAAGACTGATAAACCCCTGACCAGACTTATCCAAAGGACCCAAATTAATAAAATCATGAATGAAAGAGGAGAGATTGAAGCCAACACCAAGAAATACAAACAAGTATAAGAACATATTATGAGCAATTATATGCCAGCAAATTAGGCAATCTGGAAGAAATGGATGCATTCCTGGGAATGTACAAACTACCAAGACTTAAACAGGAAGAAATAGACAATCTGAACAGACCAATAACCAGCAAAGAGATTGAAGCAGTAATCAAAAATCTCCTAAAAACCAGGGTCCAGGACCAGATGGCTTCCCAGGGGAATTCTATCAAACATTTAAAGAAAAAACACTACCTAGTCTACTGAAGTTGTTTCAAAAACTAGAAATGGAAGGAAAACTTCCAAATCCTTTCTATGAGACCAACGTTACCTTGATCCCCAAATCAAAGACCCATCAAAAAGGAGAATTACAGAGCAATATTCCTGATGACCATGAATACCAAAATACTCAACAAGATCCTAGCCAATAGGATCCAACAGTAATTAAAAGGATTATTTACCACAACCAGGTGGGATTTATCCCTGGGATGCAAGGGTGGTTCAACATTTGGAAATCAATCATCATCATAGGTCACATTAATAAAAGAAAGGACAAGAACCATATGATCCTCTCAATTAATGCAGAAAAAGCATTTGACAATATGTAGCATCCTTTCTTGATTAAAGCTCTTCAAAGTACAGGGATAGATGGAACATACCTCAATATCATAAAAGCCATCTAGAAAAAGCCAATGGTGAATATCATTCTCAATGGGGAAAAGCTAAGAGCTTTTCCCTTAAGGTCAGGAACATGATAGGGATGCCCACTCTCACCACTGTTGTTCAGCATAGTCCTAGAAGTCCTAGCAACAGCAATCTGAGAACAAAAAAGAATAAAACGTATTTAATTTGGCAAAGAAGTCAAACTCTCACTCTTCACAGATGACATGATACTTTATGTGAAAAACCCAAAAAGCTTCACCCCAAAATTGCTAGAACTCATATAACAATTCACAACATGGTGGGATACAAAATCAATGCACAGAAATCAGTAGCATTTCTATACACTAACAATGTGAGTGAAGGAAGAGAAATTAAAGAATCGATGTCATTTACAATTGCACCAAAAACCATAAGATAGCTAGGAATAAACCTCACCAAAGTGGTAAGGGATCTGTATTCAAGAAACTACAGAACACTTATGAAAGTAATTGAGGAAGACACAAAGAGATGAAAAACATTCCATGCTTGTGATTGGAAGAATAAACATTGTTAAAATGTCTATACTGCCCAGAGCGAGCTACAGTTTCAATGCAATCCTTACCAAAATACCATCAAAAATGTTCACAGAACTGGAACAAGCAATCCTAAAATTTGTACAGAACCAGAAAAGACCCCAAATCAAAGGGGAATGTTGAAAAAGAACACCAAAGCTGGGGACATCACAATGCCTGACTTCATGCTATATTACCAAGCTGTGATCATCAAGACAGCATGGTATTAGCACAAAAACAGACACATAGATCAGTGGAACAGAATAGAGACCGCAGGGAATGGAGCCTCAACTCTATGCTCAACTAACATTTGACAAATCAGGAAAGAATATCCAATGGAAAAAAGAGTCTCTTCAATAAATGGTGCTGGGAATATTGGACAGCTACATGCAGAAGCATGAAACTGGGCCATTCTCTTACACAATACACAAAGATAATCTCAAAATAGATGAAAGACCTAAATGGGAGACAGAAATCCATCAAAATCCTGGAGGAGAACACAGGCAGCAAACTTTCTGACCTTGGACACAGCAACTTCTTGCAAGACACGTCTCTATAGGCAAGGGAAACAAAAGCAAAAATCAACTACTGGGACTTAATCAAGATAAAAATCTTCTGCAATGCAAAGGAAACAGTCAATGAACCTAAAGGGCAACCTACAGAATGGGGGAAGATACTTACAAATGACATAACATTAAAGGGCTGGTATCCTAGAGCTATAAAGAACTTCTCAAACTCAACACTGCAAAAACAAAGAACACACTCAATAAATGGGTAGAAGACATGAACAGACACTTCTTCAAAGAAGACATACAAATGGCTAACAGACACATGAAAAAATGCTCCACGTCACTTGCCATCAGGGAAATACAAATCAAAACCACAGTGAGGTAACACCTTACACCAGTTAGAATGGCTATAATTAACAAGACAGGGAACGACAAATCTTGGCAAGATTGGAGAAAGGGTAGCCCTTTTACACTGTTGGTGGGAATGCAAGCTGGTACAGCCATTCTGGAAAACAGTATGGAAGTTCTTCAAGAAGTTAAAAATAGAGCTCCCCTATGACCCATCATTTGCACTATTGGATATTTACCCCAAAGATACAAATGCATTGATCCAAAGGATCACTTGAACCCCAATGTTAATTGCAGTAATATCTACAATACCCAAAATGTGGAAGGAGCCAAGATGTCCTTCATCAGATGAATGGATAAAGAAGATGTGGTTCATATATATAATGGTGTATCACTCAGCCATCAGAAAGGATGAATGCCTACCATTTACATCAACATGGATGGAACTGGAGGGTATTATGCTAAGTGAAGTAAGTCAGTTAGAGAAAGACAATTATCATATGGTTTCACTCATATGTGGAATATAAGGAATAGCACAGAGGATCATAGAGGAAGGGAAGGAATACTGAATGGGAAGAAATCAGAGAGGGATACAAACCGTGAGAGACTCTTGACCCCCAGAAATTAACTGAAGGTTGCTGAAAGGGGGCGGCAGGAGGATGGGGTAACTGGCGATGGGTATTAAGGAGGGCAGATATTGTGATGAGCACAAGGTGTTGTATGCAGCTGCTGAATCTTTGAACACTACATCGAAAACTAGAGATATACTGTATGTTGTCTAATTGAATTTAAATAAAAAAATAAAAAATAAGACTTTCATGAAAAAGTAATGCCCATAATTTGAAAGCCTTGTTGAAATGGATAAATTCCTAGGAAATATAAAATGCCAAAATTGACTTAAGAAACATCAAGAATTTTTTAGACTAATAAGTATTAAATTAATTGATAATCAAAGACCTCATTTCTCCTGAAACCTCAGGTACAGTTGGGGTTTTTTAAAATTTAAATTCAATTAGCCAACATATAATATATCCTTTGCTTTTGATGTAATGTTCAATGATTCATTAGTTGCATAATATACCCAATACTCATCACTTCACATGTCCTCCTTAATGCCCATTATCTAGTTACTCCAGAGCAAGACAAGCTATGAGTGACTGTTGACTCTGAGCTACAGCTGGTTTTACCAAACTTTTTTGTTTGAGGTAAAATTGACATATAATGCTGTTTTAGTTTTAGGTGTACAAGATACTGATTCCACATTTTTTATACTTTGCTAAATGGTCATCACTATGCCTAGTTACCACCTGTCACCTCAGAAAGTTAATACAATATTATTGACTATATTCCTCGTGCTGTACATTACATTGCCATGACTTACAGTTGACTATTGAACAACATGGGGTTAGGTGTGCTGACCTCCACATAGTCAAATATCTGCATGTAACTTTTGATTTCCGAAAAACTTTACTAATAGGGGCGCAGGGGTGGCTCAGTTGGTTAAGCTTCCAACTCTTGATTTTGGCTGAGGTCATGATCTTGGGTTGTGAGATGGAGCCCTGCATTGGGTTCTGTGCTCAGTGGGGAGTCTACTTGACATCCTCCCTCTCTCTGTCTCCCCCTCTTCCATCCCTCTCCCCCATTCTTGCTCTCTCTCTCTCTCTCTCTCTCTCTCGCTCTTAAATAAATAAATAAACAAATATTTTAAAAACTTTATTAACAGCCTACCATTGACCAGAAGTCTTACTGATAACAGTTAATTACCATTTGATTAGCACACATTTTCTGTATGTATTATATATTATATTCTTATAATGAAGTAAGCTAGAGAAATTAAAATGCTATTGAAAACATCACAAAGAAGCAAAAATACATTCACGGTATTGTGCTGTAAAAATGTTTATATAAGTGGACCCATGCAGTTCAAAACAGTGGTGGTCATGGGTCAACTGTATTTATTATTTTTTTATAATAACATTTTTTTACTGTATTATGTTAGTCACCTTATAGTACATCCCTGGTTTTTGATATAAAGTTCCATGATTCATAAAACTAAGTTAAGATGGTGGAGGAATAGGGATCCCCTTTTTCAGCTGGTCCCCTGAGTCGAGCTGGATAGGTACCAGACCATCCTGAACATCCACAGAATTAGCCTGAGACACAGGAAGATACATCTGGATCTCTACGAATGAACATCTCCAGCGCTGAGTATTGAGGTACGAAGAGGGGAGCTGTGAAGCCGCGCACAGATATCGGAAGATAAATGGAAGGGGGAGGGAGCCGACGTGTTCCGGTGCCGGGAAGCGGTAGCCACCTACACTGGTGAGCGGGCGGACTCACGGACCCGCACCCACGAGAGAGCAGACTGAGACCATGAGCTGGAAACACGCACGACCAGTCTGAAAACTGGAGCTCCAGAACGCCTGCAAACCACACTGAAACGGAGCTCCGGAGCGCGTGGGGGTGACTGGTGGCTGGCGGCATTAGAAACACAAAGGAGAGAGACATGCCAGCCCTGGAAGTGAGGGCTTGGATGCCCTCTGTGGGGCTCACATCCCAGGATGGTGCAGGGCTGAGCAGCACCAACAGAAACAGAGTTAAAGTGGCCAGAACCCCAGTGGAGAGCGGTTTGCTGTCCCTCTGTTCTGAGACAGAGGCAGATATTTGGCTACTGCTGCTCTGACTCTCAGAAGAGGCACAGCAAACCACCAGGGAAAGCTGCAAGAGAACAAAAGCCTGGAAATACCAGCTCACAGTGTGCCCATCCCCATCCCCCATCGAAGGGACACGGAGACTCTGCCCAAACAGGGTTGCCTGAGTATCTTGTGGTTCATTCCCCCTTCTGTTTACCGTCCCTTTCTTCATCCCTTTCTTCTGCTACCGATCTTCCTAGTTCTTATGTTCCATAGATGAGAGAAACCATATGATAACTGTCTTTCTCTGCTTGACTTATTTCACTTAGCATTATCTCCTCCAGTGCCGTCCATGTTGCAGCAAATGTTGAGAAATCGTTCTTTCTGATAGCTGAGTAATATTCCATTGTATATATGGACGACATCTTCTTGATCCAGTCATCTGTTGAAGGGCATCTCGGCTCTCTCCATGATTTAGCTATTGCGGACAAGGCTGCTATGAACATTGGGGTGCATATGGCCCTTCTCTGCACTACGTCTGTATCTTTGGGGTAAATACCCAGTAGTGCAATGGCTGGGTCATAGGGTAGCTCAATTTTTAACTTTTTAAGGGACCTCCACACTGTTTTCCAGAGTGGCTGTACCAACTTCCATTTCACCAACAATGTAGGAGGGATCCCCTTTCTTCACATCCTCTCCAACAATTGTTGTTCTTGCCTTGTCTATTTTTGCCATTCTAACTGGCATAAGGTGGTATCTCAGTGTGGTGTTGATTTGAATTTCCCTGATGGCTAATGATTTTGAACATTTTTTCATGTGTCTGTTAGCCATTTGTATGTCTTCATTGGAAAAGTGTCTGTTCAGATCTTCTGCCTATTTTATGATTTGTTTATTTGTTTCTAATGTATTGAGTTTGAGAAGTTCTTTGTAGATCTTGGATACCAGTCTTTTATATGTAGTGTCATTTGCAAATATCATCTGCCATTCCGTGGGCTGCCTCTTAGTTTTTTTTTTTTTTACTATTTCCTTGGCTGTACAGAAGCTTTTTATCTTGATGAAGTCCCACAAGTTCATTTTTTCTTTTGTTTCTCTTGCCTTTGGAGATGTGTCATGAAAAATGTTGCTGTGGCCAATGTCAAAGAGATTGCAGCCTATGCTCTCTTCTAGGATTTTGATGGATTCCTGTCTCACATAGAGGTCTTTCATCCATTTGGAGTTTATTTTTGTGTCTGGTGTGAGAGAGTGGTCAAGGTTCATTCTGTTGCATGTAGTTCTCCAACTTTCCCACCACCATTTATTGAAATGACTGTCTTTTTTTCCACTGGATGTGTTTTCCTGCTTTGTGAAAGATTCATTGCCCAAAGAGCCGAGGGTCCATTTCTGGGTTCTCTATTCTGTTCCATTGGTCTATGTGTCTGTTTATGTGCCAGTACCATGCTGTCCTGGTGATCACAGCTTTATAGTATAGCTTGAAATCCGGCAACGTGATGCCCCCTGCTTTGTTTTTCCTTTTCAACAATTCCTTGGTGATTCGGGGCCTTTTCTGATTCCACACAAATTTAAGGGCTGTTTGTTCCAGTTCTTTGAAAAATGTCATTGGTATTTTGATCAGGAAGGCATTGAAAGTGTAGATTGCTCTGGGTAGCATAGACATTTTAACTATGTTAATTCTTCTGATCCATGAGCATGGAATATTTTTCCATCTTTTTGTGCCTTCTTCAATGTCTTTCAAGAGCGATTTGTAGTTTCTAGAATATAGATCATTTATGTCTCTCGTTAAGTTAATTCGAGATAATGTATGATTTTTGGTGCTATTGTAAATGGAATGGATTCCCTAATTTCTCTCTTCAGTCTCATTGTTCACGTATAGAAATGCAACTGATTTCTGAGCATTGATTTTGTATCCAACCACATTACTGAACTGGTCTATAAATTCTAGTAGTTTGGGGTTGGAGTCCTTTGGGTTTTCCATATAGAGTATTATGTCATCTGCAAAGAGAGACAGTTTGACTTCTTTGCTGATTTGAATACCTTTTATTCCTTTTTGTTGTCTGATTGCTGTTGCAAGGACTTCTAGTTCTATGTTGAATAATAATGGCAAGAGTGGGCATCCTTGGCGTGTTCCTGATCTTAAGGGAAAGGCTTCCAGCTTTTCCCCATTGAGAATGATATTTGCTGTAGGCTTTTCATAGATGGTTTTTATGAAATTGAGGAATGTACCCTCTGTCCCTACACTCTGAAGTGTTTTAATCTGGAAAGGATGCTGTATTTTGTCCAATGCTTTTTCTGCATCAATCGAGAAGATCATATGGTTCTTGACTCTTTTCTTATTGATATGATCTATCACACTGATCGATTTGCAAGTGTTGAACCATGCTTGCATCCCAGGGATGAATCCCACTTGGTCATGATGGAAAGTCCTTTTAATGTACTGTTGGATCCTATTAGCTAGGAACTTGTTGAGAATTTTGGCATCCATATTCATCAGGGAAATCAGTCTGTAACTCTCCTTTTTGATGGAGTCTTTGCCTGGTTTGGGGATCAAGGTAATATTGGCCTCATAGAATGAGTTTGGTAGTTTTCCTTATGTTTCTATTTTTTGAAACAGCTTCAGGAGAAAGGTATTATTTCTTCTTTGAAGGTTTGGTAGAATTCCCCAGGGAATCTGTCAGGCCCTGGTTAGAAGTACAGAAGGACACTATATTATTCTTAAAGAATGTATCCAAAAAGTAGATATGACAATTATAAATATCTATGCCCCCAAAATGGGAGCAGCTATACATGCAAGCCCACTGTTAACCAGAATAAAGAGACATATAGATAATTATACATTAATAGTAGGGGACCTCAACACTCCACTCTCAGCAATAGACAGATCACCTAAGCAGAAAATCAACAAAGAAACAAGAGCTTTGAATTACATACTGGACCAGATGGACCTCATAGATATATACAGAACACTACACCTCAGAACAACA
Source organism: Ursus maritimus (assembly GCF_017311325.1). NCBI lineage: Eukaryota > Metazoa > Chordata > Mammalia > Carnivora > Ursidae > Ursus > Ursus maritimus. Next base: position 64,422,654 of record NW_024423319.1, read on the forward strand.
GAACACTCATTCTTTTTGAATGCACATGGAACGTTCTCCAGAATAGACCATATACTGGGTCACAAAACAGGTCTCAATCAACACCAAAAGACTGAGATTATTCCCTGCATATCCTCAGACCACAATGCTTTCAAACTGGAGCTCAATCACAAGGAAAACTTTGGAAGAAACTCAAACACTTGGAAACTAAGAACCATCCTGCTCAAGAATGATTGGGTAAACCAGGAAATTAGAATCAGTTTAAACAATTTATGGAGACAAATGAGAATGAAAATACATCGGTCCAAAACCTATGGGACACTGCAAAGGCAGTCCTAAGGGGAAAATACATAGCCATCCAAGCATCACTCAAAAGAATAGAAAAATCTAATATGCAGTTTTTATATTCTCACCTCAAGAAGCTGGGGCTGGAACAGAAGAACAGGCCTTACCCATGCACAAGAAGGCAGTTGATCAAGATTAGAGCAGAGATCAATGAATTAGAAACCAGGTGCACAGTAGAGCAGATCAACAGAATTAGAAGCTGGTTCTTTGAAAGAATAAATAAGATTGATAAGCCACTGGCCAGACTTATTCAAAAAATAGAGAAAGGACCCAAATTAAAAAAATTATGAATGAAAGGGGAGAGATCACA
>NW_024423319.1:64423297-64445487 GCF_017311325.1 Ursus maritimus
ATCTGCCATTCCGTGGGCTGCCTCTTAGTTTTTTTTTTTTTTACTATTTCCTTGGCTGTACAGAAGCTTTTTATCTTGATGAAGTCCCACAAGTTCATTTTTTCTTTTGTTTCTCTTGCCTTTGGAGATGTGTCATGAAAAATGTTGCTGTGGCCAATGTCAAAGAGATTGCAGCCTATGCTCTCTTCTAGGATTTTGATGGATTCCTGTCTCACATAGAGGTCTTTCATCCATTTGGAGTTTATTTTTGTGTCTGGTGTGAGAGAGTGGTCAAGGTTCATTCTGTTGCATGTAGTTCTCCAACTTTCCCACCACCATTTATTGAAATGACTGTCTTTTTTTCCACTGGATGTGTTTTCCTGCTTTGTGAAAGATTCATTGCCCAAAGAGCCGAGGGTCCATTTCTGGGTTCTCTATTCTGTTCCATTGGTCTATGTGTCTGTTTATGTGCCAGTACCATGCTGTCCTGGTGATCACAGCTTTATAGTATAGCTTGAAATCCGGCAACGTGATGCCCCCTGCTTTGTTTTTCCTTTTCAACAATTCCTTGGTGATTCGGGGCCTTTTCTGATTCCACACAAATTTAAGGGCTGTTTGTTCCAGTTCTTTGAAAAATGTCATTGGTATTTTGATCAGGAAGGCATTGAAAGTGTAGATTGCTCTGGGTAGCATAGACATTTTAACTATGTTAATTCTTCTGATCCATGAGCATGGAATATTTTTCCATCTTTTTGTGCCTTCTTCAATGTCTTTCAAGAGCGATTTGTAGTTTCTAGAATATAGATCATTTATGTCTCTCGTTAAGTTAATTCGAGATAATGTATGATTTTTGGTGCTATTGTAAATGGAATGGATTCCCTAATTTCTCTCTTCAGTCTCATTGTTCACGTATAGAAATGCAACTGATTTCTGAGCATTGATTTTGTATCCAACCACATTACTGAACTGGTCTATAAATTCTAGTAGTTTGGGGTTGGAGTCCTTTGGGTTTTCCATATAGAGTATTATGTCATCTGCAAAGAGAGACAGTTTGACTTCTTTGCTGATTTGAATACCTTTTATTCCTTTTTGTTGTCTGATTGCTGTTGCAAGGACTTCTAGTTCTATGTTGAATAATAATGGCAAGAGTGGGCATCCTTGGCGTGTTCCTGATCTTAAGGGAAAGGCTTCCAGCTTTTCCCCATTGAGAATGATATTTGCTGTAGGCTTTTCATAGATGGTTTTTATGAAATTGAGGAATGTACCCTCTGTCCCTACACTCTGAAGTGTTTTAATCTGGAAAGGATGCTGTATTTTGTCCAATGCTTTTTCTGCATCAATCGAGAAGATCATATGGTTCTTGACTCTTTTCTTATTGATATGATCTATCACACTGATCGATTTGCAAGTGTTGAACCATGCTTGCATCCCAGGGATGAATCCCACTTGGTCATGATGGAAAGTCCTTTTAATGTACTGTTGGATCCTATTAGCTAGGAACTTGTTGAGAATTTTGGCATCCATATTCATCAGGGAAATCAGTCTGTAACTCTCCTTTTTGATGGAGTCTTTGCCTGGTTTGGGGATCAAGGTAATATTGGCCTCATAGAATGAGTTTGGTAGTTTTCCTTATGTTTCTATTTTTTGAAACAGCTTCAGGAGAAAGGTATTATTTCTTCTTTGAAGGTTTGGTAGAATTCCCCAGGGAATCTGTCAGGCCCTGGTTAGAAGTACAGAAGGACACTATATTATTCTTAAAGAATGTATCCAAAAAGTAGATATGACAATTATAAATATCTATGCCCCCAAAATGGGAGCAGCTATACATGCAAGCCCACTGTTAACCAGAATAAAGAGACATATAGATAATTATACATTAATAGTAGGAGACCTCAACAATCCACTCTCAGCAACAGACAGATCACCTAAGCAGAAAATCAACAAAGAAACAAGAGCTTTGAATGACATACTGGACCAGATGGACCTCATAGATATATACAGAACACTACACCGCAGAACAACAGAACACTCATTCTTTTTGAATGCACATGGAACGTTCTCCAGAATAGACCATATACTGGGTCACAAAACAGGTCTCAATCAACACCAAAAGACTGAGATTATTCCCTGCATATCCTCAGACCACAATGCTTTCAAACTGGAGCTCAATCACAAGGAAAACTTTGGAAGAAACTCAAACACTTGGAAACTAAGAACCATCCTGCTCAAGAATGATTGGGTAAACCAGGAAATTAGAATCAGTTTAAACAATTTATGGAGACAAATGAGAATGAAAATACATCGGTCCAAAACCTATGGGACACTGCAAAGGCAGTCCTAAGGGGAAAATACATAGCCATCCAAGCATCACTCAAAAGAATAGAAAAATCTAATATGCAGTTTTTATATTCTCACCTCAAGAAGCTGGGGCTGGAACAGAAGAACAGGCCTTACCCATGCACAAGAAGGCAGTTGATCAAGATTAGAGCAGAGATCAATGAATTAGAAACCAGGTGCACAGTAGAGCAGATCAACAGAATTAGAAGCTGGTTCTTTGAAAGAATAAATAAGATTGATAAGCCACTGGCCAGACTTATTCAAAAAATAGAGAAAGGACCCAAATTAAAAAAATTATGAATGAAAGGGGAGAGATCACAACCAACACCAAGGAAAAAGAAACAATTATTAGAATCTATTATCAACAACTATATGCCAACAAATTAAACAACCTGGAAGAAATGGATGCGTTCCTGGAAACCTATGTACTGCAAGATGGAAACAAGAAGAAATTGATTATTTAAGCAGACCGATTAATTGTGAATAGTTTGAAGCAATGATCAAAAACCTCCCCAAAATATAGTCATTTCTGTATGTACTTCCTTATCTCCTCAGTCAGGTGATTTTTGGTTAAAAGCAGTTTTTTCTTTCAAATCTCAGCTGTAAGCAAACGTCCTACAATGAATAACATGCTTATGTGTAGGACTAAGCAGAAGTTTCTAAGCTATAGTCACACCAGCAAGGGAAATTGAAACAATATGGAGTCATGCATGCTAAGTTTCTTCCTGTTACAATGATCCATAGCTATCTATAGATTTAATATATCCCAGAAGGAGGACAGTTCAGGATCTTCCTATGCCACCATCTTGGACCCCCTCTCCCACCAAACTTTTAAGGTGTAACTTATTCTTTTATCCAAATGTTTCCATAAAAGATTATTAATGGAAGCTGAAAGTTCATTTTATGAGGTCAGTATAATCTTTAAAAAAATTTTTTTCATAATAATATTTTTATTATATTGTTATTCACCATACAGTACATCCCTGGTTTTTTATGTAAAGTTCGATGATTCACTAGTTGCGTATAACACCCAGTGCACCATGCAATACATGCCCTCTGTACTACCCATCACCAGCCTATCCCATTCCCCCACCCCCCTCCCCTCTGAAGCCCTCAGTTTGTTTCCCAGAGTCCATAGTCTCTCATGCTTCATTCCCCCTTCTGATTACCCCCCTCTCTTTATCCCTTTCTTGTCCTACCGATCTTCCTAGTTCTTATGTTCCATAGATGAGAGAAATCATATGATAATTGTCTTTCTCTGCTTGACTTATTTCACTTAGCATTATCTCCTCTAGTATAATCTTGATTTCAAAACCAGATAAGGGAAATACATGATAAAAAATTACAGAACTATTTCTCTTGGGAATGTAAATGCAAAGTCTTGAATAAAATATTAGTTCACCATATGCAGTATAAAATATTTAAAAATTTGCCTTAACCAATGGGTTTTATTACAAAATGCAAGAATTGTTCAATATTAGAAAATGTATCACTGTAATTCACTATATTAATAGAATAAAGGAAACATTTTACATATTATCTTAAATACAGAAAATCCTTTTGATAAAGCTCAATGCATTTTTATAATGTAACCTATTTAAAAACCAATAATAGAAAACTTATTTAACTTGAGAAATGTTCTATAACAAAAACCCTAGAGTAAACATTTTACTTGCAATAGAGAAATTTAAATGTGTTACCTTTAATATAAGAAACTGGATAAAGATGCCCACTTTCAATTGTTATTTTTAAATGTAAGATGAGATTTTTACCAATATCATAGGGAAAGAAAAATAAATAATATGGAAAAGGATTGGAATGGAAGAGATAAAACTCTCACCACATACGCTTTATATAATCTACCTTGGAAAACCAATGGAATCAATGAAATATTAGAAGAGTTCAGCAAAGTGTATAGATAGAAGGAAAATTATAATAATCAATAGAATTTCTCTATACCAATAATAATCAACAAGAAAATGTAATAAGAAACAAGTTGCCATTCACAATAGCACCAAAAACTCTAAAATTTTGAGGAACAAAATTAAAAATATGTAAGATATCTATGGAAAGAATTTCTAACTCTAGAACATAGAATATGTTCTGAACAAATGGAGAGAGAATCCATACTCATGACTAGAATAGCATTATATTATAAAGATATGTTTTTCCAAATGAATTTTTAATTCAATGCAATTCCAAACAATGTAGTTGAAGCTTTTAATGTACTGATAAGCTTACTCAAAATTTCTGAAGAAATATAAAGATCCAAACCTAGCTAAGCCAATGATAAAAAGAATATAAAGGGGAGGCTTGCCCTATTAAGTATTGTCATACCTTAAAGTTACAGTAATATCATTAGCATTATATATATGTACCTGCATATAGATACATATGTATACATATACATATATACACATACACACACACACGTGAGCGCATATGAACTTAATTTATGATAAGATGGCTCCACAAATCAGTGTTGAAATGATTATCTAGAAAGTGATAGTAAGAAATGTTGGCTCACTTTATGTAGGATCATAAAACTGCATTTAAAAAAATTTTATTATTATGTTCCGTTAGCCACTGTATCATTAGTTTTTGATGTAGTGTTCAGTGGTTCATTAGTTATGTATAACACACAGTGCACATCACAACATGTGCCCTCCTTAATACCCATCACACTGTTACCCTCTCTCTCCACCCCCCACCCCTCTGAAACCCTCAGTTTGTTTGCCATGGTCCATAGTCTGTCATGGTTCATCTCCCTCTGATTTCTCCCTCTTCAGATTTCCCTCCCTTCCACTCTAATCCTCTGTGCTACTGCTTATGTTCCACATATGAGTGAAGCCATATGATAATTGTTTTTCTCTGCTTGACTTACTTCACCTAGCATAATCCTCTCCAGTTCCACCCATGTCGATGCAAATGTTGGGTATTCATCCTTTCTGATGGCTGAATAATATTCCATTGTATATATGTACCACATCTTCCTTATCCATTCATCTGTTGAAGGGCATCTCAGCTCCTTCCACAGTTTGGTTATTGTGGGCATTGCTGCTATGAACATGGGGTGCATAAGCCCCTTCTTTTCATTACTTCTGTATGTTGGCAAGGATGTGGAGAAAGGGGAACCCTCTTAACACTGTTGGTGGGAATGCAAGCTGGTACAGCCACTCTGGAAAACAGTATGGAGGTTCCTCAAAATGTTAGCAATAGAGCTACCCTATGACCCAGCAATTGCACTACTAGGTATTTACCCCAAATATAAAACTGCATTTTTTCCCTAATACCACATTCAAAAAATGAAAGGATTTTTCCATTCCATAAGGTGAAATGGAACAGTCGACAGAAGAAAATGTAGGAAACATATTTGTGACATGGGGCAGAGACTGATTTTGTTAAGTAAAACTGCAAAAAGCACAAAAGCTTGTTTTAATTGACACAGAGGGAAAACCAAATGATGGAATAGAAGGAAATAAAGGGATTATGTCTAGAATATACAAAAAGCTACAAATCAATAAGAAAAAACCTTAATCAATAGAAAGTATGACAAGGGAGATGAATACATAATTTACAGAAGAAAAAAACCCTCAAGGCCAACAAGCATTCAAAATATATGTTCTAATTCAGGAATGAGAGAAATTCAATTGTAACAATAATATATCACTTTATAACTGTTAGACTTGCAAATATGAGAAGACTGAATAATGCTTAAGTGGTGATAGACAAAGGAATCTAGAAACCTTTCAACGTCAGTGGAAGTAGATTGGTACAGTCATTCTGGAGAAAAAATCTTGCACCAAGTCAGATTAATTATACAGATACACCCAATGATTTTGCTCCTGAGTGTATATTCTTAAAATATTTCCACCTGGACCATAAGGGTCCATAAATGTCTGAAGATATTCACTTTGTTTCATTGTGTCATTGTTCTTGGTGGTGGGAATTTTGGGTAATTTGGATGGACCTCACTGGAAGTGTGGGTATATAGCATGTGGTAAATGTATGTCATGGAGTATTTCACAGCAGTTAGAAATAACTTAGATGTGACTAACATAATATAATAAAAAATATTATTATAATAGTAAAAAATAACTTAGATGTGCATGTAATCAAATAGAAGGATCTTAAAAACATGCTTAGTAATGGAAAAGTATTAAAAATTATATATAATAATAAAAATAATTATGTATTTAATATATTATAATATATTACATATTATATATATAAGTTATATATGTATTTTATGTAAATTGCAAAAACATGCCCACAAAAAGAACAACACATATTTTATAGCAGCAAACAAAAATATACATATTAAGTGCATTAGAATTCTTGTCTGTGTGTGTGGAGGCAAGGGGATACGAAGAAATAAATTGAGAAGAGTCTTGTATGGGATAATATGCCATTAACTGAGGATTATGATTAACTTTATCACCTGCACCTGAAGGCTCAATGTAGTGTAACCAAAGTGTGAGCAAGTTAGAATGACTGCTATTGGTCTAGGGTGAGACAAACAGCTATGGAATAAAGTTTATTTACCAAACTTAAGTACAACAAACAATCATCAAGGGAGAATTTTGGTAATGATGAGTGTTGGGATTACCGAAAATAATAGTAGAAAATGGGTATTACACCGTGTTACCCCTAAGCCACCTCTCCTGGGAGGCTTAGGGGTGAGGTTTACCTGCATTTATCTACTGGAGGGATTTAAACTACTTGGGTATTTTCTGGAAATAAAAGGTTTCCTCAGGGGCCATATACTTCCCAATGGTTCTTTTCATAATACTGTGAGTCCAGGAATGACTCCCTAGACTAGGTATTTGAGCTTCGCTAGCCTAGGTGTTCAGCAAAATCTGTTGAGAAACCATATGAAGAAAGGGTCTTGTGTACTGGATCTCTAAAACTGGTAAATGATAGAGCGGATAAACATTTATATAGATTGCTAAGATCAAAAGGAAAGTCAGTGACTTACCTCACTTTGAATGGTTTCAATTTTTTTTATTTTTTATTGAAGTACAGTTGACATACAATGTGACAGAAATTTCTTGTGTCTGGGGCACCTGGATAGCTCAGTTGGTTAAGTGTCCAACTCTTGGTTTTGGCTAAGATCATGATTTCAGGGTCGTGAGGTCAAGCCCGTGTTAGGCTCTGCACTCAGTGCAGAGGGCACTTGAGATTCTCTCTCTCCCTCTCCCTCCCCTTCTGCCCCTTCCCCACTCACAACCTCTCTCTCTCAAATAAGTAAATAAATAAATGATGATAGATAGATAGATAGATGATAGATAGATAAAATCTTTAAAAAACCAAAAGTTTCATGTGTCCAACATAGTTATTCAACCACTCTACACATTGCTCACCACAAGTGTAACAACAATCTGTCACCATACAAGGCTATTATAATATCATTTACTATATTCTCTATTCTGTATGTTTCATCTCCCGTATTTATTTATTCCATAAATGGAAACCTGTACCTTTCACTCCTCTTCACCCATTTTACCCATTCTCTCCCTGCTACCCTGTGTAGCAGTCACTACTTTGTTCTTTGTATGTATGGGTCTGTTTCTACTTTTGTTTGTCCATTTGTTTCAATTCTTAAATTCCAAATATAGGTGAAATAATTTAGTATTTGTCTTTTTCTGGCTGACTTATTTCACTTAAGCTAATACTCCGTAGGTCCACCCATACTGTATCAAATGTCAAGATCTCATTCTTTTTTGTAGCTTAGAAATATTCCATTGATTATATATCTCACAACTTCTTTATCCATTCATCTATTGATGGACACTTCACTTGCTTACATATATTGGCTATTGTAAATAATGCTGTAATAAAAATAGGGTGTATGTATCTTTTGAATTAATGTTTTTGATTTCTTTGTGTAAATACCCAATAGTGGAATTACTGGATTGTATGGTATTTCTATTTTTAATTTTTTTGGGGACCCTCCATACTGTTTTTCAGTGTCAGCACCAACTTACATTTTCACCAACAGTGCACAGGGGTTTCTTTTTCTCCACATCCTCACCAATACTTATTATTTCTTGTCCTTTTGATAACAAGAATTCTGAGAAGTGTGAGATAACATCTATCTCATTGTGGTTTTGATTTGCATCTCCATGATTAGTGGTATTGAGTGTCTTTTCATGTGTCTGTTGGCCATCTGTATGTCTTCTTTGGAAAAATGTCTGTTGAGGTCCTTTACCCATTTTAATCAGATTTTTTTTTTTTTGGTGTTGAGTTGTGCATGTTCTTTATATATTTTGGATATTAACCTCTTATCAGATATATCACGTGTAAATATCTTTTTCTAAACAGTAGGTTGCCTTTTCATTTTGTTGATTGCTTCCTTCACTGTGCAAAAGCGTTTTACTTTGGCATAGACCCAAGAGTTTATTTTTGCTTTTGCTTACTTTCCTGAGGAGACACATTTAGAAAAATGTTGCTAAGGCTGATGCTCAGTAGATTACCACCTTTGTTTTCTTCCAGTAGTTTTATATTTTCAGGTTTCACTTTAGATACTTAATCCATTTTGAGATTATTTTTGTGTATGGTATAAGAAAGGGCTCCAGGTTTATTCTTTTGCGTGTAGTTGTCCAGTTTTCTCAGTGCCATTTATTGAAAAGACTGTCTTTTCCACATTGTATATTCTTGCCTCTTGTAGATTAATTGACCATATGCTTGTGGGCTTATTTCTGGGTTCTCTATTCTGTTCCACTGATCTATATGTCTCGTTTTCTGCCAGTACCATACTGTTTTGGTTATTTTCTAGAATTTTTATTTGAGTATAGTTGATAAACAATGTTACATTAATTTTAGTTGTACAACATAGTGATTCAACCTCTCCATATATTATGCTATGCTCACAACAAGTGCAGCTACCATCTGTTACCATACAATGCTATGATCATATCATTGACCACATTCCTTATGTTGTGCCTATTCTTTCTGTGACTTATTTATTCCATAATTGGAAACCTGTATCTTCTACTTCCTTTCACCAATTTTGCCCATTTTGCCCATTCCCCCTTTCCTTTGCAACATTAGTTTTGTCTTTGTATATATACACCTGTTACTGATTTTTGTCTGTTTATTCATTCACTTTGTTTTTTTAGATTTCACGTATGAATGAAACCTTGGTAATTGTCTTAGCTTTGTAGTATATCTTGAAATCTTAAGTTGTGGTACCTCCAGCTTTGGTCTTCTTTCTCAAGATCACTTTGGCTATTCAGGGTCTTTTGTGGTTCCATACTAATTTTAGGATTTTTTGTTGTTTCTGTGGAAAATACTATAGGAATTTTGATAGGGATTGCATTAAATCTGTAAGTATCTTTGGGTAGTATGGACATTTTTACAACTTTAATTCTTCTAGTCCGTGAGCATAGTGGTATTGCATTTGTTGGTGTCATCTTCAAGTTCTATCATCAAAGTTTTACTGGTTTCAAAATATAGGTCTTTCACCCCCTTAGTGAAAATTCCTTGATTATTCTTTTTGGTGCAATTATAAGTGGAATTGTTTTTGTTATTTCTGTTCCTTGCTACTTCATTAGCAAGATGGCACAATGCCACTTCATTAGCAAACCATTTTCTGTGTATTGATTTTGTATGCTGCAACTATACTGAATTCATTTATTACTTGAATAGTTGTTTAGTGGAGTCTTTAGGGTTTTCTACATATAGGTATCAAGCTATCTGCAAAAAGTGACAGATTTACTTCTTCCTTACCAACTTGCATACTTTAAAAAATTTTAATTCCAGTATAGTTAATCTACAGTGTTATATTAGTTTCAGGTGTGCAATATACTGATTCAGCAATTCCACACATCACCCAGTGCTCATCACTACAAGTGCACTCCTTAATCCCCATCATCTATTTAACTCATCCCCCACCCACCTCCCTTCTGGCAACCATCAGTTTGTTCTCTATAGTTAAGAGTCTGTTTCGTGGCTTGCCTCCCTCTCTTTCTCTTCCTTTGCTCATTTGTTTTATTTTTTTTAAACTCCACAAATGAGTGAAATCATATGGTATTTGTCTTTTATTGACTTATTTTGCTTAGCATAATACTCTCTAGCTCCATCCATGTCATTGCAAATGGCAAGATTTCATTTTTTATGGTATATATTGAATATATATACCACTTCTTCTTTACCCATTCATCAGTCAATGGACATGGGCTGTTTCTGTAATTTGGCTAGTGTAAATAATTCTGCTATAAACATTGGGGTGCACGTAGCCCTTTGAAATAGAGTTTTTGTAGTCTTTGAATAAATTCCTAATAGTGTAATTGCTGGATCATAGGGTACTTCTATTTTTAACTTTTTGAGGAACCCCAATACTGTTTTCAAGAGTGGTTAAAGCAGTTTGCATTCCCAGCAACAGTGCAAGAAGGTTCCCTTTAAACCACACCCTCACCAACACCTGTTGTTTCTTGTGTTGTTGATTTTAGCCATTCTGACAGGTGTGAGATGATATCTCATTGTAGTTTTGATTTGTATTTCCCTGATGGTGAGTGATGTTGAGCGTCTTTTGATGTATCTGTTGGCCATCTGGATGTCTTCATTGGGAAGGTGTCTATTCATGTCTTCCCATTTTTATTTTGGTTATTTATTTGGAGGCTGTTGAGTTGTATAAGTTTTTTATATATTTTTGAAACTAACCCTTTATCAGATATGTCATTTGCAAATATCTTCTCCCATTCTGGAGGTTGCCTTTTAGTTTTGTGAATTTTTTCCTTCACTGTGCAGGAGCTTCTAATTTTCAGGAAACCCCAATAGTTTATTTTTGCTTTTATTTTCCTTGCCTCAGGAATCATATCGAGTAAGTAGTTGCTACAGTTGATATTAAAGAAGTTACTGCCTGTGTTCTCTTCTAGAATGTTGAGTTTTCTGTCTCCCATTTAGGTCTTTCATTGTTTTAGAATTTATTTATTTTGTATGGTGTTAAAAAGTGGTCCAGTTTCATTCTTTTGCATGTTGCAAAAGTTTCCCAACACCATTTGTTGAAGAGACCGTCTTTTTCTCATTGGATATTTTTCCTGCTTTGTTAAAGATAAATTGACCATATAGTTGTATATTCATTTCTGGGTTTTCTATCCTGTTCCATTGATCTATGTGTCTATTTTTGTGCCAGTACCATACTGTTTTAGATTATTACAACTTTGTAATATAATGAAGTCCAGAATTGTGATGCCCCCAGCTTTGCTTTTCTTTTTCAAAGGTTGATTTGGCTATTCAGGGTGTTTTGTGATTTCATACAAATTTTAAGGCTGTTCTAGTACTGTGAAAAATGCTGTTGGCATTTCAATAGGGATTGCAGTGAATGTGTATATTGCTTTGGGTAGTATAGACATCTTTGTTCTTCCAATCCATGAGCATGTAATGTCTTTCCATTTCTTTGTGCCATCTTCAATTTCTTTTATCCGTGTTATAATTTTCAGAATACAGATCTTTCACTCCTGGTTAGATTTAGTCCTAGATAGTCCTAGGTATCTTATTAAGTTTGATGCATTTGTATATGTGATTGTTTTCTTAATTTTTCTTTCTGCTGTTTCATCATTAGTGTATTTCAATGCCATTGTTTCCCTCTTGATGTTCTGTTTAGATGATCTGTACATTGATATAAGTAGGGTGTTAAAGTCTCCTAGTATTATTGTATTATTACTTATTGGTTCCTTTATATTTGTTATTGACCATGTTATGTATTTAAGTGCTCCTATGTTGGGTGCATAAGTATTTAAAATTGTTATGTTTTTTTGTTGGATTGTCCCCCTTTATTATTATATAGTGTCCTTCTTTGTCTGTTGTTACAATCTTTATTTTAAAGTCCAATTTGTCCAATATAAGTATTCTTACCCTGGCTCTCTTTTAACACCCATTTTCATGATTGATGTTTCTCCATCCCCGCACTTTCACTTTTAATTTTAATTTTTTAAAAGATTTTATTTATTTGTCAGTGAGAGAGCACAAGCAGGGGGAGTGGCAGGCAGAGGGAGAAGCAGGTTCTCTGCTGAGCAAGGAGCCCAAATGCAGGACTCAATCCCAGGACCCTGGGATCATGACCTGAGCCAAAGGCAGACATTTAACCAACAGAGACACCCAGGTGTCCCAGAAGAAAGGCTTTGTCTTGTTCTTTCATTTGGGATAAATTTTTGCCTCCTCATTTTGTCTTCCTCTTTGTGTCTGTTTCTCTGTTATGAAAGTCAGTCATGTCTTCTGCTTTTGAAAGTAATGCTGTGATGAAGAAGTCCTGGATGCCCTACAGTGCATTGTTCCCTATTCACCAGAACCTGGCACTTCAGGAGAATATCCTATGTGTGTTGCTTATACCCTGCTGCTGTGTCTGAGTTACTTTTCCTTTCAGTGCTATTGTATGCACTGACTCTTTGACTGTTTTGGGCTGTGCTTGCTCTCTTCGTTGTTAGTAGTACCCAAGTAGGCCAACTTTGGAGTGGTGTGCTCACTAGAAAACTTGGGAGTGGGGCAGGCATGTTAGTGAAACATGAGTTGGTTCACTAGTCCTATGCCAGATTGCCCTCAAGCATTGTGGAGGCTGGAGACCTCACTCTGTGGCAACTGGGGGCACACGGCTGGGTGCAGTGTGTGGTAACAGTTTTGAACCCAATGGCTGGATGGGATACATGCAAGGGTTTAACAAAATTTGCCCTGAGCCAAGGCCCAAGTGTAGCAAGCATGGAGTTTGTGATTCATCAGGAGAACTCATGGGCATGGTGCTCTGCTAGGAGGTTAGGTAGCAAGTCTCTGCGTAGCCTCACTTCCTATAGATATCCCTATGTTTGTGCTGGAAAGCAGGGGAGGAAAATAGCACCTTTCCTTATTTTTGGAGAAGTCCCCCAACATGCTCCAAAATCATTATGAACATATCTGTCTCTTGTTTCCCCCTAGCATTGTGTAAACTGCCATTTATATTTTGCCCATTTGCATAGTCTGCTGTCTCTTTATGGGTGGTGAGCCAGCTATGACCCACCCTCCCTGCTCACCCAGCCCTGACTCAGCTAACTTTTAAAGCTTCAGGCTCCAAGTTCCACTAGTTATACAAACTCATGTAGTTCAGCCCTTCTGGTTTTCAAAGCCAGATGATATGGGGATTAGTATTCCCAGTGTGAGCGCCCTGGTGTGAGGGCCTATTTCTCTGCCCTCTCCACTTGTGCAGCTCCCTCAATCCTGTGGACAGCCTCCCTCTGTGTATCTGACCTTCCTAACTTTCAGATGCAGTTCTTTCTCTATATTTAGTTGTGGAGATTGTTATGGCAGTCTTCAGATTGCTCTCCAGTTTATTTACTTGGATGTGGATGATGTCTAGTTGTAAATATAGGACAGGGTGAACTCAGGGTCCTTCTGCCATCTTCCCAAGTTTCTTCTGTCTTCGTTTATTTTGTTTAGTCTTCATGCATTTCTCTTTTTTCCAATTTTTTTCTTGTAATTGATTTCTAGTTTCATATTGTGTGGCTGGTAAGGATGTTTGACATGATTTCAATCTTCTTAAGTTTACTGAAACTTGTTTTGTGTTATAACATACTATGTATCCTGGAGAATGTCCCATGGACACTTGAAAAGAATGTGTATTCTGCTGGTTTTGGATGGAATTTTTTTGTATATATCTGTTTTAAGTCCATCTAATCTAATGTGTCACTTAAAGGCACTATTTTCTTATGTATTTGCTGCTTGGATGATCTGTCCACTTATACAAGTGGGGTGTTAAAGTCCTCTACTATTATTGTATTAGTGTCAATTTCTCTTTTAATGTCTTTTAATACTTACTTTATGTATTTAGGTGCTTTTATGTTAGGTACATAGATATTTACAATTGTTGTATCTTCTTATTGAATGACCTCTTCATAGTTTTGAAATGCCTTTATTTTTCTCTTGTCCCAGTCTTTGTTTTAAAGTCTATTTTGTCTGAATTAAGTATTATTATTTGCTTTTCTTTTGCTTTAATTTGCATGGAATATCTTTTTTTAAGATTTTATTTGTCAGAGAAAGAGAGAGAGAGAGCACAAGCAGGGGAAGCTGCAGGCAGAGGGAGAAGCAGGCTCCCTTTGGGATCATGACCCCAGCCAAAGGCAGACGCTCAGTGACTAAGCCATCCAGGAATCCCTGAATGGAATATCTTTTACCATCTTTTCACTTTCAGTATTTTCATTTTGTTTTTGTTTTTGTTTTAGGTCTGAAGTGAGTCTCTTCCTGGCAACATATAAATGAGTGTTGTTTTTACCCATGCTGTCACCTTATGTCATTTGATTGGATCATTTAGACCATTTACATTAAAGGGGATTATTGATAGGTATGTATTTATCTCCATTTTGTTAATTGTTTTCTGGTTGTTTTTGTAGTTTTTATATGTTCCTTCTTCTCTTGGTCTTTTTCCTTGCGGTTGACAATTTCTTTAGTGTTATGCTTAGCTTTCTTTCTCTTTTTTCATATCTATTATAGATTTTGGTTTTTGGTTACAATGAGGACCATATATTACATTCTAAGTATATTAAGTTTTTGTTACTTGATTTTTATATTATTTCACTCATATGTAGAATTTAAGAAACAAAACAGATGAACATAGGAGAAAAAAAGAGAGAGAGGCAAACCATAAGAGAGACTCCTAACTATAGAGAACAAACTGAGGGCTGCTGGAGGGGAAGTGGGTGAGGGGATGGGCTAAATGGGTGATGGATGTTAAGGAGGCCAGTCATTCTGATGAGCACTAAGTGTTTTATGTAAGTGATGAATCACAAAATACTACTACTCAAACAAGTATTACACTATATGTTAACTAACTAGAATTTAAATAAAAACTTGAAACATTAAAAAAAGATTTTGGATACATTCTAAAAGCCCTTCCACATTTTGTATATGTTGTCATATTTCACATCTTTTAATTTTGTGAGTTCCTTTAACATATTTTTAGATATACTTGATTTTACTACTTTTGCCTTTTAACCATGATACCAAATTTATAAGTGATTGCTCTTACCTTTACTGTATGTTTGCTTTTACTCATGTATTTTTTCCCTTTCATAATTTTCTTACTTCTAAATATTACCTTTTCTTTTCCACTTTAGAAGGTCCCTTTAACATTTCTTCCAAGACTGGCTTAGTGGTGATGAAACTCCTTTAACTTTTGTCTGGAAACTCTTTATCTCTCCTTCAATTATGAATGATAACCTTGTTCAGTACAGCATTCTTTGTTGTAGGTTTCTTCCTTTCAGCACTTTAAGTATATCATGCCACTTTCTTCTGACCTGCAAAGTTTCTGCTGAAAAATCCACTGATAGCCTTATGAGCATTTCCTTTGTATATAACTAATATTCTCTGTTACTGCTTTAAAAATTCTGCCTTTATCTTTTACCTTTAACATTTTAATTATTTTGAGTCTTGGTGTGGACCTTATTGGGTTCACCTTGTTTGGAACTTTCTGTGCTTTTTGAATTTGGATCTGTTTTCTTCCTCAGGTTAGGGGAGTTTTCAGTTAATTTTTCCTTTGGTAAGATTTTGCTCTTTTCTTTCTCTTCTTCTGCGACCCCTATAATGCAAATGTTTGTTTGCTTGATATTGTCTGTGAGAACAATTAACTTATCTCCATTTTTAAAATTAATTTTTTTTCTATTCAACTTGGGTTCTTTCCTTTATTTTGTCTTTCAGATTGCTGATCCATTTTTCTACATCCTCTAATCTACTGGTGATTTCCTCCAGTATAATTTTCATTTCTATTACTGTATTCTTCAACAATGATTGGTTCTTTTCTATATTTCCTATCTCTTTGTTGAAGTTCTCACTGAGTTCTTCCACTCTTCTCTCTGGCCCAATGAGCATCTTTATGACCATTACTTTGAGATCTTTATCAGATAGATTGATTATCTCCATTTCATTTAGTTCCTTTCCTGAGGTTTTATCTTGTTCTTTCATTTGGAGTATATTCTTCCATCTTCTCATTTTGTTTAACTTTCTGGTCTTATGTATTATATTTCCCTGTGTATACTATGTGTGTCTGGTAAATTTTGTTGACTGGCTTGAGCTGTGGCTGGTATAAGCTTGGGGTCCAGGGCATTCTGTGCTGAGGCTTCCCTGGTGATAAGGGCAGAGATGAAGTAAACAGGGGTTAGGCTTGTTTTAAGTCTCTCCACATAAACGGTACCCTGGTAAGACAGCTAAAGTTGATGTGTGTGTAACCCAGGGTAACTGTGTCTGTGTGAAGAAAAGGGAAATCTTAAGCTGAAGTAGGAGCAAGACAAAGTATCCTGGAGTGCTCCACACACAGCTCTTCCTCAGTGTTAGAGGTGAGGCAAGCATGGACAGGGGGTTCTTGGAATGTTCCATGCAGGGGGTGCCCTGGTGTAGCTGGAGCTGAGGTCTTCATGGACTGGGAGATTCTAAAGCTCTCTGTCGCTGGAGGTATTCTGGAAAGTCATCTGGAGTTAAATTGGTATGGGCCATGATTGTTCTATGGTTCTTTGTGTCCTATCATCTTGGTGAGATGGCTGGAGTTGAAGTGAGCACTGACCAGGGGTATTTCAGTGTGTCCTGTGTTGGGACTGCCTTAGTAAAATGACTTGGGCTAGAGGTCTGGGGCTTACTGAGGCAGTAGGCTGGATATGGGGCCCAGACACCACTCCCCTGAACACTATCAAGGTGGAGTGGAAATGTAGACTGTGGAACTTGCCACTACCTCTGATTTGGAGAGAGTTCCAGAAGCTCCTCTGCCATTTGGCAGAGTTCTTGGGATGCACCCTTTATATTCCAGTTGCTTTTTAAAGCCATATTTGATTTTGTGTGTGTGTGCTCTGGGCATGCAGGGCTGATGTGGGGTAGGGGTCCGGGTCTTTCTGAGGTGGATGGGTATGACGCCCAGACCCTGCTCCCATCTGTGCTATCTTGAATGGATTCTATCAGTTTCTGGCAATAGGGAGGTGGAATAAATGCTCCACAAGGAATATTTCTTTTTGGAATGTCCTCCCTTGAACACCAGGTACTCATCAATATACTGTTTGTACTGAACATAAAATATCAGAGGCCCACTTGGTAGTCTTCCTCAGTAATGTAAAGTTTTTTTAGGCTTTTTCCACCTGGGTATCAGTAGTGCCAAGAATGCAGGGAAGTACCAGTGGATGCAATCATGGTTGTAATAAGAGGGAATATTCTGGGCAGTTCAGTGGGATGTGTTATTTTAAGCTAATAATGGATGTCAGGTATGTGGACAATGACAGTGTTCACAGATATTAACATTAGAATGTTATTTGCTCAGCAGCCAAAAAGTGATGGGTAAGGAAGAGTTGGACACCTCTAAAGGATCTTGAGGAGCCCCTAGAAATACTGGAGGACAGAATCAATGTTACATCAGAAATCTGTGACTTGATACACTGAAGAGGTTGAAGATCTCATTGATAAACAGAGTGCTAAGTTGTTAGAGTAAATGTGGAATTATAAAACGATATGTTACATTTTTGTGGGAGTATGGAACACTGATAAAACTATCTTATTGAAAATTTGGAGGTGGGGAAGAACCCAAAGATAAAATCAATTTGGTGCTGTCTCAGGAAATTTGACAGGCAGTGATACCACTATACTAATGAAGATGTCTCAGGAAATTTGAGAAATTATAGAGGTATGGTAGTAAAAGCCTGGATAAAGGTAGGCTCTGAATTTCTATTTATGTGCTTACAATAAGCCTCAGTCTTGGACTGCAAGTCTTATTTTGTCAGAATTCAAACCATCAAATTGTAATCCTTAGGAACCTGGGTGATAAACAGTTTGGTGTTGCTAGGTAGAGATCATGACCTGGGATTCTGAAAAATGTTATTAATTAAGATAGTCTGGTGGCTTTTGGCGGCCTTCTCATACATTAAAGTGTAACACATGAGACCTTCACAAAGCTAAACCCACAGTGCTGTGCCATTTCATTACAGTGCTGGTAAAATAAGCAACATTTAGTACTGGTTGGAAACATTGATAAATTCACTTTTCAGTTCTAGATTTTTGTAGATTCCATCAAATCTTATACATAGGCAATCATGCCATATGTAGAAAGAGTTTTACTTATTTCTTT
This sequence comes from Ursus maritimus, assembly GCF_017311325.1. Lineage (NCBI taxonomy): Eukaryota > Metazoa > Chordata > Mammalia > Carnivora > Ursidae > Ursus > Ursus maritimus. The sequence goes on from NW_024423319.1 coordinate 64,441,674, forward strand.
CTAATCTATGTGCCTCTTTTTTTATTGCAATGGCTATGACTATCAGCAAAATATTGAAAAGAAATCACGAAAGTCAACGCATTTGCCTTGTTACAAATCTTTTGGTGAATGCCTCAGTTAAAAGTTCACTTTTAATTATGATGATACCTATAGGCTTTTTTAGATTACCTTTATTAGGTTGAGGAGCTCTCATTCAGAATTTTCTAAGAATTTTCATCATGAATGGGTGGGATTTTCTCAAGTGCTTTTTGGAAACATTGAGATTATCATATTTTTTTCTCCCTTATTCTATTTATATTGTGAATTACATTAATTTTTTTTTTGGATATTAAACCAACTTTGCATTCCAATGCACCACCTATTAAGACTTTGTCCAACTGTAACTGAAATGAACATGTACAGTAGTTCTGGCTTAAGAAGGATATGATTTGTTCAAGGACTCAGACCTCTAAGAAATGAAGATTTAGGTCATAAAGTATATCACCAAGACCTGCAGATGTGAGGTTGGAGTTAAGATGGAGGAGGAGTAGGGGACCCCTTTTTCAGCCGGTCCCCTGAGTCGAGCTGGATAGGTACCAGACCAGCCTGAACATCGACGGAATCAGCCTGAGACACAGGAAGATACATCTGGATCTCTACAAATGAACATCTCCAGCACTGAGTATTGAGGTACGAAGCGGGGAACCGTGAAACCGCGCACAGATATTGGAAGACGAATGGAAGGGGGAGGGAGCTGCCGTGTTCGGGCGCCTGGAAGCGGTAGGCACCTGCACGGGGGAGCGGGCGGACTCCCGAATGGCACCCGCCAGATAGCAGACTGAGACCGTGAGCCGGGAGCGCACACCACCAGACTTCTCACGGAACTCCGGAACTCCTGTGTGCTCACTGGAACCAGACTGAGACCGGGAGCTCCTGGAGCGCACGGGGCGGCTGGAGGCCGGTGGCTGGCGGCTGACGGTGTTAGAAACACAAAGGACAGAGAAGCGCCAGCCCTGGAAGTGAGGGCTGGGATGCTGGGTGTGGGGCGCACATCCCGGGACACTGCAGGGTTGAGCAGCACCAACAGTAACAGAGTTAAAGTGGCCAGAACATCAGTGGAGAATGGGCCACAATCCCTCTGTTCTGAGACAGAGGCTGAGATTCGGCCACTGCTGCTCTGACTCTCAGAAGAGGCACAGCAAATCACCAGGGAAAGCCGCCAGAGAACAAAAGCCTGGAAATACCGGCTCACAGGGTGCCCATCCCCATTCCCCCTCGCAGGGAACACGGAGACTCTACCCAAACAGGGTTCCTGAGTTTCGGCGCGGCAGACCCCTTCCCCAGAAGGCAGGCTGAAAAATCAAGAAGCCCACATCCTGGGGTGCCTGGGTGGCGCAGTCATTAAGCGCCTGTCTTCGGCTTAGGGCGAGATCCCGGCGTTCCGGAAAGGAGTCCCTCATCGGGCTCCTCCGCTGGAAGCCTGCTTCTTCCGCTCCCACTCCCCTGCATGTGTTCCCTCTCTCGCTGGTTGGCTCTCTGCCACATAAACAAATAAAATCTTTAAAGAAGAAGCCCACATCCCTAAGATCCCTATAAAACAAGGGTGCACAGCCTGGGTCCCAGTCAATAATTTGGGCTCTGGACAACCCAGCAACCTCTACTCATCAAAATGACGAGAAGGAGAAGTCCCTCCCAGCAAACAAAAGACAATAGGTCTGTGGCATCTGCCACAGAAATAATGGATATGGATGTAACCAAATTATCAGAAATGGAATTCAGAGTAACAATGGTCAAGATGATGAGTAGACTTGAAAAAAAGTATTAATGAAAATGTTACTGAGAATATAGAATCCCTAAGGGCAGAAATGAGAGCGAATCTGACAGAAATTAAAAATTCTCTGAGCCAAATGCAATAAAAACTAGAGGCTCTGACGGTCAGGGTCACTCAGACAGAGGAACGTATTAGTGAATTGGAGGATGGGTTAGTAGAAGAAAAAACGAAAATAGAAGCTGGACTTAAAAAAATCCACGCCCACAAATGTAGGTTACGGGAGATTACTGACTCAATGAAACGATCCAATGTCAGAATCATCGGCATCCCCGAGGGGGTGGAGAAAAACAGAGGTCTAGAAGAGATATTTGAACAAATTTTAGATGAAAACTTCCCTAATCTAGTGAGGGAAACAAACATTTGTGTCCAAGAGGCAGAGAGGACCCCTCTCAAGCTCAACCACGACAAACCTATGCCACGCCCCGTCATAGTGCATTTCGTAAATATTAGATCCAAGGATACAGTATTGAAAGTGGCCAGGGCAAAGAAATTTCTCACATACCAAGGCAAAGGTATCAAAATTACGTCAGACCTGTCTACACAGACGTGGAATGAGAGAAAGGGTTGGGGGCGCATTTTTAAAGCTCTTTCAGAGAAAAACATGCAGCCAAGGATCCTTTATGCAACAAGGCTGTCGTTCAGAATTGATGGAGAAATAAAGACATTCCAGAATCGCCAGTGTTAACCAATTTCGTAAACATGAAACCAGCCCTACAGGCGATATTAAAGGGGGGTTCAATAAAGGTAAAAAGGCACCAAGAGTGATACAGAACAGAAAGTCAAAACCGATACAAACAAAGACTTTACTGGCAACATGGCATCACTAAAATTCTATCTCTCAGTTCTTAGTGTCAATGTAAATGGGTTAAACACTCCCATAAGAAGCCACAGGGTTGCAGATTGGATAAAAAGACATGACCCATCCATTTGCTGTCTACAAGAGACTCATTTTGAAACCAAAGATGCATTCAGACTGAATGTAAGGGGATGGAGTACCATCTTTCACACAAATGGACCTCAAAAGAAAGCTGGGGTAGCAATTCTCATATCAGATAAATTGGATTTTAAACTAGAGACTATAGTTAGAGACGCAGAAGGGCACTATATTATTCTTAAAGGATATATCCAACAAGTGGATATGACAATTATAAATATATATGCCCCCAACTGGGGAGCAGCAAGATACACAGCTAACTCTTAACCAGAATAAAGAGACATATTGATAAAAATACATTAATAGTAGGGGACCTCAACACTCCACTATCAGAAATAGACAGAACACCCTGGCAAAAACTAAGCAAAGAATCTAAGGCTTTGAATGCCATACTCAACAAGTTGGACCTCATAGATATATATAGAACACTACACCCCAGAACCAAAGAATACTCATTCTATTCTAATGCCCATGGAACATTCTCAATAATAGACCATGTTCTGGGACACAAAACAGGTCTCAACTGATACCAAAAGATTGAAATTATCCCCTGCATATTCTCAGACCACAACGCTCTGAAATTGGAACTCAACCACAAGGAAAAATTTGGAAGAAACTCAAACACTTGGAGACTAAGAACCATCCTGCTCAGGAATGACTCGATAAACCAGGAAATCAAAAATCAATTTAAACAATTTATGGAGACCAACGAGAATGAAAACACAACGGTCCAAAACCTATGGGATACTGCAAAGGCAGACGTAAGGGGGAAATACATAGCCATCCAAGCCTCACTCAAAAGAATAGAAAAATCTAAAATGCAGTTTTTATATTCTCACCTCAAGAAGCTGGAACAGGAACAGAGGGACAGGCCTAATCCACTCACAAGGAAGCAGTTGACCAAGATGAGAGCAGAAATCAATGAATTAGAAACCAGAAGTACAGTAGAGCAAATCAACAGGACTAGAAGCTGGTTCTTTGAGAAAATCAATAAAATTGACAGACCACTGGCAAGACTTATCCAAAAGAAAAGACAAAGGACCCAGATTATTAAAATTATGAATGAAAAA
>NW_024423319.1:64445497-64447730 GCF_017311325.1 Ursus maritimus
TTCCAATTTCATTGGTGTTGGTCGTGACCTCTCCTTTTTCATTCATAATTTTAATAATCTGGGTCCTTGTCTTTTCTTTTGGATAAGTCTTGCCAGTGGTCTGTCAATTTTATTGATTTTCTCAAAGAACCAGCTTCTAGATCCTGTTGATTTGCTCTACTGTACTTCTGGTTTCTAATCTGCTTGATTTTCTGCTCTCTCATCTTGGTCAAACTGCTTCCTTGTGAGTGGATTAGGCCTGTCCCTCTGTTCCTGTTTCCAGCTTCTTGAGGTGAGAATATAAAACTGCATTTAGATTTTCTATTCTTTGAGTGAGAGCTTGGATGGCTATGTATTTCCCCTTACGTCTGCCTTTGCAGTATCCCATAGGTTTTGGACCCTTGTGTTTTCATTCTCGTTGTCTCATAAATTGTTTAAATTGATTTTGATTTCCTGGTTTATGAGTCATTCCTGAGCAGGATGGTTCTTAGTCTCCAAGTGTTTGAGTTTCTTCCAAATTTTTCCTTGTGGTTTGAGTTCAATTTCAGAGCTAGTAGGTCTGAGAATATGCAGGGATATTTCAATCTTTTGGTATCAGTTGAGACCTGTTTGTGTCCCAGAACATCGTGACCAAGTGGGATTCATCCCTGGGATGCAAGCGTGGTTCAACATTTCAAATCGATCAACGTGATACATCATATCAACAAGAAAAGAATCAGGAACCATATGATCCTCTCAATTGATGCCGAAAAAGCATTTGACAAAATACAGCATCCTTTCCCGATTAAAACCCTTCAGAGTGTAGGGATAGAGGGTGCATTTCTCAATCTCACAAGCCATCTATGAAAAGCCTACAGCAAATATTATTCTCAATGGGGAAAAGCTGGAAGCCTTTCCCTTAAGATCAGGAACATGACAAGGAAGCCCACTCTCGCCACTATTATTCAACATAGTACTAGAAGTCCTTGCAACAGCAATTGGACAACAAAAAGGGATCAAAAGTATCCAAATCGGCAAAGAAGAAGTCACAATGTCTCTCCTCACAGATGACATGATACTCTATATGGAAAACCCAAAAGAAACCCCTCCAAAACTACTAGAAATTATAGAGCAGTTCAGTAATGTGGCGGGATACAAAATCAATGCTCAGAAATCAGTTGCATTTCTATACATGAACAATGAGACTGAAGAAAAAGAAATTAGGGAATCCATCCCATTTACACTAGCACCAAAAACGATACGTTACCTTGGAATTAACTTAACCAGAGATATAAAGGACCTATATTCTAGAAACTATAAATCACTCTTGAAAGACATTGAGGAAGACATAAAAAGATGGAAAAATATTCCATGCTGATGGATGGAGGAATTAACATAGTTAAAATGTCCAAGCTACCCAGAGCAATCTACACTTTCAATGCTATCCTGACGAAAATACCGAGGACATTTTTCAAAGAACTGGAACAAATAGTCCTTAAATTTGTATGGAACCAGAAAAGGCTCCGAATCTCCAAGGAACTGATGAAAAGGAAAAACAAAGCTAGAGGCATCACAATGCCGGATTTCGAGCTGTACTACAAAGCTGTGATCACAAAGACAGCATGGTACTGGCACAAAAACAGACACATAGACCAATGGAATAGAATAGAGAGCCCAGAAATGGACCCTTGGCTCTTTGGGCAACTAATCTTTGATAAAGCAGGAAAAAACATCCAGTGGAAAAAAGACAGTCCCTTCAATAAATGGTGCTGGGAAAATTGGACAGCTACATGCAAAAGAATGAAACTTGACCACTCCATCACACCATACACAAAAATAAACTCCAAATGGATGAAAGACCTCGATGTGAGACAGGAATCCATCAGAATTCTAGACGAGAACATAGGCAGCAACCTCTACGACATCGGCCAAAGCAACCTTTTCCATGACACATCTCCAAAGTCAAGAGAAACAAAAGAAAAAATGAACTTGTGGGACTTCATCAAGATAAAAACCTTCTGCACAGCCAAGGAAACAGTCAAAACAACTAAGAGGCAGCCCATGGAATGGGAAAATATGTTTGCAAATGACACTACAGATAAAGGACTGGTATCCAAGATCTACAAAGAACTTCTCAAACTCAATACACTAGAAACAAATAAACAAATCAAAAAATGGGCAGAAGATATGAACAGACACTTTTCCAATGAAGACATACAAATGGCTAACAGACACATGAAAAAATGTTCAAAATCATTAGCCATCAAGGAAATTC
>NW_024423319.1:64447740-64449867 GCF_017311325.1 Ursus maritimus
ACAAGGAAAAATTTGGAAGAAACTCAAACACTTGGAGACTAAGAACCATCCTGCTCAGGAATGACTCGATAAACCAGGAAATCAAAAATCAATTTAAACAATTTATGGAGACCAACGAGAATGAAAACACAACGGTCCAAAACCTATGGGATACTGCAAAGGCAGACGTAAGGGGGAAATACATAGCCATCCAAGCCTCACTCAAAAGAATAGAAAAATCTAAAATGCAGTTTTTATATTCTCACCTCAAGAAGCTGGAACAGGAACAGAGGGACAGGCCTAATCCACTCACAAGGAAGCAGTTGACCAAGATGAGAGCAGAAATCAATGAATTAGAAACCAGAAGTACAGTAGAGCAAATCAACAGGACTAGAAGCTGGTTCTTTGAGAAAATCAATAAAATTGACAGACCACTGGCAAGACTTATCCAAAAGAAAAGACAAAGGACCCAGATTATTAAAATTATGAATGAAAAAGGAGAGGTCACGACCAACACCAATGAAATTGGAAGTATTATTAGAAAATTTTATCAACAGCTATATGCCAAAAACTAAGCAATCTGGAAGAGATGGAGGCCTTCCTGGAAACCTATAAACTACCAAGACTGAAACAGGAAGAAATTGATTTCTTAAACAGGCCAATAAATTATGAAGAAATTGAGTCAGTGATAAACAGCCTTCCAAATAACAAAACTCCAGGCCCGGATGGTTTTCCTGGAGAATTCTACCAAACATTCAAAGAAGAAATAATACCTATTCTCCTAAGGCTATTTCAAAAAATAGAAACAGAAGGAAAGCTACCAAACTCATTCTATGAGGCCAATATTACCTTGATCCCCAAACCAGGCAAAGACCCCCTCAAAAAGGAGAATTACAGACCACTTTCCCTAATGAATATGGATGACAAAATCCTCAACAAGATACCTGCTAATAGAATCCAACAGTACATTAAAAGGATTATCCATCGTGACCAAGTGGGATTCATCCCTGGGATGCAAGCGTGGTTCAACATTTCAAATCGATCAACGTGATACATCATATCAACAAGAAAAGAATCAGGAACCATATGATCCTCTCAATTGATGCCGAAAAAGCATTTGACAAAATACAGCATCCTTTCCCGATTAAAACCCTTCAGAGTGTAGGGATAGAGGGTGCATTTCTCAATCTCACAAGCCATCTATGAAAAGCCTACAGCAAATATTATTCTCAATGGGGAAAAGCTGGAAGCCTTTCCCTTAAGATCAGGAACATGACAAGGAAGCCCACTCTCGCCACTATTATTCAACATAGTACTAGAAGTCCTTGCAACAGCAATTGGACAACAAAAAGGGATCAAAAGTATCCAAATCGGCAAAGAAGAAGTCACAATGTCTCTCCTCACAGATGACATGATACTCTATATGGAAAACCCAAAAGAAACCCCTCCAAAACTACTAGAAATTATAGAGCAGTTCAGTAATGTGGCGGGATACAAAATCAATGCTCAGAAATCAGTTGCATTTCTATACATGAACAATGAGACTGAAGAAAAAGAAATTAGGGAATCCATCCCATTTACACTAGCACCAAAAACGATACGTTACCTTGGAATTAACTTAACCAGAGATATAAAGGACCTATATTCTAGAAACTATAAATCACTCTTGAAAGACATTGAGGAAGACATAAAAAGATGGAAAAATATTCCATGCTGATGGATGGAGGAATTAACATAGTTAAAATGTCCAAGCTACCCAGAGCAATCTACACTTTCAATGCTATCCTGACGAAAATACCGAGGACAGTTTTCAAAGAACTGGAACAAATAGTCCTTAAATTTGTATGGAACCAGAAAAGGCTCCGAATCTCCAAGGAACTGATGAAAAGGAAAAACAAAGCTGGGGACATCACAATGCCGGATTTCGAGCTATACTACAAAGCTGTGATCACAAAGACAGCATAGTACTGGCACAAAAACAGACACATACAACAATGGAACAGAATAGAGAACCCAGAAATGGACCCTTGGCTCTTTGGGCAACTAATCTTTGATAAAGCAGGAAAAAACATCCAGTGGAAAAAAGACAGTCCCTTCAATAAATGGTGCTGGGAAAATTGGACAGCTACATGCAAAAGAATGAAACTT
>NW_024423319.1:64450386-64453984 GCF_017311325.1 Ursus maritimus
AGACGAGAACATAGGCAGCAACCTCTACGACATCGGCCAAAGCAACCTTTTCCATGACACATCTCCAAAGTCAAGAGAAACAAAAGAAAAAATGAACTTGTGGGACTTCATCAAGATAAAAACCTTCTGCACAGCCAAGGAAACAGTCAAAACAACTAAGAGGCAGCCCATGGAATGGGAAAATATGTTTGCAAATGACACTACAGATAAAGGACTGGTATCCAAGATCTACAAAGAACTTCTCAAACTCAATACACTAGAAACAAATAAACAAATCAAAAAATGGGCAGAAGATATGAACAGACACTTTTCCAATGAAGACATACAAATGGCTAACAGACACATGAAAAAATGTTCAAAATCATTAGCCATCAAGGAAATTCAAATCAAAACCACACTGAGATACCACCTTACGCCAGTTAGAATGGCAAAAATAGACAAGGCAAAAAGCAACAATTGTTGGAGAAGATGTGGAGAAAGGGGATCCCTCCTACATTGTTGGTGGGAATGCAAGTTGGTACAGCCACTCTGGAAAACAGTGTGGAGATCCCTTAAAAAGTTAAAAATTGAGCTACCCTATGATCCAGCCATTGCACTACTGGGTGTTTACCCCAAAGATACAGACGTAGTGAAGAGGAGGGCCATGTGCACCCCAATGTTCATAGCAGCATTGTCCACAATAGCTAAATCGTGGAAGGAACTGAGATGCCCTTCTACAGATGACTGGATTAAGAAGTTGTGGTCCATATATACAATGGAATATTATTCAGCTATCAGAAAAAACGAATTCTCAACATTTGCTGCAACACGGACGGCACTGGAGGAGATAATGCTAAGTGAAATAAGTCAAGCAGAGAAAGACAATTATCATATGTTTTCTCTCATCTATGGAATATAAGAACTACGATGATCGGTAGGGGAAGAAAGGGATAAGGGCGGGTAATCAGAGGTAGGAATGAAACATGAGAGACTATGGAGTATGAGAAACAAACTGAGGGCCTCAGAGGATAGGGGGGTGGGGGAATGTGATAGACCAGTGATGGGTAGTAAGGAGGGCACGTATTGCATGGTGCACTGGGTGTTATAGGCAAGAAATGAATCATCGAACTTTACATCGGAAACCGGGGATGTAGTGTATGGTGACTAACATAATATAATAAAAAATCATTAAAAATGTAAAAAAAAAAAAAAAGAAAAGAAACACAAAAGACTGAGCCGTACTGGCCCTGGAAGTGAGGGCTGGGATCCTGACTGTGGAGCGCACAGCCCGGGACACTGCAGGGTTGAGCAGCACCAATAGAAACAGAGTTAACATGGCCAGAACATTAGTGGAGAACGGTCTGCGATCCCTCTGTTCTGAGACAGAGGCTGAAATTCGGCTACTGCTGCTCTGACTCTCAAAAGAGGCACAGCAAAACGCTAGGGAAAGCCACCAGAGAACAAAAGCCTGGAAATCCCGGCTCACAGTGTGCCCATCCCCATCTCCCCTCCCAGGGGACACAGAGAATCTACCCAAACAGGGTTGCTTGAGTATCGGCATGGCAAGCCCCTCCCCCAGAAGGCAGGCTAAAAAAATCAAGAAGCCCACATCCCTAAGGTCCCTATAAAACAAGTGCACACTGCCTGGGTCCTGCTCAATAATTTGGGTTCTGGACAACCCCACAAACTCCCCTCATCAGAATGACGAGAAGGAGAAATCCCCCCCAGCAAAGAAAGGACAATGACTCTGTGGCCTCTGCCACAGAACTAATGGATATGTATATAACCAAATTATCAGAAATGGAGTTCAGAGTAACAATGGTGAAGATGATGTGTAGACTTGAAAAAAGTATAAACGAAAATGTTAATGAGAATATAGAATCCCTAAGGGTGGAAATGAGAGCGAATCTGGGAGAAATTAAAAATTCTATGAACCAAGTGCAGTCAAACGTAGATGCTCTGATGGCCAGGGTGAATGAGGCAGAAGAACATATCGGCAAATTGGAAGATAGCTTAGTAGAAGAGAAAGCTAAAATAGAAACTTGGTTCAAAAAATTCCAATCTCAAGAATGTAGCTTACAGGAGATTACTGACTCAATGAAATGTTCCAATGTCAGACTCATCGGCATTCCCGAGGGTGTGGAGAAAAACAGAGGTCTAGAAGAGATATTTGAACAAATTGTAGCTGTAAACTTCCCTAATCTAGCAAAGGAAACAAGCATTTGTATCCATGAGACAGGGAGGACCCCTCCCAAGCTCAGTCATGACAAACCTACACCACGTCATGTCATAGTGCATTTTGCAAATATTAGATCCAAGGATACAGTATTGAAAGTGGCCAGAGCAAAAAATTTCTCACGTACCAAGGCAAAGGTATCAGAATTATGTCAGACCTGTCTACACAGACCTGGAATGAGAGAAAGGGTTGGGGGAGCATTTTTAAAGCTCTTTCAGAGAAAAACATGCAGCCAAGGATCCTTTATCCAGCAAGGCTGTCATTCAGAATTGATGGAGAGATAAAGACCTTCCAGAATCACCAGTCATTGACAAATTTCATAACCATGAAACCAGCCCTACAGGACATATTGGGGGGGGTCCTATAAAAGTAAAAAGACCCCAAGAGTGATACAGAACAGAAAGTCACTATCTACAGAAAAAAAGACTTTACTGTCAACATGGCATCATTAAAATCATATCTCTCAATAATCAGTCTCAAGGTAAATGGCCTAAATGCTCCCATATAACACCACAGGATTGCAGATTGGATAAAAAGCATGACCCATCCATTTGCTGTCTACAAGAGATTCATTTTGAACCTAAAGATACATTCAGACTGAAAGTAAAGGGATGCAATACCATCTTTCACGCCAATGGACCTCAAAAGAAAGCTGGGGTAGCAATTCTCATATCAGACAGATTGGATTTTAAACTAAAGACTGTTGTTAGAGACACAGAAGGGCACTATATTATTCTTAAAAGATGTATCCAACAAGTGGATATGACAATTATAAATATATATGCCCCCAACAGGGGAGCAGCAAGATACACAAGCCAACTCTTAACCAGAATAAAAAGACATATTGATAAAAATATGTTAATAGTAGGGGACCTCAATACTCCACTAAGCAGCAATAGAGAGCACTGGAGCAGAAAATCGACAAAGAAACAAGAGCTTTGAATGCCATACTCGATGAGTTGGACCTCATAGATATATATAGAACACTACACCCCAGACCAAAGAATACTCATTCTATTCTAATGCCCATGGAACAGTCTCAAGAAAAGACCATGTTCTGGGACACAAAACAGGTCTCAACTGACATCAAAAGATGAAATTATTCCCTGCACATTCTCAGACCACAACGCTCTGAAATTGGAACTCAACCACAAGGAAAAATTTGGAAGAAACTCAAACACTTGGAGACTAAGAACCATCCTGCTCAGGAATGACTCGATAAACCAGGAAATCAAAAATCAATTTAAACAATTTATGGAGACCAACGAGAATGAAAACACAATGGTCCAAAACCTATGGGATACTGCAAAGGCAGACGTAAGGGGGAAATACATAGCCATCCAAGCCTCACTCAAAAGAATAGAAAAATCTAAAATGCAGTTT
>NW_024423319.1:64453994-64466987 GCF_017311325.1 Ursus maritimus
AAAAAAAAAAAAAAAGAAAAGAAACACAAAAGACTGAGCCGTACTGGCCCTGGAAGTGAGGGCTGGGATCCTGACTGTGGAGCGCACAGCCCGGGACACTGCAGGGTTGAGCAGCACCAATAGAAACAGAGTTAACATGGCCAGAACATTAGTGGAGAACGGTCTGCGATCCCTCTGTTCTGAGACAGAGGCTGAAATTCGGCTACTGCTGCTCTGACTCTCAAAAGAGGCACAGCAAAACGCTAGGGAAAGCCACCAGAGAACAAAAGCCTGGAAATCCCGGCTCACAGTGTGCCCATCCCCATCTCCCCTCCCAGGGGACACAGAGAATCTACCCAAACAGGGTTGCTTGAGTATCGGCATGGCAAGCCCCTCCCCCAGAAGGCAGGCTAAAAAAATCAAGAAGCCCACATCCCTAAGGTCCCTATAAAACAAGTGCACACTGCCTGGGTCCTGCTCAATAATTTGGGTTCTGGACAACCCCACAAACTCCCCTCATCAGAATGACGAGAAGGAGAAATCCCCCCCAGCAAAGAAAGGACAATGACTCTGTGGCCTCTGCCACAGAACTAATGGATATGTATATAACCAAATTATCAGAAATGGAGTTCAGAGTAACAATGGTGAAGATGATGTGTAGACTTGAAAAAAGTATAAACGAAAATGTTAATGAGAATATAGAATCCCTAAGGGTGGAAATGAGAGCGAATCTGGGAGAAATTAAAAATTCTATGAACCAAGTGCAGTCAAACGTAGATGCTCTGATGGCCAGGGTGAATGAGGCAGAAGAACATATCGGCAAATTGGAAGATAGCTTAGTAGAAGAGAAAGCTAAAATAGAAACTTGGTTCAAAAAATTCCAATCTCAAGAATGTAGCTTACAGGAGATTACTGACTCAATGAAATGTTCCAATGTCAGACTCATCGGCATTCCCGAGGGTGTGGAGAAAAACAGAGGTCTAGAAGAGATATTTGAACAAATTGTAGCTGTAAACTTCCCTAATCTAGCAAAGGAAACAAGCATTTGTATCCATGAGACAGGGAGGACCCCTCCCAAGCTCAGTCATGACAAACCTACACCACGTCATGTCATAGTGCATTTTGCAAATATTAGATCCAAGGATACAGTATTGAAAGTGGCCAGAGCAAAAAATTTCTCACGTACCAAGGCAAAGGTATCAGAATTATGTCAGACCTGTCTACACAGACCTGGAATGAGAGAAAGGGTTGGGGGAGCATTTTTAAAGCTCTTTCAGAGAAAAACATGCAGCCAAGGATCCTTTATCCAGCAAGGCTGTCATTCAGAATTGATGGAGAGATAAAGACCTTCCAGAATCACCAGTCATTGACAAATTTCATAACCATGAAACCAGCCCTACAGGACATATTGGGGGGGGTCCTATAAAAGTAAAAAGACCCCAAGAGTGATACAGAACAGAAAGTCACTATCTACAGAAAAAAAGACTTTACTGTCAACATGGCATCATTAAAATCATATCTCTCAATAATCAGTCTCAAGGTAAATGGCCTAAATGCTCCCATATAACACCACAGGATTGCAGATTGGATAAAAAGCATGACCCATCCATTTGCTGTCTACAAGAGATTCATTTTGAACCTAAAGATACTCAAAGAATAAGAAGAATACAAAATGCAGTTTTTATGTTCTCAACTCAAGAAGCTGGAACAGCAACAGAGGGACAGGCCTAATCCATGCATGAGAAAGCAGTTGATCAAGATTAGAGCAGAAATCAATGAATTAGAAACCAGGAGTACAGTAGAGCAGATCAACAGAACTAGAAGCTGGTTCTTTGAAAGAGTAAATAAAATTGAGAAACCGTTGGCAAGACTGATCCAAAAGAATAGAGAAGGGACCCAAATTAATAAAATTATGAATGAAAAGGGAGAGGTCACAACCAACACCAATGAAAAAGGAACAATTATTAGAAACTTTTATCAACAGCTTTATGCCAATAAATGAAGCAATCTGGAAGAGATGGAGGCCTTCCTGGAAACTTATAAACTACCAGGACTGAAACAGGAAAGAAATTGATTTCTTAAACAGGCCAGTTAATTATGAAGAGATTGAAACAGTGATAAAAAAACCTTCCAAAAAACAAAACACCAGGCCCGGACGTTTTCCCAGGGAATTCTACCAAACATTCAAAGAAGAAATAATACCTATTCTCCTAAAAAAGAAACAGAAGGAAAGCTACCAAACTCATTCTATGAGGCCAATATTACCTTGATCCCCAAACCAGGCAAAGACCCCATCAAAAAGGAGAATTACAGACCGACTTCCCTAATGAATATGGACTTCAAAATTTTCAACAAGATCCTGGCTAATAGCATCCAACTGTACATTAAAAGGATTGTCCATCATGACCAAGTGGGATTCATCCCTGGGATGCAAGCGTGGTTCAACATTCGCAAATATATCAGTATTGATTTTATCCAGAAGGAAAAAGCCAAAAATCATATGATACTCTCAATAGATGCAGAAAAAGCATTTGACAAAATACAGCATCTTTTCCTGATTAAAACCCTTCAGAGTGTAAGGATAGAGGGTACATTCCTCAATCTCATAAAAACCATCTATGAAAAGCCTACAGCAATTATCATTCTCAATGGGGAAAAGCTGGAAGCCTTTCCCTTAAGATCAGGAACACGACAAGGATGCCCACTCATGCCATTATTATTCAACATAGTACTAGAAGTCCTTGCAACAGCAATCAGACAACAAAAAGGGATAAAAGGCATCCAAATCGGCAAAGAAGAAGTCAAACTGTCTCTCGTCGCAGATGACATGATACTCTATATGGAAAACCCAAAAGAATCCACTTCAAAACTATTAGAATTTATAGAGCAATTCAGTAACGTGGCAGGATACAAAATCAATGCTCAGAAATCAGTTGTATTTCTATACACAAACAATGAGACTGAAGAAAGAGAAATTAGGGAATCCATCCCATTTACAATAGCACCAAAAACCATACGTTACCTTGGAATTAACTTAACCAGAGAAGTAAATGATCTATATTCTAGAAACTACAAATCACTCTTGAAAGACATTGAGAAAGACACAAAAAAATGGAAAAATATTCAATGCTCATGGATCAGAAGAATAAACATAGTTAAAATGTCTATGGTACCCGGAGCAATCTACACTTTCAATGCCATCCCAATCAAAATACCAATGACATTTTTCAAAGAACTGGAACAAACAGCCCTTAAATTTGTGTGGAACCAGAAAAGGCCCCGAATTGCCAAGGAATTGTTGAAAATTCTTCATAGATTTTGAATACTAGCCCTTTATATGAAAAGGCATTTGCAAATATCTTCTACCATTCTTTAGGTTGTCTTTTAGTTTTGTTGACTATCATCAAGACATTATGGTACTGGCAGAAAACAGACACATAGATCAATGGAACAAAATAGAGAACCCAGAAAAGGAACCTCAATTCTATGGTCAACTAATCTTCAACAAAGCAGGAAAGAATATCTGATGGAAAAAAGACAGTCTCTTCAAAAAATGGTGTTGGGAAAACTGGACAGCCACATGCAAAAGAATGAAACTGGGCCACTTTCTTACACCATACAGAAAAATAAATTCAAAATGGATGAAAACCTTAAAAATTATTAACCAATTTCTTTTAAAGTTAAATTTGTACCTGTCCTATAATGCATCAATTCCACTTTTATATCCAAGAGATGTGAAAACATGCCCATACAAATAATTGTGCATGAATACCCAGAGCAGCTTTATTCAAAAGAACTAAGAAGAAAAAAAAACAAAAAAACAAAAAAACCCCCTAAATAACCATCAAAGGAGCAATGGATAAAAACATGTGTGGAATACTAATAAAATGGAATTCTCTTCAGCAATAAAAGTCTAAAGATTAGCATGAGGGGAGTCCAAGATGATATCATAGAGAGATCTAAACTCTCCGCATATGGACACACTAAAGCTACAGCTACATATAGTTCATTTCTCTCTGAAAAAGATCTGAAACCTAGATGAACTCCTCCTCTCCACAAAAAAGAATGAAAGGACAGTGAGATGGGTAGGATAAGCAGAGATATAGTCTCAGAAAAAACTCCATGATGGCAGAACAAAACACAATAGGGAGGGATCTGACCAGTTGTAAAGTTAACTAAAGCTACAATAATTAGTTTAGGAATACATAAAATGGAAACATGTAAAACATGACATAAAAACAGAAAATGATGAGGGGTAAAAATGTACTTTTGAAATACATTAATATTTCAGTTGCTATCAATGTAAAATAGATTATTATATATATAGGGTAAAAAATGTGAACCTCATGGTAATCACAAACCAAAAACTTATAGTAAATACACACACACAAAAAGAAAAGAATCTAAACATAACACTAAAAAACTCACCAAACCACAACAGAAGAGAACAACAGAAGAAGAAATGCACAGAGAGTAAGTACAAAAACCAATTAATAAAATGACAACAAGTAAATATCTATGAATAATTACCATGAATATAAATGAACCAAATTCTCCCATCAAAACACATGAAATTGTTGAATAGATTAGAAAGTAAGACATATATACAAACTTCCTGCCTGAGACTTACTTCAGAAATGAGGACACACACAGACTGAAAGTGAAGGGATAATAAAATATACTCCATGCAAATGGAAATGAAAAGAAAACTGTTGTACCTATAGCTTATAAGACAAAATAGATTTTAAACCAAGGACTGTAATAAAAGATGAATGAAGGCACTACTTAATGATAAAAGAGATAATCCAGCAAGAAGATATGACATTTACAAATATATATGCACCCAACATAGGAGCAGCAAAATATATATTGCAAATATTAACAGACATAAAGCAAGAAATTGACAATACAATAGTAGTATAGTATTTTAACACTCCACTTACATCAATAGATAGATCATCCAGATTAAAAATCAATAAGGAAACACTGGCACTAAATGACACATTAGACCAGATGGAGGTAACAGAACATTATATAAAAAAGCAGCAGACTGCACACTCTTCTCAAGTGCACACAGAATTTTCTCCAGGATAGATCAAATGTAAAACCAAAAAACAAGTTTCATTAAATTAAAAAATATTGAAATCATATTGAGCATGTTTTCTGACCACAAAGATATGAAATCAGATATTAATTACAAAAGCACCTGGAAAAACTATAAATACATGGAGATTAAACAACATGTTACTGAACACGTACTGGCTAATAGAATAAATCAAAGGAGAAACAAAAAAAAATACTTAGAGACAAATGAAAACAGAAATGCAACACACCAAAATCTATGGGGTGCAGCAACAGTGGTTCTAAAAGGGAAGTTCATAGTATTACAGGCCTACTTTCAGAAAAAAGAGAAATCTTAAATGAATAATTTAATTTTACAACTTAAGAAACTAGAAAAAGTAAAACAAATGAAACACAAAGTTAGTAGAAGGAAATAACAGAGCAGAAATAAATGCAATAGAAACCATAAAAAAATAGAATAGATCAATGAAACTAAGAGCTTTGAAAAGATAAACAATATTGACAAATCTTTGGCTAGATTCAACAAGAAAAAAAATGGAGAAGACTCAGATTAAATCAGAATTAGAAGGGGAAAGTTACAACTCATATGAAAGAAAAGGGAAAAATAGTAAGAGGCTTAAATGAATAATTACATACGAACACATTGGACAACCCAAAAGAAATGGATAAATTTATAGAAACATACAATCTTCTAAGACTCAATCATGAAGAAATAGGAAATCTGAATAGATACATTTTTAGTAAGGAGATTGAATCAGTAATCCAAAACCTCCCAACAAACCAAGGTCCAGGACCAGATGGCTTCACTGGTAAATTCTATTAAACATTCATAGATGTTTTAACACCTATTCTTCTCCAAATCCTCCAAAGAATTGGAAACGAAGGAACACTTGCAAACTCATTCTACAAGGACAGCATTATCCTGATAACCAAACAAGACAAGGACACCACAAAAAAAATTGCTGGCCAACATCACTGATGAATACAGATGCAATAATCCTTTTTTTAAAAAAATTTTATTATGTTATGTTAGTCACCATACAGTACATCCTTAGTTTTTGATGTAGTGTTCCATGATTCATTGTTTCAGTATAACACCCAGTGCTCCATGCAATATGTGCCCTCCTTAATACTCATCACCAGGCTAGCTCCCCCATGAAGCCCTCAGTTTGTTTCCCAGAGTCCATAGCTTCTCATGGCTCATTCCCCCTTCTGTTTACTCCCCCATTCATTCTTCCCTTCCTTCTCCTACCAATCTCCCTGCTATTTCTTATGTTCCACAAATGAGTGAAACCATATGATAATTGTCTTTCTCTGCTTGACTTATTTCACTTAGCATTGTCTCCTGCAGTCCCATCCATGTTGCTGCAAATGTTGGGTAATCATTCTTTCTGATGGCTGAGTAATATTCTATTGTATATATGGACCACATCTTCTTTATCCATTCATCTGTTGAAGGGCATCTCAGCTCCTTCCACGGTTTAGCTATTATGGACAATGCTGCTATGAACACTGGGGTGCATATGGCCCTCTCTTCACTACGTCTGTATCCTTGGGGTAAATACCCTGCAATGCAATTGCTGGGTCATAGGGTAGCTCTATTTTTAACTTTTTGAGAGACCTCCACACTGTTTTCCAGAGTGGCTGTACCAACTTGCATTTGTACCAATAATGTAGGAGGGTTCCCTTTTCTCCACATCCTCTCCAACATTTGTTGTTTCCTGCCTTGTCCATTTTTGCCATTCTAACTGGCGTAAGGTGGTATCTCAATGTGGTTTTAATTTGAATTTCCCTGGTGGCTAATTATTTTGAACATTTTTTCATGTGTCTGTTAGCCATTTGTATGTCTTCATTGGAAAAGTGTCTGTTCGTATCTTCTGCCCATTTTATGCAATAATCCTTAACAAAATGTTAGCAAACTGAATTCAGTAATATATTGAAATGATTAAACAACATAACCAAGTGGGATTTATTCCAGGGATGCAAAGATGGCTCAACATTCAATCATTAAACAACATGATACAGCACTTTAACAAAATGAAAGATAAAAATCATGTGATCACCTCAATAGATAGAAAGTATTTGACAAAATTTGCCATCCATTTATGATAAAAACTCAACAAACCTGGGTATAGATGGAAAATATTTCAGCATAATAAAGGGCATATAGGACAAACACACAGCTAACTTCAACTCAGTAGTGAAAAGCTGAAAGCTTTTCCTCTAAAATCAAGAATAAGACAAAAATGCTCACGTTATCATCTTTTATTTAACATAGTATAGGAAGTCCTAGTCATAGCAATTAGATAAGAAAAAGAAACAAAAGAGATTTAATTTTGAAAAAATGAAGCAAAATTTTAGTATTTGCAGATGAAATGATACTACACATAGAAAATGCTAAAGACACCATCAAAAAAATTTTAAAAATAATAAATAAATTCAGTAAAATTTCAGGATACTAAGTGATATTAATAATCTGTTGAGTTTCTATGAGCTAAAAGCAAATTATCAGGAAGAGAAATCAAGAAAACTATCCCAATTATGATTACATCAAGAAGAACAAAATAGCTAGAAATAAATTTAACCAAGCAGGTAAAAGACCTATCATGCTAATGGACATCAAAAGAAAGCTGGAGTAGCCAGACTTATATCAGACAAACTAGATTTTATTTTGTTTTATTTTATTTGTTTTGTTTTGTTTTATATTTTATTTTACTTTACTTTTTTTAGAGAGAGAGAGAAAGCATGAGTTGTAGGGGCAAAAGGAGAGACAGAAACTTAAGTAGGCTCCCTGACCACCATGCAACCCAAGTGGGGCTCAATCTCACCACCCTGAGATCATGACCTGAGCCAAAATCAGGAGTCAGATGCTTAACAACTGAGCCCCCAGGTGCCCAAAGTAGATTTTGAAGCAGAGACTAAAAAGAAATGAAAAGGGCACTATATCATAATAAAGGGGTCTATCCAACAAGAAGATCTAACAATTGTACATATTTATGCCCCCAACATGTGAGCAGCCAAATATATGAATCAATTAATAACAAACATAAATAAACTCGTTGATGATAATAATACAGTAATAATAGGGGATTTTAACACCCTACTTACAGCAATGGACAGATCATCTAAGCAGAAAATCAACAAGGAAACAACGCTTTAGACTGACATACTTGACCAGATGAACTTAACATATATATTCAGAACATGCATCCTAAAGAAGCAGAAAACACATTCTTTTCAAGTCCACATGGAACGTTCTCCAGAACAGATCACATACTAGGCAACAAATCAGGCCTGAACAAGTACAAAAAGATTGATGCATATTTCAGATCACAACAGTATGAAACTTGAATTCAACAACAAGAAAACATTTGGAAAGACCTCAAATACATTGAGGTTAAAGGACATCCTACTTAAGAATGAATGGGTTAACCAGGAAATTAAAGAAGTAAAAACCAACCAACCAAACAAACAAACATGGAAGGACATGAAAATGAAAACACCACAGCCCAAAATCTTTGGGATTCAGCAAAAGCGGTCCTATGAGGGAAGTATACAGGACTACACTAAGAAGCAAGAAATGTCTCAAAACTGCAACCTCACAGTACACCTAAAGTGGCAGAAAAGGAACAGCAAATATAGCCTAAAGCTAGCAGAAGAAGGCAAATAATAAAGATTAGGGCAGAAATAAATGATATAGAAACAACAGAAAAACCCAATGGAACAGGTTAAGGAAACTAGGTGCTGGTTCTTTAAAAGAATTAATAAAATTGATAAACACCTAGTCAGACATATCAAAAAGAAAAGAGAAAGGACCCAAATAGACAAAATCATGAACGAAGAGGAGAGATCACAACCAACACCACAGAAATACAAACAAGCATAAGAGAATATTATGAAAAATTATATGCCAACAAATTGGTAATATGGTGGAAATAGCTAAATTCCTAGAAATATATAAACTACCAAACTGAAACAGGAAGAAATAGAAATTTGAGCAGACCTATAACCAACAAAGAAAATGAATCAGTAATCAAAAATTTCCCAACAAACAAAAATCCTGGACTAGATAGTTTCCCAGGGGATTCTACCAGACATTTAAAGAATGAGTTAATACCTATTCTTCTCAAACTGTTCCAAAAAGTAAAAATGGAAGGAAAACTTCCAAATTCATTCTACAAGGCCAGCATTACCTTGATTTGAAAACCAGGCAAAGAACCCACTAAAAAGAATTACAGGTCAATATCCCTGATGAACATGGATGCAAAAATTCTCAACAAGATTCTAGCAAATCAAATCCAAAAGTCCATTAAAAGAATCATTCTCCACCACCAAGTGGGATTTATTCCTGGGCTGCAGGGGGGGGGTGGTTAACATCCACAAAATAATTAACCTGATATACCACATTAATAAAAGAAAGGATAAGAACGACATGATCCTCTCAATAGATGCAGAAAAAGGATTTGAGAAAAAACAGCATTCGTTCTTGATAAAAACCCTCAACAAAGGAAGGATGGAAGGAACATACCTCAACATCATAAAGCCTATATATAAAAGACCCACAGCTAATTTCATCCTCAATGGAGAAAAACTGAAAACTTTTCCTTTATTGTCAGGAAAAAGATAGGGATGTTCACTCTCACCATTGTTATTTAACACAGTACAAGAAGTCCTAGCCTCAATGAGACAAAAAAAGAAATAAAAGTCATCCAAATATGCAAGGAAGAAATCAAACTTTCACTATTCTCAGATGGTATGATACTCTATATAGAAAACTTAAAAGACCCCTTCAAAACATTGTTAGAACTGATACACAAATTCAGCAAAGTCTCAGGATACAAAATCAATGTACAGAAATCTGTTGCATTTCTATACACCTATAATGAAGCATCAGAAAGTGAAGTCAAGGAATCGGTCCCATTCACAATTACACCAAAAACTGTAAGACCCCTAGGAATAAACTTAACCAAAGAGGTAAAAGATCTATATTCTAGAACACTTAGAAAAGTAATTGAAGATGACACAAAGAAGGGAAAAAAATACATTGCATGCTCATAGAATGGAAGAACAAATATTGCTAAAATGTGTAAACTACCCAAAGCAACTTACACATTTAATGCAATCCCTACCAAAATACCACCAGCATTTTTCACAGAGCTAGAACAAACAATCCAAAAATTCATATGTTTTAAAGTAGGCTCCATGTCCAGTATTGGAGCCCAATGTGGGACCTTAACTCACGACCCTGAGATGGAGACCTGAGTTGGACACTGAACCACCTGAGCCACCCAGGTGTCCAACAATACAAAAAGTTGTATGGGACCACATGATACCCCAAATAGCCAAAGCAATCTTGAAAAAGAAAAGCAAAGCTGGAGGCACCACAGTTCTGGACTTCAAGCTATATCACAATGATGTAATGATCAAGACAGGATGGTATGGGGGCACCTGGATGGCTCAGTCAGTTAACCGATTACCTTTGGATCAGGTCATGACCCCAGAGTCAAGCCTCATGTTGGGGCTTCTCCCTCTCCCTCGGCCCCTCCCCCCACTTGTGCTCTCCCTCACTATCTCTCTCTCTCAATTAAATAAATAGAATATTTTTTTAAAAGACAGTATGGTATTGGCACAAAAACAGACACATAGATCAATGGAACAGAGTAGAAAATGCATAAATGAACCCACAACTATATGGTCAACTCATGTTTGACACAGCAGGAAAGAATACCCAGTGGAAAAAAAGACAGTCTCTTCAACAAATGGTGTTGGGAAAACAGAACAGCAACATGCAGAAGAATGACATTGGACCACTTTCTTATGCCATACACAAAAATAAATTCAAAATGGATGAAAGACCTACATGTGAGACAGGAAACCATCAAAATCCTAGAGGAAAACACAGGCAGAAACCTCTTTGACAAATTCGCTGCACCAAATTCTTACTAGATAAATCTCCTGAGGCAAGGGAAACAAAAGCAAAATTGAGCAACTGGGAATTCCTCAAGATAAAAAGCTCCTGTCCGGTGAAGGAAGCAATTAACAAAATGAAAAGGAAACCTGTGGAATGGGAGAAGATATTTGCAAGTGACATATCTGATAAAAGGTTAGTACCTGAAATCTATCATGAACTCATAAAACTCAACACCCAGAATGCAAATAACCCAGTTAAAAAATGGGAAGAAGGCATTAATAGACCTTTTTCCAAAGAAGGCATCCAGATGATGGGGCGCCTGGGTGGCTCAGTTGTTAAGCATCTGCCTTCAGCCCAGGGTGTGATCCCACCGTTCTAGAATCGAGCCCCGCATCAGGCTCCTCCACTGGGAGCCTGCTTTTTCCTCTCCTACTCCCCCTGCTTGTGTTCCCTCTCTTGCTGGCTATCTCTCTCTCTCTGTCAAATAAATAAATAAAATCTTAAAAAAAAAGAAGAAGAAGAAGGCATCCAGATGGCTAACAGACACATGAAAAGATGTTCAACACCACTCATCATCAGGAAAATACAAATCAAAAGTAATGTGATATCACCTCACACCTGTCAGAATGACTGAAATGAAAACCCAAGAAACAAGAAGTGGTGGCAAGGATGTGGAGAAAAAGGAACCTTCTTGCACTGTTAGTGGCAATGCTGGTGTAGCCACTCTGAAAAACAGTACGGAGTTTCCTCAAAAAATTAAAAATAGAACTACCCTACAATCCAGCAATCACACTATTGGGTATTTATCCAAAGAATACAATAACACTAATTCAAAGGGATACATGCATCCCTATGTTTAGAACAGCATCATTTCAATAGCCAAATTTGGAAGCAGCCCAAGTGTCCATGATAGATGAATGGATAAAGAAGATGTATTGTATATATACAATGGAATATTATTCAGACCTAAGTAGAATGAAACCTTGTCTTTTGCAACAACATGGATGGAACCAGACAGTATAATGCAAGTGAAATAAGTAGTCAGGGGAAAGGAAGTACCACAAGATTTCATTTATATGTGAAATGTACGAAACAAATTTAAAAAAACCAGCAAAGGAGAGAGAGAGAGAGAGAGAGAGAGAGAGAGAGAGAGAGAGAGAGAGAGAGAAACAAAGAAACAGACACATAAATAGAACAAATAGATGGTTACCAGGGAAGAGGTGGGTGCTGTGATGGGTAAAAAAGTTGATTGAGTTTAAGGAGTGCGCTTATGTTGATGAACACTGGGTGATATATGGAATTGTTGAATCACTATATTGTACACCCGAAACTAATATAACACAGTATGTTAACTATAGTGGGATTTAAAATTCAGTTAAAAGAAAATCATTGGCTGCCAGCCTTATGTTTCTACCCTTGTAGATTAAAGACTTGTTGTCCCAAGCTGCTTTCAAGATTTTCTCTTCATCTCTGAAGTTTGCAAGCTTCACTATTATATGTTGATTTGTTGACCTATTTTTACTGATTTTGAGGGGTCTTCTCTGTGCCTCTTAGACTTGAATGCTCGCTTCCTTCCCCAGATTAGGAAAGCTCTCAGGTATAATTTGTTCAAATAAACCATTGCCCCCCTTCATTATCTGGGACCCCTATTATATGGATATTATTTTGCTTTATGGAATAGCTGATTTCTCAAATTCTCACTTCATGATCCAGTAGTTATCTTTCTCTCTTCTTTTTAGCTTCTTTGTTTTCCATCATTTTGTCTTTTATATCACTGACTTTCTTTTCTGCCTTATTTGTCCTTGTTGTTAGATACTCCATTTTTGACTGCATCTCGATTATTTTATTTTTTATTTTAGCTTGACTAGATTTTAGTTCTTTTATTTCTACAGTAAGGGATTCTGTAGTGGCTTGATTAGCTTGATTTTTTTTTATTTTTTTAATTTAATTTTTTATTTTTTTATTTTAGCTTGATTAGATTTTAGTTCTTTTATTTCTACAGTAAGGGATTCTGTAGTGGC
>NW_024423319.1:64466997-64503546 GCF_017311325.1 Ursus maritimus
GAGAGAGAGAGAGAGAGAGAGAGAGAGAGAGAGAGAGAGAAACAAAGAAACAGACACATAAATAGAACAAATAGATGGTTACCAGGGAAGAGGTGGGTGCTGTGATGGGTAAAAAAGTTGATTGAGTTTAAGGAGTGCGCTTATGTTGATGAACACTGGGTGATATATGGAATTGTTGAATCACTATATTGTACACCCGAAACTAATATAACACAGTATGTTAACTATAGTGGGATTTAAAATTCAGTTAAAAGAAAATCATTGGCTGCCAGCCTTATGTTTCTACCCTTGTAGATTAAAGACTTGTTGTCCCAAGCTGCTTTCAAGATTTTCTCTTCATCTCTGAAGTTTGCAAGCTTCACTATTATATGTTGATTTGTTGACCTATTTTTACTGATTTTGAGGGGTCTTCTCTGTGCCTCTTAGACTTGAATGCTCGCTTCCTTCCCCAGATTAGGAAAGCTCTCAGGTATAATTTGTTCAAATAAACCATTGCCCCCCTTCATTATCTGGGACCCCTATTATATGGATATTATTTTGCTTTATGGAATAGCTGATTTCTCAAATTCTCACTTCATGATCCAGTAGTTATCTTTCTCTCTTCTTTTTAGCTTCTTTGTTTTCCATCATTTTGTCTTTTATATCACTGACTTTCTTTTCTGCCTTATTTGTCCTTGTTGTTAGATACTCCATTTTTGACTGCATCTCGATTATTTTATTTTTTATTTTAGCTTGACTAGATTTTAGTTCTTTTATTTCTACAGTAAGGGATTCTGTAGTGGCTTCTATGCTTTTTTTCAAGCCCAGCTAGTATCTTTGTTTTAAATTTTAGTTCAGACACCTTGTTTATATCCATATTGATTAAATCTGTGGCCGAGTATTACCTCCTGTTCTTCCTTTTGTGGTGATCATCAAGACAGTATGGTACTGACACAAAAACAGTCACATAGATCAATGGGACAGAATAGAGAACCCAGAAATGAACTCTCAACTCTATAGTCAACTAATCTTTAACAAAGCAGGAAAGAATATCCAATACAAAAAAGACACTCTCTTCAACTAATGGTGTTAGGAAATTTGGACAACCAGATGCAGAAGAATGAAACTGAACCACTTTCTTATACCATACACAAAAATAAACTCGAAATGGATAAAAGTCCTAAATGTGAGACAGGAAACCATCAAAATCCTAGATGAGAACACAGGCAGCAAACTCTTCGACCTTTGCCACAGCAACTACTTGCTAGGCACATCTCCAAAGGAAGAGAAATAAAAACAAAAATGAACTATTTGGACTTCATCAAGATAAAAAGCTTCTGCACAGCAAAGGACACAGTCAACAAAACTAAAAGGCAACCTACAAAATGGGAGAAGAAATTTGCAAATGACATTACAGATAAAGGGCTAGTATCCAAAATGTATAAGGAACTTAGCAAATTCAACACACAAAAAACAAATAATCCAGTAAAGAAATGGGCAGAAGACATGGACAGACACTTCTCCAAAGAAGACATACAAATGGCCAACACACACATGAAAAAATGCTCCACATCACTTGCCATCAGGGAAATACAAATCAAAACCACAGTGAGATACCACCTTACACCAGTTAGAATGGCTAAGACTAAGGTAGCAACAAATGTTGGCGAGGAGGAGAATGGAACACTCTTACACTGTTGGTGGGAATGCAATACACACAATACATACATGCAATATATATTCACATACATACATATACACAATGGAATATTACTCAGTCATCAGAAACATAAACATGGATGGAACTGGAGGGTATTATGCTGAGCAACATAAGTCAATCAGAGAAAGACAATTATCCTATGGTTTCACTCATATGTGGAATATAAGAAACAGCATAAAAGATCATAGGGAATGGGAGGGGAAACTCAATAGGAAGTCATCAGAGAGGGAGAAAAACCATGAGGGACTCTTAACTATAGGAAATAAACTGAGGGTTGTTGGAGGGGAGGTGGGTGGGAGGATGCAGCAATTGGGTGATGAGTATTCAGGGGGGCATGTGATGTGATAAGCACTGTGTGTTATATGCAACTGTTGAATTATTGAATACTACATCTGAAACTATAATGTACTATATGTTGGATAATTGAATTTAAGTTAAAAAAAAAGAAGATGTGGTATATATACAGTGGAATATTACACAGCCACCAAAAAGAATGAAATCTTGCCATTTGCAACAACATGGATGGAACTAAAGGGTATTTTGCTAAGCGAAATAAGTCAGTCATAGAAAAACAAATACCATATGATTTCACTCATATGTCGAATTTAAGAAACAAAACAGGTGAACATAGGGGAAGTGAAGGAAAAATAAAATAAGATTAAATTGAGAGGAAAGCAAACCATAAGAGTCTCTTAACTATAGGAAAAAAACTGATGATGCTGCATGGAGGGTGGGTGGAGGAAAGGGATAATTGGGTGATGGACATCGAGGAGCATACTTGATGGAATGAACACTGGGTATTATATGCCACTGATGAACAACTAAATTCTACCTCTGAAACTAATAAAAAATAAATTAAAATTTTAAAAGAGAAAAACATTGGCAATGAGGAAGAATAATCTGAGTAGAGAGAGGGAAATATCTTAGTTTTTTCAGGTTACTGTAACAGAATGCCATAGACTGGTTGGCATATTAACATCTAAATTTTTTTCCATAATTCTGGAGGCTGGGAAGTCCAACATTAAGGCTCTGGCTAATTTGGTGTCTGGTAAGAGCCTACTTCCTTGTTTATTGATGACCATCTTCTCATTATGTTTTCACATGGTGGAGCAGGCAAGGGAACTGTCTGAGGTCTCTTCTGTTATTCCACTAATCTCATTCATTGGGGTTCCATTCTCATGATCTAATCACCTTCCTAAGGCCTCACCTCCAAATAGTGTCACACTGGGGATTAATTAGGTTTCAATATATGAATTTTGAGGAGGGAATATTCAATATATAGCAGAAACCTTAAAGGCTTTCATAAAATAGGGCATTCTTAAAATACAGATTTCTTTTTTTAAAACATTTTATTGACCCACTTATTTTTAGAGATAAAGAGAGGGGGAATGGAGAGGAATGGGGGGGGAGGGAGAGGAAGGGGAAATGAATCCCAAGCAGCCTCCATGCTCAGCATGGAGCATGTGGTGTGGCTCAATCTCATGACGTGAGATCATGGCCTGAGCTGAAACCAAGAGTTAGACACCTAACTGACTGAGTCACCCAGGCCCCCCAAAATACAGATTTCTGATCCCCACCTCCAGAGTTTCTGATTCAGAATTTCCTTGGTGAGGCAGGAGAACATGCATTTCTGACAAATCCCCATGAGATGCGGACACTGCTATTCTTGGGACTACACTTTCAGAACCAAAATTCAGATCTGGAACTGTTGTTAAAATGCAGATTGTTTTGGCAGGCCTAGTGTGGGAACTGAGATGCTGCAGTACCCATAAGCTCTCAGGTGATGCTAATGCTGTTGGTCCAGGGACTGTGCTTTGAGTGTATGGGGAATGTACCCAGATGATTCATATGCACATTACAGTTTGTGAAACCCTGTTCTACATGACGTCTTCAGGTCTTCCAGCTTGGAAGCTCTTAAGGTGCACTCTGTATGAATGGAAAGCATTATTCTGTCATGTTCACACTTATATTATCACCTATTTGCACACCAGCCTTAGAGAAAAATAGGTAAATCTCAAGATTTCAGCCTTCTGTCATTTCACCTCTGCAGGATTTGATTAGCATAGGTATAAAACTAGATCAGAAGAGTTTCTTCAGTAATGGATCAATTTTATATGGAGTCCTGGAATAGATAGGAATGTGTGGGCAACTCAGAGATATTGCCAACCTACTGCTTGCACTTTGCACCAATTAAATGGAGGATTCCATTTAATTATCCTGAATGAGCCAGTGAGGTGTACTCCAGAATATAGCAGATCAAATGAAAGTGCCCAGGTGATGCAGTCAGTTAAGTGTCCAACTCTTGGTTTTGGCTCAGGTCATGATTTCAGGGTCATGAGATCAAACCCTGCGTCAGGCTCTGTGCTCAGCATGGGGTCTGCTTAAGACTCTCTGTCCCTCTCTCTCTGTGCCCCTACCCCTCTCAAACAAATAAATAAATCTTTTAAAAAATTAGCTGAGACTTACAGGAGTGACTGGGGAGAAGAGAAAGAAGTTTTCACGTGTGCATCAATGTCTTTTCACAACTTCAGTCACAATGCCTCTCAGAATTCCTGCAAGTTCCGTACTTAACATAAAGTCACAGATCAGTAGTTTTTAACTTTGAGTGTATAATAGAATGACAGGTGGTCTTGTGAACAATGAAGATTTCTGATTCTGACTCCAGATTAACTTAGTTGGAATATTTAGGGATAAAGCCAGAATATTTAAATATTTTATAAGCTATTTGTTATTCATCAATGTTCAAGAAGGATTACCATAGAAACTCCTGGGAAAAGTTTTCTCTTCTCCAAGACCAAATTGAATTGGCTTCAGTTACCTTTAAACCTTGAGAAATCAGGAGAGTGGCAGCTGTGGTAGGAAGATAAAATAACTACCTATCTACACTTCAGCAGATGAGGGGTTTAAGGGAATTCCTGGCCTCCCGTTTATTAAGAATTTTGGTGGTGTTTTGGAATGGTCACACAGAAGTTTCAGCTGAAATAGGAAACTGTTTCAGGAATTGTGGCCTGAAAATTTTATAGCCATCGAGATTGATTAAGTTTAACACCTGGAGTTGTACTACAAAGCAAACAGGTGGCTGCTTTAGACTTCAGAGAATGGGAGTCACATGCTTGCAACAGCCTTATTCCCAGGGGATAAAAAAGGAGGACACGCACCTGGGGATGATGAGGGAAAATCCCTGATGGAAGAGATTCTTTCCTCCCCAAAGTTGGGATCTTTCACCTGCATCTCTATGACCTGTTCTAGCCACACATAAAACACGAACACACACACACACACACACACACACACACACACACACACGTGGAGATCATAAGTATGGAATTTTTGACTTGCTATGTCATTTGGATTTTAGGAACATTACATTTGAATCTGCTTTCCTGAAACACTCCAATGCTAGTATTGAGGAGATATATAACCCTCACTTTTGCTAGAAGAATAGCATAATAGTGCAATAGAATGAACACTGAATTGGGAATGAGGAGGTCTATGCTCTAGCCAGGCATTTCTACTAATAAACTGACTTTGATCAAGATGCTATCCCATCCCCAGGTCCTCAGTTTAATCGTCTGACAATAAGAAGGTTGAACAAGTTGTTTTACAATGTCTCTCAGTTCTGATGATCTGGTTTAGTAGCTACTCGGCTGTTGAGGGTCAACAATGTAGTACTTTAGAGCATAGGCATTTGTGTCAAACTGTACGGGTTCAAATTCAGGCTCTACTACTACTTAGTTAACTCTGGGCAAGCTTTTTAAAACTACTTGAGCTTCAGTTTTACCATCTACGAAGTGAGAATGATAGTAATACTAACATAGAGGGTTAAAAAACAACTAGAAAAATGTCTGGTATGTGGCAAGCTCTCAATAACTTCATTATTCTTATTATTCTGATTCTTATCACTTTCCCCTTGAATTGTAACACTCAGACTATAAGATGTCAGTGGATATTGAAAATGTGTCAAGAACAAAGTTTTTGAAGGAAGAGCTAGATGGTGGCAGAGTAGGGGACCTCGTTTCATCTGGTCCCTTGAATTTAGCTGGGTATCTATCAAACCATTCTGAATAGACATGAATTCAACCTGAGATTTAAGAAAATATATCTGGATCTCTGCAAGAAGAAAAATTACTAATTTTTGCAAGGCAGGAAGTACAGAATCTTGAATCTTTGGGGGAAATATAGGAAGATAAATGGAGTGGGGATAGATCCTCCATAAGCCGGCTACCAGAAAGTGATATAACACCAGAGTGCAAAATTGGGACCCTTAGAAATCTGCTCCAGTCAGAGACATCTCTTTCTGAAAAGGGCACAGGGGATGAATAGGGCAGAATTCCAGGTGGGTCATTGTGGTCTCAGGATCCCAGAAGACTCAGAAAGAACAAGGGAGCCTGAACTGATAGTGTGCCTAAGCAGTGGAGCAGGGAGACTGGGTATTGTCAGTGAGCTCAGAAAGGACTCCCAGCTCTGGTCACCGTGACCACTAGCCAGATCAGTAGGGAGACCACTCTTTGCCCGAGCATGCTGAAAAGGACTGTAATGTATGGGCTGTTTAACACCCCCAGGGAGGTATGAAACAGCTACGCCCATGACTGGGCAACAGCTCTCAGGGTGGCAGCAACCCCAGGAAGGACTCTAGAGTGGCACCCAGCTATGCCCTAGGAGCAGTGGAACCAGGTGCATGAGCAAGCCCACAACCACTCATAGTCACAAAGACACAAAGCACAGAGATGCTCGTGGGTCACTAGAACTCTTCCCAGGAGAATGGCAGCAGGCATGAACTGTGGGATTCAATGGTTTGGCACACACAAATGTCGTGCCCACAACTGAGCAACAGCACTCAGGGCAGTGTGGCCCCTGAAAGGATGGTGGAGTGGCACCCAGTTATGACCTGGGAGTGGCAGAACAGGGTGGGCATGCAAGCCCATCCCCACTTGCAGTTGTGAAGACACAAAGCACAGAGACACTCGAGGGTCCCTCACACTTCCCCTGGCAGAAGTGCAGCAGGTGCAAATAGTGTGAGTATGTGGAGTTTGGTATACACAGAAGTGGAGACAGTTTGACCTAGAGGGTTTATTGAACAAAGGGAACCACAACTTTGTGGCTCTGGGCCATATTTGCTCTGACTCTCTAAAGAGGCCCAGAAAGCCACCAGGGTACAAAAGTCACACAGAGGACCAGCTCACATCATGCCCATCCCTCTGACAAGGGATGGAGCAACTCCACCCAAGCAAAGACCCCTCTGAAGCCAAGCAGCAGGCCCCCCACCCAGAAGACAGACCGGAAGAACAGGTGAATGACAAGCTTTTTTCCCACAAGACTGTAAAATTCCAGCACCAGGAGAAATCATATATTGAGCTCCAGGTGTTCCCTCATGACTCATTTATACTTCAGGCTAAAATTTCACATTTCTTTTTTTTTTTTTTTAACTTTTTCCCATTTCAAATAGATTCTTATTTCCCAACTTATGTTTATTTTTTATTATGATATGTTAGTCATCATACAGTATATCATTAGTTTTTGATGTAGTGTTCCATGATTCATTGTTTGCATATGACATCCAGTGCTCAATGAAAAAAAAAAAAAAGAAAGAAAATCCTGCACTCCTTAATACCCGTTGCAGGGCTAGCCCATCCCCCACCCCCTCCCCTCTAAAACCTTCAGTTTATTTCCCAGAGTCCATAGTCTCTCGTGGTTCATTTCCCCTCTGTTTACGCCCCTTTCATTTTTCCCTTCCTTCTCCTACTGATCTCCCTGCTATTTCTTATGTTCCACAAATGAGTGAAACCATAGGATAATTGTCTTTCTTTGCTTGACTTATTTCACTTAGCATAATCTCCTCCAGTCCCATCCATGTTGCTGCAAATGTTGGGGAATCATTCTTTCTGATGGCTGAGTAATATTCCATTGTGTATATGGACCATATTTTCTTTATCCATTCGTCTGTTGAAGGGCAGCTTGGCTCCTTCCACAGTTTGGCTATTGTGGACAATGTTGCTACGGACACTGGGGTGCATATGGCCCTTCTTTTCACTATGTCTGTATCCTTGAGGTAAATACCCAGTAGTGCAACTTCTGGGTCATAGTGTAGCTCTAGCTTTAATTGTTTGAGGGACCTCCACACTGTTTTCCAAACTGGCTGTACCAACTTGCATTCCCACCAACAATGTAGGACGGATCCCCTTTCTCCACATCCCCTCCAACATTTGTTGCTTCTTGCCTTGTCGATTTTTGCCACTCTGACTGGTAAGGGTCAGTCAGGGGTGAAGGAATGGGATAGGCTGGTGATGGGTATTAAGCAGGGCATGTATTGCATGGTGCAGTGGGTGTTATACGCAAGTAATGAATCATGGAGCTTTACATGGAAAACTAGGGATATACTGTATGGTGACTAACATCATATAATTAAAAAATATTATTAAAAAATTTTGGAGTAAACTCAAACACTTGGAAACTAAGGACCATCCTGCTTAACAATGTATGGGTAAACCAGGAAATTAAAAAACAACTTAACCAATTTATGGAAACCAATGAGAATGAAAACACATCGGTCCAAAACCTATGGGACACTGCAAAGGTGGTCTAAGGGGGAAATACATAGCCATCGAGGACTCACTCAAGGGAATAGAAAAATCTAAAATGTAGTCCTTATACTCACACCATAAACAGCTGGAGATGGAACAAAAGAAAAGGCCTAAGCCACACATGAAAAGACAACTTATTAATGTTAGAGCATAGATCAATGAATTAGAAACCAGAAATACAGTAGAGCAGATCAACAAAACTAGAAGCTGGTTCTTTGAAAGAATTAATAAGATCAGTATGCCCCTGGCCAGACTTATTCAGAAGAATAGATAAAGGACCCAAATAAATTAAATTATTAATGAAAGGGGAGAGATAGCGACTAATAACAAAGAGATAGAAACAATCATTAGACTATTATCAACAACTATATTCTAGTAAATTAAGCAACCTGGAAGACCTGGATGCCTTCCTGGAAACCTATAAACTACCAAGACTGACAGGAAGAAATTGATGATCTACATAGACCGATTAACAGTGAAGAGATTGAAGAAGTGATCAAAAATGTCCCAAAAAAACAAGAGTCCAGGGGCAGATGGATTCCCTGGGGAATTCTACCAAACAATCAAAGAAGAAATAATACCTATTCCCCTGAAGCTGTTTCAAAAAACAGAAATAGAAGGGAAAACTACCAAACTCATTCTATGAAGCCAGCATTACCTTGATCCCAAAACACCATCAAACTCAAAGACCCCATCAAAAAGGAGAATTACAGAGCAATATCCATGATGAATACGGATGCCAAAATTCTCAACAAGAAACCAACAGTACATTAAAAGAATTATCCATCACTACCAAGTGGGATTCATCCCTGGGAGGCAAGGGTGGCTCAATATTTGCAAATCAATCATCATGATACACCACATTAATAAGAGAAGAGACAAGAACCATATGATCCTCTCAATTGATGCAAAAAAAGGATATGACAAAATACAACATCTTTTCCTGATTAAAACCCTTCAGAGTGTAGGGATAGAGGGTACATTCCTCAATCTCATAAAAACCATCTATGAAAAGCCTTCAGCAAATATAATTCTCAATGGGGAAAAACTAAGAGCCTTTCCCTTAAGATCAGGAACATGACAAGGATGTCCACTCTCACCATTATTGTTCAGCATAGTACTAGAAGTCCTAGCAACAACAATCAGACAACAAAAAAGAATAAAATACATTCAAATTGGCAAAGAAGAAGTCAAACTCTCTCTCTTCACCGATGACATGATACTTTATATGGAAAACCTGAAAGACTCCACTCCCAAATTACTAGAATTCATAGAACAATTCAGTAATGTGGCAGGATACAAAATCAATACTCAGAAATCAGTTGCATTCCTATACACAAACAATGAGACTGAGGAAAGAGAAATTAGGGAATCCATTCCATTTACAATAGCACCAAAAATCATAAGATATCTCAGAATAATCTTAACCAGAGAGGTAAAGGATCTATACTCTAGAAACTACAGAACACTGATGAAAGAATTTGAAGAAAACACAAAAAGATGGAAAAACATTCCATGCTCATGGATCAGAAGAATAAACGTAGGTAAAATGTCCATGATACCCAGAGAAATCTACACTTTAAATGCCATGCCAATTAAAATACCAATGCCATTTTTAAAAGTGCTGGAACAAACAATCCTAAAATTTGTGTGGAATCAGAAAAGACCCTGAATTGCCAAGAAATTGTTGAAAAAGAAAACGAAGGTGAGGGCATCACGTTGCTGGATTTCAAGCTATGCCACAAAGCTGTGATCACAAAGACGGCATGATACTGGCACAAAAACAGACACATAGACCAATAAAACAGAATAGAGACTCCAGAAATGGACCCTTGGCTCTACGGTCAACTAATCTTTGACAAAGCAGGAAAACACATTCAGTGGAAAAAAGACAGTCTCTTCAATAAATAGTGCTGGGAATATTGGACAGCTACATGGACAAGAATGAATCTTGACCATTCTCTCACACCATGCACAAAGATAAACTCCAAATGGATGAAAGACCTCGATGTGAGACAGGAATCCATCAAAATCCTAGAGGAGAACATAGGCAGTAACCTCTACGACATCGGCCACAGCAACCTTTTTCATGACACATCTCCAAAGGCAAGAGAAACAAAAGATAAAATGAACTTGTGGGACTTCATCAAGATAAAAAGCTTCTGCACAGCCAAGGAAACAGTCAAAAAAACTAAAAGGCAGCCCACGGAATGGGAGAATATATTTGCATATGATACTACAGATAAAAGACTGGTATCCAAGATCTACAAAGAACTTCTCAAACTCAATACACGAGAAACAAATAAACAAATCATAAAATGGGCAGAAGATATGAACACACTTTTCCAATGAAGACATACAAATGGCTAACAGACACATGTAAAAATTTTCAAAATCATTAGCCATCAGGGAAATTCAAATCAAAACCACACTAAGATACCACCTTATGCCAGTTAGAATGGCAAAAATTGACAAGGCAAGAAACAACAATTGCTGGAGAGGATGTGGAGAAAGGGGATCCCTCCTACATTGTTGGTGGGAATGCAAGTTGGTACGGCCACTCTGGAAAACAGTGTGGAGGTCCCTTAAAAAGTTAAAAATTGAGCTACCCTATGATCCAGCCATTGCACTACTGGGTATTACCCCAAAGATACAGACGTAGTGAAGAGAAGGGCCATATGCACCCCAATGTTCATAGCAGCATTGTCCACAATAGCTAAATCGTGGAAGGAACTGAAATGCCCTTCAACAGATGAATGGATTAAGAAGTTGTGATCCATATATACAATGGAATATTACTCAGCTATCAGAAAGAAAGAGTTCTCAACCTTTGCTGCAACATGGACGGCACTGGAGGAGATAATGCTAAGTGAAATAAGTCAAGCAGAAAAAGACAATTATCATATGATTTCTCTCATCTATGGAACATAAGAACTAGGAAGATCGGTAGGGGAAGAAAGGGATAAAGAAAGGGGGGTAATCAGAAGGGGGAATGAAGCATGAGAGACTATGGACTCTGAGAAACAAACTGAGGGCTTCAGAGGGGAGGGGGATGGGGGAATGGGATAGGCTGGTTATGGGTAGTAAGGAGGGCACGTATTGCATGGTGCACTGGGTGTTCTACGCAACTAATGAATCATCGAACTTTACATTTAAAAAAATAAAATAAAATAAAAAATTGTTTGTTTTTCCTTTGTGTTGGTCATGATCTCTCCCCTTTCACTCATGATTTTAGTAATTTGGGTCCTTTCCCTTTTCTTTTGGATATGTCTGGCTAGAAGTTTGTAGATCTTATTAATTCTTTCAAAGTACCATCATCTAGTTTCATTTATCTGTTCTACTGTTCTGGATTCTATTTCATTGATTTCTACTCTAATCTTTATTATTTCTCTTCTCCTGCTTGGCTTAAGCTTTATTTGTTGTTCTTTCTCCAGGTCCTTTAAGTGTAAGGTTAGCTTGTGTACTTGAGATTTTTCTATTTTTTGAGAGAGGCTTGTATTGTGATGTACTTCCCTCTTAGTGCCTCCTTTCCTGTATCCCAAAGGTTTTAAAGATATGTGTTTTCATTCTCATTAGTTTCCATGAATTTTTAAAATTCTTCTTTAATTTCCTAGTTGACCTATTCATTCTTTAGTAGGAAGCTCTTTAACCTCCAAGTGTTTGAATTGCTCCCAAATTTCCTCTTGTGATTGAGCTCAGGATTCAAAGCATTGTGGCTTGAAAATATGCAGGGAATAATTCCAATCATTTGGTATCACCTGATTTGTGACCCAATATGTGATGTATTCTGGAGAAAGTTTCCAGCACGGTACTGGCACAGACAGACACAGAGATCAATGGACCAGAATAAAGAACCCAGAAATGGACCCTCAACTCTATGGTCAACTAATCTTTGACAAAGAAGGAAAAACATCCAATGGAAAAAAGACAGTCTCTTCAATTAATGGTGCTGGGAAAATCAGACAGCCGCATGCAGAAGAATGAAACTGGGCCATTCTCTTACACCATGCAAAAAGATTAACTCAAAATGGACAAAAAACCTAAATGTGGGACAGGAATCCATCAAAATCCTTGAGGTGAACATAAGCAGCAACCTCTTCGACCTTGGACACAGCAACTTCTTGCAAGACACATCTCTAACAGCAATTGAATCAAAAGCAAAAATGAACTACTGGGACCTCATCAAGATTAAAAATCTTCTGTACAGGAAAGGAAACAGCCAACAAAACTAAAATTCAACCTATGGAATGGAGGGAAATACTTGCAAATGGCATATCAAATAAAGGGCTGGTATCCAAAATCTATAAAGAACTTTTCAAACTCAACACCCAAAGAACAAATAATCTGGTCAGGAAATGGGCAGAAGAGATGAACAGACATTTCCCCAAAGAAGACATACAAATGGCAAACAGACACATGAAAAAATGCTAAATATCACTTATCATCAAGGAAATACAAATCAAAAGCACAATGTGAAACCACCTTACACCAGTTAGAATGGCAAAAATTGACAAGTCAGGAAACAACAAATGTTGGCAAGGATGTGGAGAAAGGGGAACACTCTTACACTGTTGGTAAGAATGCGAGCTGGTACAGCCACTCTGGAAAAAAGTATGAAGATTCCTCAAGAAGTTAAAAATAGAGCTACCCTGTGACCCAGCAGTTGTACTACTGGGTATGTACGTCAAAGATACAGATGCAGTGAAATGAAAGGGCATCTGCTCCCCAATGTTCATAGCAGCAATGCCCACAATAGCCAAACAGTGGAAGGAGCTGAGATTTCCTTCAATAGATGAATGGATAAAGACAATATGGTATACATAAAGATGATATATGTTATATATGTTATATATATGGAATATTGCTCAGTCATCAGAAAGGATGAATACTTACAATTTACATAGATGTGGATGGAACTGAAGGGTATTATGCTAAGTGAAATAAGTCAATCAGAGAAAGATAATTATAAGGATTCACTCATATGTGGAATATATGAAATAGCGCAGAGAGTCATAGGGGAAGGGAGAGAAAACTGAATGGGAAGAATCAAAGAGGGAGACAAACCATGAGAGACTCTTGACTCTTGAAAATAAACTGAAGGTTGTGGGAGGGTAGGGGGGTGGGGGAATGGGGTAACTGGGTGATAGGCATTGAGGAGGGCACATGATGTGATGAGCACAACTGATGAATAATTGTACACTACATCTGAAACTAATGATGTAGTATATGTTGGCTAACTGAATTTAAATAAAAAAAATTAAAAAAGAACTTTTCAAACTCAATACCCCCAAAACAAAAAATCCAGTCAATAAATGGCAGAAGACATGAGCAGTCATTTCTCCAAAGAAGACATAAAAATGGCTAACAGACACATGAGAAAATGCTCAACATCGCTCGTCATTAGAGAAATAAAAATCAAAACCACAATAAGATATCACCTCACACCAGTCAGAATGGCTAATATTAACAATTCAGGAAAGACCAGATGTTGGTGAGGATGTGGAGAAAGTGGAATCCTCTTACACTGTTGATGGGAACACAAACCGTGCAGCCACTCTGGAAAACAGTATGGAGATTCCTCAAGTAGTTAAAAATAGAACTACCCTACAACCCAGCAATTGCACTAGTTTTTTATCCAAAAGATACAAAAATATTGATTCAAAGGGGCACATGCACCTCAATGTTTGCAACAGCAAAGTCCCAATAGTCAAGCTGTGGAAAGAGCCCAGATTTCCATCAACAGATGAATGGATAAAGAAGATGTGGCATATATATACAATGAAATATAACTCAGCCATCAAAAAGAATGAAATCTTGCCTTTTGCAACAATGTAGATGGAACTAGAGGGTATTATGCTAAGCCAAATAAATCAATCAGAGAAAGACAAATACCATATGACTTCACTCATATGTGGAATTTAAGAAACAAAACAGGTGAACATAGGTGAAGGAAAGGAAAAATAAAACAATATAAAAATAGAGAGGGAGGCAAACCATAAAAGACTCTTAACTATAGGCAACAAACTGAGGGTGGCTGGAAGGGAGGTGAGTGGGGGAATGGGATAATTTGGTGTGGGCATTGAGGAGGGCTCTTGACGTAATGAGCACTGGGTGTTATATGCAACTGGTGAATCACTAAATTCTACCCCTGAAACTAATATTACATTATATGTT
The DNA here is from genome assembly GCF_017311325.1 of Ursus maritimus. Classification (NCBI taxonomy): domain Eukaryota; kingdom Metazoa; phylum Chordata; class Mammalia; order Carnivora; family Ursidae; genus Ursus; species Ursus maritimus. The sequence goes on from NW_024423319.1 coordinate 64,481,452, forward strand.
AACTAAAGTGAATTTAAATAAAATAAATTTTTAAAAAATATATACAAAGGTTTTATGTAACCCAATAGCAAAACAACAACAACTGATTAACAATGAGCAGAGAATCTGAATAGACATTTTTCCAGTAAAGACACAGAGAGCCAAGTGATGCAAAAACAAACAAAAAACCCCACCAACGATGCTCAACCTCACTAACCATCAGGGAAATGCAAATCAAAACCACAATGAAATATCACCTCACACATGTTAAAATGGCTATTATTGAAAGGACAAAAAGAATAAAAGGACAAAGAAGTTGTCGAAGATAGGGAGAAAAGGAAACCCTTGTGTACTGTTGGAAGGTATGTAAACTGGTGCAGCCAGTATGATAAGACTTTGAAGGTTTCCTTTAAATTAAAAATTAAACTATGATATGATCCTGCAATTACACTTCTTGTTATTTATCTGAAGGAAGTAAAAACACTAACTTGAAAACATATCTGCACCCCTATGTTCATTACAGCATTATTTACAAAAGTATAGACCTGGAAGCAACCTAAGCATCCATCAGTGAATGAATGGATGAAGAAAATGTGGTATGTATATACAATGGAATATTATTCAGCCACAGAAAAAAAGGAAGTCTTGCCATTTGTGACAACATAGATGGACTCTGAGAACATTCTGCTAAGTGAAATAAGTCAGATAGAGAAAGACAAATACCATTGATCTCACTTATATGTAGAATCTAAAAAAACAAACAAACAAAAACACACAAAAAACAAATATCAAACTCGTAGGTACAGAGAACAAATTAGTGGTTTCCAGGGCCAGAAATGAGGGTGGAGGGCAAAATGAATGAATGTGGTCAACAGGTACAACCATCTTGTTATAAAATAAGTAATTCCTGTGGATGTAATGTACAGTATGGTGACTGTACTTCATGACGCTGTGTTGTATATTTTAAGGCTACTAAGAGAATAGATCTTAACATTTTTTTATTACAACAAAAATTTTATAACTACCCATCATGGCGAAAGGTAACTAATTTTTTAAGAATTAACTTTTAATTGACTTTTATTATTACAAAAGCAATGTATGTTCATTAAAGAATTTTTTTTTGAAAAATCACTGATAATCTCCCAACCCAGAAACCATTGCTATTAACATTTTGGTGTATATTTGACCAACCATTATTCCATGTATAAACTTTTTTATTAACAAAATAGAGCTCCTACTGTATGTTTTGTCTCAGAACATGTTCCCCCCCACCCCCGGTGTTCATTTTGCAGTATATTGATATAACAAATCATTATGTTGTATGCTTGAAACTAATATAGTGTTATATGTCAATCATATCTCAATTGAAAATTGAGAGAGAAAATTTGCCCCTTTCCTGCCTTTTTGTTCTTTTCAGGCCCTCAACAGATTGGATGATGACCACCCACATTGGTGACAGCAGGGTTTTCTAGTCAGTCTACTGATTCAAGTGCTAACCTCTTCCATAAATACCCTCACAGATGCACACAAAAATAATGTTTTCTCGGCTATATGGGTATCCTGAAACCCAGTTAAATGGACACATACAATTAACAATTACAATTTAAATCATCACAGAAAGTTCTAAGACAACACTGTTTTAGATCCTATCTTCACCTACCCAGCCTTTCTATCACCTACCCCTACAATAGGTCAAAAATTAATCTTCCATAATTACAGACATAAAAAGTTTCTTCACAGCAAAGGAAACAGTCAACAAAACTAAGAGGCAACTCACAGAATGGGAGAAGATATTTGCAAATGTAACTACAGATAAAAGACTGGTATCCAAGATCTATAAAGAACTTCTCAAACTCAATACACCCCATCCCCCCACCAACCTCCCCTCCAGCAACCCTCAGTTTGTTTCCTATAGCTAAGAGTCTCTTATGGTTTGCCTCTCTCTCTGTTTTCATCTTATTTTATTTTTCCTTCCCTTCCCCTATGCTCACCTGTTTTGTTTCTTAAATTCCACATACAAGTGAAATCATACTCAGCCATCAAAAAGAATGAAATCTTGCGATTTGCAACAACGTGGATGGAACTAGAGGATATTACGCTAAGCAAAATAAGTCAGTCATATAAAGGCAATGTTTTGTACTCTGCTTTATAATTCAACTGCTTCAGAACTTGGGTAGGGAAGATGGTTCTATTTATTCTCCTCCTCAAAATCTCAACTCCTTGATGAAGTCCCAAAAATTCGTTTTTTCTTTTGTTTCCCTTGTCTTTGGAGACATGTCATGAAAGAAGTTGCTGTGGCTGATGTTGAAGAGGTTATTATGTTAAGTGAAATAAGTCAAGCAGAGAAAGACAATTATCATATGGTTTCACTCATTTATGGAACATAAGAAATAGCAGGGAGATTGGTAGGAGAAGGAAGGGAAGAATGAACGGGGGAGTAAACAGAAGGGGGAATGAACCACAAGAGACTATGGACTCTGGGAAACAAACTGAGGGCTTCAGAAGGGAGGTGGATGGGGGATTTGGATAGGCCAGTGATGGGTATTAAGGAGGGCACGTATTGCATGGAGAACTGGGTGTTATACACAAACAATGAATCATGGAGCACTACATCAAAAACTAATGATGTACTGTATGGTGGCCAACATAACATAATAAAAAAGAAGAAAAAGAACAACAACAACAAAAAGAGTCTGTTTTCTGAAGCATTTGACCAAGTACAGCATCCTTTCTTGATTAAAACTCTTCACAGTGTAGGGATAGAGGGTACATACCTCAATATCATAAAAGCCATCTATGAAAAACCCACAGCAAATATCATTCTCAATGGGGAAAAACTGACAGCTTTTCCCCTAAGGTCAGGAACACAGAAAGGATGTCCACTATCACCACTGCTGTTCAACATAGTACTAGAAGTCTTAGCCTCAGCAATCAGACAACAAAAAGGAATAAAAGGCATCCAAATCAGCAAAGAAGTCAAACTTTCATTCTTTGCAGATGATATGATACTTTATGTGGAAAACCCAAAAGACTTCATCCCAAAGCTGCTAGAACTCATACAGGAATTCAGTAAAATGGCAGTATATAAAAATTAATGCACAAAAATCAGTTGCATTTCTATACAACAACAACGAGACAGAAGAAAAGGAAATTAAGGAGTTGATCCTATTTACAATTGCACCAAAAACCACAGATACCTAGGAATAAATCTAACTAAAGAGGCAAAGGATCTGTACTCAGCAAACTATAATATACTCATGAAAGAAATTGAGGAAGAAACAAAGAAATGGAAAAATGTTCCTTGCTCATGGATTGGAAGAACAAATATTGTGAAAATGTCTATGCAACTTAGAGCAATCTACACATTCAATGCAATCCCTATGAAGATACCATCAACTTTTTTTTCACAGAAATGGAACAAATCATCCTAAAATTTGTATGGAACCAAGAAAAAACCCAAATAGCCAGAGGAATGTTGAAAAAGAAAACCAAAGCTGGTGGCATCACAATTCCGGACTTTAAGCTCTATTAAAAGCTATAATCATCAACACGGTATGGTACTGGCACAAAAAAAAGACACATTCATAAATGGAACAGAATAGAAAACTCAGAAATGGACTCTCAACTCTATGGTCAACTAATCTCCAACAAAGCAGGAAAGAATATCCAATGGGAAAAAGACAGTCTCTTTAACAAATGGTGTTGGGGAAATTGTACAGCCACATGCAGAAGAATGAAACTAGACCATTTCCTTACACCATTCACAAAAATAAACTCAAAATGGACCAAAGACCTAAGTGGGAGACAAGAATCCATCAAAATCCTTGAGGAGAACACAGTCAGCAGCCTCTTCGACCTCGGCTGCAGCAACTTCTTCCCAGACACGTCGCCAAAGGCAAGGGAAGCGAGGGCAAAAATGAACTATTGGGACTTCGTCAAGATTAAAAGCTTTTTTAAAAAATCAGTTTCTCATGAAATACTTTAATCCCTTTAGCACACTGGAAGGCACACATAGCTTTACAGGATTACAAAGCTTGCCAGCATGGAGATAGCACCTCTTCTGACCACTCTAATGCAAGTGATAGACAATTGTTTACCTTTCTTAGGGTTTGCTTCCCTCGGGTCTCAGAAATTTCACTATTCTTACTCTTCCCCATGGTGCTGTCATCTTACCAGACCATTTTTTTTTATTTTTTATAAAAATTTTTTATTATGCTATGTTAGTCACATAGAGTACATCCCAAGTTTTTGATGTAAAGTTCCATGATTCATTAGTTGCGTATAACACCCAGTGCACCATGCAATACGTGCCCTCCTTACTACCCATCACCAGCCTATCCCATTCCCTCAACCCTCTCCCCTCTGAAGCCCTCAGTTTGTTTCTCAGAGTCCATAGTCTCTCTCCTGCTTCGTTCTCCCTTCTTTTTAGCCCCCCTTCCTTATTCCCTTTCTTCTCCGACTGATCTTCCTACTTTTTATGTTCCATAAATGAGTGAAACCATAGGATAATTGTCTTTCTCTGCTTGACTTATTTCACTTAGCATTATCTCCTCCAGTCCTGTCCATGTTGCTGCAAATGTTGTGAAATCGTTCTTTCTGATAGCTGAGTAATATTCCATTGTATATATGGACCACATCTTCTTAATCCAGTCATCTGTTGAAGGGCATCTCGGCTCCTTCCACAATTTCGCTATTGTGGACAATGCTGCTATGAACATTGGGGTGCATATGGCCCTTCTCTTCACTAAATCTGTATCTTTGGGCTAAATACCCAGTAGTGCAATTGCTGGGTCATAGGGTAGCTCAATTTTTAACTTTTCAAGGGGCCTCCACACTGTTTTCCAAAGTGGCTGTACCAACTTGCATTCCCACGAACAGTGTAAAAGGGATCCCCTTTCTCCACATCCTCTCCAACATTTGTTGTTTCTTGCCTTGTCAGTTTTTGCCATTCTAACGGGTATAAGGTGGTATCTCAAGGTGGGTTTGATTTGAATTTCCCTGAAAGCTTTTGCACAGCCAAGGAAACAGTCAACAAAACCAAAAGACAACAACAGAATGGGAGACGATATTTGCAAATAGCATATCAGATAAAGGGCTAGTATCCAAAATCTATAAAGAACTTATCAAACTCAACACCCAAAGAACAAATAATCCAATCAAGAAATGGGCAGAAGACATGAACAGACCTTTCTCCAAAGAAGGCATCCAAATGGGCAACAGACACATGAAAAAGTGCTCAACATCCCTTGGCATCAGGGAAATCCAAATCAAAACCACAATGAGACACCACTTCACACCAGTCAGAATGGCTAAAATTAACAAGTCAGGAAATGACGGATGTCGGCAAGGATGTGGAGAAAGGGGAACCCTCCTACACTGTTGGTGGAAATGCAAGCTGGTGCAGCCACTCTGGCAAACTGTATGGAGGTTCCTCAAAAAGTTAAAAATAGAGCTACCTTATGACCCAGCAATTGCACTACTGAGTATTTTCCCGAAAGATACAAATGTAATGATCTGAAGGGGCACACGCTCCCCAAAATTCATAGCAGCGATGTCCACAATAGCCGAACTGTGGAAAGAGCCCAGATGTTCATCGACAGATGAATCGATAAAGAAGATGTGGTATATATGTATACAATGGAATATTATGCAGCCATCAAAAAATGTAATCATGGATGGAACTAGAGGATATTATGCTAAGAGAAATAAGTCAATCAGAGAAAGACAATTATCGTATGATCTCACTGATATGTGGAATTTGAGAAACATGGCAGAGGATCATAGGAGAAGAGAGGAAAAAATGAAACAAGAAGAAACCAGAGAAGGAGACAAACCATAAGAGACTCTTAACCTCAGGAAACAAACTAAGGGTTGCTAGATTGGAGGGGGTGGCTGGGTGTTGGACATTGGGAAGGGTATGTGTTGTGGTGAGCACTGTATTTTGTAAGACTGGTGAATCACAGACCTGTACCCCTGAAACAAATAATACGTTTTATGTTAATAACTTAAAAAATTAAAATAAGAAAAGCCTGTTTTCTGGTTTGCCACTCTTTTTCTTTTTCTCCTATGTTCGTCTGTTTTGTTTCTTAAATTCCACATATGAATGAAATCATATGGCATTTGTCTTTATCTGACTGACTTATTTTCTTAGTATAATACTCTGAACCTCCATCCACATCATTGAAAATGGCAAGGGTTCATTTTTTATGGCTGAGTAATATTCCATTGTACGTATAAGCCACATCTTTATGCATTCATCAGTCAATGGACACAGGGGCTCTTTCCATATTTTGACTGTTCTTGTTAATGTTGCTATAAACATCAGGGTGAATGTATCCCTTCAAATCAGTATTTTTGTATCCTTTGGGTAAATACCTGGTAGTTGGGCAGGTGCATAATAGGCAATTGCTGGGTAATAGGGTAGTTCTATTTTTAACTTTGTGAGGAACCTCAATACTGTTTCCCAGAGTGGCTGCACCAGGTTGCTTCCCACCAACAGTGTATGAGGGTTCCCCTTTCTCTGCATCCTCACCAAAACGTGTTATTTCCTGTGCCTGAATTTCAGCCATTCTGACAGGTGTAAGGGTATATCTCATTGTAGTTTTGATTTGTATTTCCCTGAGGCTAAGTGATGTTGAGCAGCTTTTCATGTGTCTGTTAGCCATCTCTATGTCTTCTTTGGAAAAGTGTCTATCATGTCTTCTGCTCGTTTCTTAATTGGATTATTTGATTCTGGGGTATTGAATTTGATAAGTTCTTTATAGATTTGGGGTACTAACCCTTTATCAGATATGCCATTTGGAAATATCTTCTCCCATTCTGAAGGTTTCCTTTTAGTTTTGTTGATTGTTTCCCTAGCTGTGCAGAAGCTTCTTATCTTGATGAAGTCCCAATAGTTTATTTTGCTTTTGTTTCCTTTGACTCAGGAGACATATCTAGTAAGAAGTCACTACAGCCAAGGTCAAAGAGGTTACTGCTTATGTTCTCCTCTAGAACTTTCATGGTTTCCTGTATCACACTTAGATCTTTCATCCATTTTGAGTTTATTTTTGTGTATGGTGTAAGAAAGTGGTCCAGTTTCATGCTTTTGCATGTTGTTCTCCAGTTTTCTCAGCACCATTTGTTGAGGAGACTGTCTTTTTTTCCATTGGATATGTAAAGTTGTGGGTCCATTTCTGGGTCTTCTATTCTGTCCTATTGAACTATGTGTCTGTTTTCGTGCCAGTATCATACTGTCTTGATGACTACAGCTTTGTAATATAGCTTGAAGTCCAGAATCATGATGCCTTCTGCTTTACTTTTCTTTTTCAAGATTGCTTTAGCTATTTGGGGTCTTTTGTGGTTTCACACAAATTTTAGGATTATTTCTTCTAGCTCTGTGAAAAATGCTGGTGGTATTTTGATAGGCATTGCATTAAATGTGTAGATTGCTTTGGTTCTGGGTTTCTTTATTGTTGATCTTTAGTTTTGTACCATTGTGTTTGGAAAATATACTTAGTATGATTTCAGTCTTCTTAAATATATCTGTTGTGTTTTCCTCTATGTGATTTAACCAGGGAATTCTTCTGTATGTATAAATTTTGAATTACTATATTGTATACCTGAAACTAATATAACATCGTATGTTAACTATACTGGAATTAAAATTCAATACTTAATAACAAAAAAAAAAACATAAGCCAACTCATCCAAAATCCAAATAAAGACAGAAACTAGTAAACACACACACACACACACACACACACACACACACACACACACACACTTAAAGTCTAAATAACCCAGTAAGCAAAGTCTGCTTCCTAGTAACCAAGATGTAAGACCTATGGGTCAAATCTTAGTTATTTAGCTTATTTCTAGGATTACTATTCAGCTAACTGTACTGTCTTCCCCTTCATAGAATCTGAAGTCCGCACAATTACCATTTTCCTGGGACACTGGCTGCTTGCTTTCCTCTATACACAGCCCAGTCAGAGTAAAGGGAGAGAAATTTTTCAGGAGAATTCTTGTTGGCCAAAATTTTAAGCACTGATATATATTGTGTGTTAATAAAACTAACTCCATTTTAACAGAGATAAGTGTTAGCCAAACTAAACCTAATTTAGTCTGCCAGTATATGTGAGGACTCATGGGTCTCATAAGCACTGGGTGGGGGGGTAAAATGTGAATGACTTCTCAGTTATTATGTCCTAAAACTTCCCAGCCAAAACTTGTGACCTAGAGTACATTGCAAAAATCTGCTTTCTCTATAGTTTTCTCTTCACAGGTTAAACTTTAACTGAAGATAAACAGTATGCTTTCTTATGGTCAATGATATCAACTGTTATTGTGAATCTGAGGACAAAACTTATCTCGGCATTACATTAGTTTACGCATTTGATTGGTTGAATAACATATCATTGAGTATGAAGGGGCGCCTGGGTGGCACAGCGGTTAAGCATCTGCCTTCGGCTCAGGGCGTGATCCCGGCGTTATGGGATCGAGCCCCACATCAGGCTCCTCCGCTATGAGCCTGCTTCTTCCTCTCCCACTCCCCGTGCTTGTGTTCCCTCTCTCGCTGGCTGTCTCTATCTGTCGAATAAATAAATAAAATCTTAAAAAAAACATATCATTGAGTATGAAGTGTATAGTAATATATATCAATGAAAGAAGAGGTAGTTTGATATTTTACTGTCCAATAGCACCTTTTGGTGAGTTTGCCAAAGGAATAATCCTTCTAGTTGTCGAAAACACATTTTTCCAAAGGTGGAGTAGAGAAGAATTCTGGGAATTAAGTCTCTAATGGTAGATTACGGCTTGAAATAATTTCCCCTTTGTAACATTTTCTAATTCACATTAAAAAATACTGCTTTTGCATTCCACCCAGAACAATTTTGGACACAAAAACACTCCTTTTTCCTTTTTATCTTTAATACAACTGAGAAATACTATGTTTTTCTAATGTTTCCAAAAACATTATTAAACATTACTGAAAACAAAAGTGGATGAGAGCAAATAAAGTAAAAAATTGAGCATTAAAAAATGACCAAGTTGGCAAACATCTGTCTTCTCAACCTCTCATAGCTTCTCTGATTCACAAACTCAATTTCACATGATGAGGAACTCAGTAGAAATTTCCTTTTTGTAAACTTTTAGATTCACCTCTTCACTTCCCTTTTCTTATTTGCGCCTTCCCTACACTGCAGAGAGACTGTGATAGGCAGCTTTTTTGGAAGAAAACAGTGGGTGGAGAGTCAGATCAAGAGTGTTTTCATGAGTAATCATAAAACTCTCGTATTTCTCTTAGAAAAGCAGAATAGAAAGGGGCACTGAAACCTCTAACTTCTTCCTCACTTGAGAAAGACAAAGGTTCTTCTTTCACAAAACCAGAAAGAGTGAGGCCTCAGGAGGCATTTCTCAAAAATGTATTATGAAATTCCAATGATACAATAAATGTGAAGTAAAAATAAGGGCTAATAGATTATCCTGGTGATTAGAAATACCCTCAAAGTATCACATTCCCTTAAGATGTTTGTGTAATTATGCTGCATCTGGCATAAAACAATAAAGATTCATTCCATTTTTTTGTCTCTGGCCTCATAATGTGGTTTTGTTATATTACGCATACATGTTTGGTGAGTCAAAATGATCAACTCAGTCATACTTTAGTAATCTGGAGAAATTCATCTATTTCTTTCAAAGCAGTCATCTGATATTAGCTAACTTTCAAAGGAGTCATCTAATATAGAACATATTATTATACTATTATGGCATTGCTAAGCCAAGTAAAATATAGATAGACCATGAATTTGATGTTGAGATTAAACTATGGCCACCAGTTTTCAAAACTGATTCATCTTTTTTCCTCCCTAAGTTTACATGAACACTGGAATGTAACTGGAGCTAATGGCGATTACTCCAAGACAGAGATTATTCCAAGAGTTATTACTATAATTCATGGTAGTGCTAATAAAATGTCCGAACTCAGTGTCTCAATGCTTACAAACTTCCTAACTGGAGCTGAATTCAGTCTTCCAAAATATATGAGGACAGTCAGAGAGAAGGAAAGGCATAATGTCAGATAAAATAGCTGATGTAGGACTTTTACCTCTTCCCTTTCTCCCATATTATTTCAATTACTACTCTGTGTTTTTGTTTAGCCTCATATTTAGATTATACTGTACTTAACATATCCTTGGTGCCCAGATTTATCTGCGTGTAATAAAAATGTGAACTTAAGTCCAGGCTATAACACAGCAGGGTTGCAAAAACTTTTGAGTCCCTGCTCCAATAAAAATTTCAGCTCACCTCACTAAAAATAATTATGTTCATAGGAGTTCAAAGAATTTCACAATCTTTGGATGATAATAGATATATGGGATGAAAAGTGTTGAGGCAAAAATCAGATTAGAGCTGATTTCTTGATATGAAAGAGATAAAAGTAGTGCAAAAGGTATAATGGAAATCATGTGGAAACCTAGAGGAAGCTTGCAGTGCTTTGAGCAAACATAAAATCGATCACAATAAATGGCCTGTGAGAGCTAAATATAGGTGAACACTAAAATGAAAAGAAAGGGTTTGTCCTTTTTCAAAACACTGCTATCCATTTGCTTCATCATTTAAATGTATTTTGAAATATTTTGTGGTGGGGGAACTCCAATACATAAAACACATGAAAGCAGATCTGGTCTGATTTGAAAGAAAGCTGGGAGACCAAGAGAACTGTTGGTTGGTCTCTTCTTTTTACCTTCTTTATTTTCTCTAGTCCCTAAGATACCTCAATGGAACCCCAGAGCTCTACAAAACACAGCTTACAGATCTTTGCATCGGTCCAATCTGCTCATTTTGTATATGGATAAACACATGAGAAGAAACAGGACCAGTGGGGTCAACATTATACCAGATGTTTGACAAGAGATAATGCTGTAGATTCAGACTACCTGAGTTTGGACCTAACTCTGCTACTTAATAGCTGGGTGACCTTGAGTATTACTTAACTTCACTTGCTTCATCTGTGAAATATAGATAAAAACAATGAGTTAGTATACATAAAGTATTTAGATTAACACCTGGCACACACAGTGTATGTATATATAGTGTATGTGTGTGTCTAGGACTATAGCCCAGGAATTTTTGTAATATACTATGCTTCTTTTCACGTACTTCAAAATCAAAATTTCAAGTGAATTTTGGGCTATACCTGACATTTCATCATGTGACTAGAGAAGTATTCTGTGAGATTTTTTTCATCAGCTGTCCTGAGCCTTGTTTTTGTGAACAGACCATGATCGGCTTTGGAAGCAAGCAGATCCAGTTTTGATATCAGGCCCATTACATGTAACTCTTTGTTCTTATGTAAGTTTCTTGATCCCTTTGGATTTCAATTTCCATATTTTAAAAATGGTGATAATACTGTCTCATGGAGCATGACGATGGAACAGAACTTTTTAGGGGCCAAAAGCATTACTCTGTGGGAGTGTGATAAGTACAGTCAAGCCCTAAAAGGCAATAAACATGAAGGAAAAAAGCAGAAAAGTTTAGGATAATCTTAGGTAATCTAGCCAGGATTAGTGGATTAAAGTGAAACAAAAGAAAGGGTAGACCAAGGAGAAGGAAAAATTGAAAGCATGTGGTATTAAACCATGGAATGATCATTCCCAAGGGAAGATGTGGAAGTCCCTTGGTTTGAGTCATTTCAATTGAATTGAAATAAAGTAAAGTAGAATCTATCTGGGGAGCAATCTTACCCTGGCTGAGAAACCAAGAGGATGAGCTAATAAGGGATTTGTATCCTTTTTTTGAGCCAGGGGTGGAAATATCTCCTAGAGGCACATCTGCATGGATTCTGAGCCAGCTGGGGATGATAAGAAGCAAGACAAACCCACAAATAGGGAGAAAAAGAAAGAAGGAATGTAGAACAGGAATAATGGAAAAGAACGAGGAAAGATAGGTAAGAAAAGGACAAAGAAAATGGAGAGGAGGAGGAATGAAAAGAAAAGAGAGTGAAGCAGAAAACAAAGAAAAAAGAGAGTGGAACAATTGAGAAAGACTGAAATCAGAGTGTTGATAAAAAAAGAGTGTTGAGGTGTTACTAGGCCCACTGATGCTGATATCCACTGTTCATTAATGATACATCTTCTCATTACATAGGCCCTGTGACCTGGGACTTAGCATCAGAAAACAATTGGTTCCTAGCAGCTGATTAAATAAACAAGTCCAAGCCCGGAGATGATTAGATGGAGACATCTTTTTCCCTCCCCACTGAAAGAAATGTCCTTTTTTCCCCTCCTCTTCAAAAGCTAAACAATGCTTGTTTCCTAGAAACAGCTGGGAGTATAGGGAAGAATATCAGCTGTTTTTGCCAGCCCCAGAGTTCATTCCAGGGATCCAATTCCCTTTCCCATTATACTAGTTCTTTAGCCAGCCCATTTGCAGAGATGAAGTTCCCCACCCAACATACCTGTGCCAAAGAAAGTAGAGGCTTTTGTACTCTTTCAAAGTCCCCAGGCTTTGGACAATGATCTCTATCCTGAGGTGGCACCACCAAAACACTCTTGTACAAAAAGAGAACACTTTTCTAAAAGTTTGCATTTGGAAAGTACTGAGAGCATTTGCATAAGACACTGACCATCTTATTGGCCTTTATATGTTCTATCTCTGGTTCTGCTGCACCCAGCTCCTTTCCCCCAATTTCTTATGAAGCTCCTGCTGTTCTATCTGCACTTTCTTACCTTCAACAACTCATTGTGTTCAACCATCTCTTTCCATTTTCTTTTCACATGGCTCTTATGGGAAAAGTAGATGATGCTAGAGGTGATTGTAAAGGTTAACAATCCTTAGTCAGAGCCCCTAGATGAAATTACTCAGCAAATCTACCTCCTCCCACCTCGGGGAAGCTGTCCTTCTTTAAACTCTATCAGAGACCAAATATGCTCAGACCAGTGAACATAACAACACTAACAAATAATAAACTTGTATTTTTCCGTGGCACTTCACAACTTACCGCACAGCTTTATATTCATTATCACATTTAAATCTCAACAACCTTATGATACTGTCTTTTAAATATTCAATTGGTACTTGTAGAGGCAGAAAAGAATGTACTGATGAAAGAGATGTAAATTTTGAATCTTGGAAAACAATCACAACAGTGTTGGGTTTAAAATGGAGTCTTCTCTTCCTTCTCCTACCGATCTTCCTACTTCTTATGTTCCATAAATGAGTGAAACCATATGATAATTGTCTTTCTCTGCTTGACTTATTTCGCTTAGCATTATCTCCTCCAGTCCCATCCATGTTGCAGCAAATGTTGAGAAATCATTCTTTTTGATGGCTGAGTAATATTCCACTGTATATATGGACCACATCTTCTTAGTCCAGTCATCTGTTGAAGGGCATCTCGGCTCTTTCCACAATTTAGCTATTGTGGACAATGCTGCTATGAACATTGGGGTGCATGTGGCCACTTTTTTTCCTCTAGCTCATTCCACACATAAGCCCTGGCCTGCGAGAGGGCACCCACGTTCAGACGTGACCTGGCCCTTCAGAGCACTGCTTCACTCACTGTGCAATCTCAGTAATGAAACAAGACACTGGATTTCCCTGTGGAGCTGGCTGCTCAGATATTCATGCCCATGGAAAGAAGAAACAGGACAGGTCTTCCATGAGACTGAGCCAGCCCTTTATCAGCACTGAAACAAGCCAACTGACTCCAGCCCACCAAGACTAAATTGGGTGCTGTAAGTAATCTCACTAAAGGTGAGTGCCTTTACTATGTCAACAATATTCCTTTCAAACGGTCTGAAATATCTGGAAAGGCTAAGAAATCAGGCAATGACTAAAGCTTAGTGGTACACCAACTAGCCCATATTATAAACAGAAGGGGGAATGAACCATGAGAGACTATGGACTCTGGGAAACAAACTGAGGGCTTCAGAGGGGAGGGGATGGGGGAATGGGATAGGCTGATGATGGGTATTAAGGAGAGCACGTATTGCATGGTGCACTGGGTGTTATACGCAAGTAATGAATCATGGAACTTTACATCAAAAACCAGGTATGTACTGTATGGTGGCTAACATAATATAATTAAAATAATTATTATAAAAAAATAAAAATAAATAAAATGGAGTCTTCAAGTAGGCTATCAGATATTTGTCCAGTGGCCAGTGAACAGGACCAGCCTTACTAATGGTGGTATACAAGTATTCCCTGACTTGGAATTGTAGACCTCATGATTAAAATTCCTTTCCACTAACTTGACCACTGATATGAATGATTGACTCTCAGGATTTCTGATTGACTCTCAGGTACTCTGATCATTTGGATAATTTTATCCAGTTCCTCACCTGATATCTGACCCTCTCTACATTATTCCTATCAAATAGTAATTGGGTCTTTCCTCAAAAACTTTAAACAGTGGGAACCCACTAATTTTTGAGGCATTCTATGCCTCTAAAACCTAGCTGGATCTTTCTATTAACTAGAAATCTATCCCTTTATTACATGTGACTACCAAAACCCACTATACCTGTTGATCTGGGTTTGAAGTCATTCTTCTTCCCCACGAGAGCCCTTCAAACAGCTCAAAACAGGGGTCCAGACCTTTCTGGGGTTCTTATGCCAGCTACTCATCCCTGAGCCCTTCTGCTCTTCTTCATATGGCATAGTTCAGAGTACCCTCATCATCCTGGTTACAGCCCTAAAACCTCTCCAACCTCTCTGTGTCCCCCTAATATGTGACACTTAGCTCTGAGCACCACATTCCTGCTTTACTCTGAAAGGTAAGAAGCACTGTGAGCCTATCACCACCCACTTCCTGGATTTTGAATTCCTGTCCATGCAGCCCCATCATAAGGCTGACTCACACAGGCCCAATAACTGGGAACTGCTTTAAGATATGTGCATTTAACTGGGAAACAATTTTATATCTCCTGGAAAGATCACACTTTACCCAGCCTATTCATTTTGCTACTCAAACCGTTATTATCCTGAAGAGAACAATTCCCAGTACTGTTAAACTTTACTGAATTATTGTGTTTGAACTGGAAGAGATTTTAGGAAACAGAGGCTCAGGGAGGTGAAATTGTCTCCCCAAGATCATACAGGGAGTTAGTAGCTGAGCATAGCCTAGAACTCAGATCCCTGAAGCTCAGGCCAGAGCTGCTTAGAAGAGTCAGCCTTAGATGACTCTTCAGCTCTTGTCTTTTAGGACATACTGCATCAGTGGAAAGATCCCCAAAAGATGCCAAATATTTCTTTCCTGACCCAATACCCTCCCTATACCTTGTACACTATTTCCTGGCTTTCTCCAAACCAAAACATGGGTGAATTTTAGCATAAATTAATACAGGGCCTAAGGAATCCCAAGAAACATAAGCATGTACTAGAAATGCTGCCACCAAAAAGTTTAAAATTCTGCCGAATACATGGTACTTGATTGGCCCCATGCTCTTTAGGCTGATGCCAGGCCCAAGACCTAAAGGAACTATTTACTGGGGGAAGTTCAACTAGACAACAGAGTGTGGTAAGTACATTCAAGGCTTAGAACCCTTATGGTAAACACAAAGTCTTACCAAAATAGCTTCCTTGACCCAGACTCAGGCAGTCATGGATGGTTCTCCCCAACATGTAAAATTGTGGCAGTTGGCAAGAATCCAAAGGAGCTCAGGCAGTAAGTCCAAAAATCGGCTTGTCCTTCAATTTTCCTTCATTTTCTGAATGTTTTAAGTTTCTATGGAGTGGTGAAACTTCTGAGTAAAGATGGCAAATTGAATGCAGACATCTAATTTCTTTGCCTTTTGAAATCTCATTAAGTCTAGAACAAAGGGATCTTTGTGAAGAAACTTAAATCCACAAGGAGGAGAGAAGGTGGATGCAATTACGTTTGATGAGCCAGAATACAGATGGACAGGTCGCAGCCAGCTTAGCATGTTCAAGAAAACATAATCCTATGTTGGCAATAAGGGAAAGGTAACAAATTAGTTTTACACTGAATCATCCTTTAAAAAGCTCAGAAATGGTAGCCATAGTTAATTTGGCAGTAAAAAAATACAAACAGGGAAATCATCAAATCATTTAAAAAATTCAAGAAAGTACCCCAGGACTGAAAACCATGGGTTTCTAGAAAAGGCCCACAGAGTGCCCATAACAATGGGGAAAAAATAGATCTACAACAAGTGAAATTGTATGATTTCAGAGTGCTTGCAGAAAAGAAAAAAAATGCTTCCAGAGAAATACAAACAGTCCACATGTAAAAAAAAAATCAAGCAGAGAAAGACAATTATCATATGATTTCTCTCATCTATGGAACATAAGAAGTAGGAAGATCAGTAGGGGAAGAAAGGGATAAAGAAAGGGGGGGTAATCAGAAGGGGGAATGAAGCATGAGAGACTATGGACCCTGAGAAACAAACTGAGGGCTTCAGAGGGGAGGGGGGTGGGGGAATGGGATGGACTGTGATGGGTAGTGAGGAGGGCACGTGTTGCATGGTGCCCTGGGTGTTATACGCAACTAATGAAGCATCGAGCTTTACAGCAGAAACCAGGGACGTACTGTACGATGACTAACATAATATAATAAAAAGACATTTAAAAAAAACTAAGGATGTACTGTATGGTGACTAACATAACATAATAAAAAATTATTATAAAAAATTAAAAAAATCAAGAATTAGAATGACTAGATTTCTCAATAGGCAACACTAGAAACTAACAATGAAGAAGAAGTACTTTCAAAATTCTGAAGGAAAATTATTTCCAACCTTGAATTTTATGACCAAATATTAAGGTAGCATGAAAACATTTTCAGATATGTGAACTATGGATTGAATTATGTTCCCTTCAAGTTCGTATGTTGAAGTCCAACCCACCCATACCTCAGAACGTGACTTTATTTAGAAATAAGATTGTTGAAGATATCTTTAATATGAGTTCATATGACAGTAGGGTGAGCCCTTAATACAATATGATTGATATCCTTATAAAAGGGGAAATGTGTTTTTTTAATTTTTTTTAAATTTGAGAATAGTCAAAACACAATGTTACATTAGTTTCAGGTATACAACATAGTGAGTTGAGAAGTTTATACATTATGCTATGCTCGGCACAAATATACCTATCATTTGTCACCATACAACACTATCACAGTACCATTGACAATTTCCAAGCTGTGACTTTTATTCCTGTAACTTATTCATTCCATAACTGGAAGCTTGTATCTTCCACTCCCTTTCACCCATTTTGCCCATTCCCCTGCCCCTTTTGTTCTCTGTATGTATAGGTCTGATTCTGCTGTTTGTTTATTTGTTTAGCCATTCTTTAATATTTCACATATAAGTAAAATCATATGGTATTTGTCTTTCTTGGTCCAACTTATTTCACTTAGTATAATACCTTCTAGATCCCTCTATTTTGTCACAAATGGTACAAACTCATCTTTTTTATGGCTGCATAATATTCCTGTGTGTGTGACATCTTCCTTATCCATTCATTTTACCAATAGATTAAAAAGGGACATTTGAACAGAGATACACACACAGTGAGAATGCCACATGAACATGAAGGCAGAGATTGAGGTGATGTGTCTACAAGAAAAAGAATGCCTAAGATTATCAGAAATCCATGAGAAGTTAGGAAAGCACTATGGAACAGTTTCTCCCTCACAACTCCCAAACGAAATCACACTTGCTGACACCGTAATTTTGGATATCTAGCCTCCAAAACTGTGAAACAACACACTCCTGTTAGATAAGCCATACAGTTTATGTACTTTGTTAAAGCAGTTGTAGCAAACTAATATATGAAGTTTCAAAAAACAACAATGACAACAACAACAAAACAAAACAAACAAACAAAAAACAAAACAAAACCTGCTACCATGCACCATGCCTCATGTAGCAACTAGAAGATGTGTCCCCACAAAAATTAGGAAAAAATGAAAAAAAAAAACAGGATACACAAAACTGAAAATAAAACACATGAAAGGGCCCAAGGGAATCCCTAGGATAATGGTGAAGAAGGATCTCAGCTTTGCACCAAGTATTGAAAGCAACTGGTCTAGACTAGCACAGTGGTGTTCAGGACAGACATGTCAAAGGCAGTCATCAGGATTTCTGCTGCTATGAGACCATTTATTTTTGCAATCTGAGGGCTGAAAGCCTAGGTGGCTTTGGCCCAGATTCTTCAGAGTACTTGGATTTTGTAGATCAAGTGTTCTTGAAGTTATTTTCCCTTTCATTCTCTCTAGATCAATTGAGAATAACATAAAATTCTCACTCTGCCTACCTACATTGGACTGTGATACGTGTTTAAAAATACAATTTTATTGTGTTAATTTACTGAAATTCTGTTACAGTCACTAGCATACCTGACTAATAAACCCCAAATAAAGTGTTTTTGCTTTGATCTGCTCCTGAAAGGAGATGGGCCATGGTGAGTTTAGAAGGGAAAAAAATATATAAATCAGCCCATTCCTTGTCAGATGTCTAATATCTCACTAGTGCCCTGCCATATATCCCAAGTTGGTAAGCCTAAGTTTTCTGGGGCTCACTAAAGGCTTTGCCTAGAATGGGTTTGCACTCTCAGAGAAACTAAAGCTAGACTATGACACTCAAAGGCTCTTTACAGCTTTAATCTGTGGCAATACTGTCCTTCCCTTACACAACGTGGGCTGTGCTTTCCCTCAGTTTTCATACTGATAACGCTTCACATTTATTTATATTTAAACATTTGTTTAAAAATAACACAATGTTTGATGAAAGTATAGAGGAATACAGAACAGGAGAAGAAAAATCAAGAAGGCTGAGGAGGTCAGAAGATATGGTTAATGTTGTAATCAACAGATTTTTTTTATTCTTTTCAAAGCTTTTTCATTCTTTAGTAGTCCACCTCACATCACACACCTATACACCCTTTTTGACATTGCAGACTTTCTTGATGACCCCAGTCCACACTGAATGCTGAGTTTGGCACACAATTTAAATTTGACAGGAAATGTAAAAGTAACGCAGTCTACCCTCTGTGTTTTACGAGTTCAAAAATTGAGATGTACCTTGCACAAAGACACATGGATATTAAATGGCCAAGCTGGAATGTTGACTGAGATCAGTCTGCAAACATGCCCTTTAAATTGTTATGCTTTATAGCCTTCTCAGACCTAAAGTCTAGCAAGGTGAACCATCAAGAAAAAGGAATCTGCATGATCTAAAGAAAGTGAGTACCTGGACTGGAGTCAGGTTTGCAGTGAAGAACCCACCGAACATACAATGAAGCCTTTTAGATGGCATAAAATAGAAAGGTATTCAGGAAGACCACACCAGGAACTTTGTAACTTTGTAAAACCTTAAGCTTTTGTCAGTGTTCAAGTTTGCTATTTTTGTTTCCTTTATCCATTCTTAATGGTAAATATCCGTAAAGCACAAACGACCAGTGACTTTATTTGAAGAGAGAGGAAGGGAGATAGGAGTTGGATAAATGATGTCCTACTTTTCTTTTTTAAGATTTTATTTATTTGTTTAACAGAGAGAGAGCACGCGTGCGTGCATGAGCCAGGGGGAAAGGCAGAGGGAGAGGGAGAAGCAGACTCCCTGATGAGTAGGGAGCACAACGCAGGGCTTGACCTAGGAACTCTATATTCATTACCTCAACTGAAGGCAGACACTTAACTGACTGAGCCACCCAGGCACCCCAACTTCTCAGTTAGGTATGGTTTGAAGAAGAGTCTTTCCCAAAATATACGAAATGATGGTAGCTCTCATTGCATAAATACTATGATCTAGGAGTGGTGGATTCTACATCTAATATGGTCATAAGAAAGACTGAGTTAAAGATAGCTTCAACTAAGGAGTGAACCAGGGACTGAAGGGACTTACTTCGTTTTACAATTTGAAATGTTCTGAAGCATTCTGGCCCACTACTTAAGTGATATTTGAAATGTTCTGAAGCATTCTGGCCCACTACTTAAGAGTGCCCTGGCCACTCTTTGGGTTATTGCTTTTATTGTACAATATATTGCAATTTGTTGTGGCAATAGTGGGAATCTTGTAGTTCCTGTACTACTTATTCCTTTTCCATATCTGTGTGGAACGGATTTCTGAGCATGGTGTAGTAAGTAAAAATTTGTAAACTAGATGTAGAAGAGTGATGGAAGACTAAGTGGATTTTTATAAATAGTGGAGATGGAGGCAGGGCCCTTGGTAATCTGGACTTTTTATTTTTACTTTTTTATTTTTATTTTTTTGGCTGTGAGAATTTGTTTTCACAGACAAGCACTGCCTGCCACCAGCCAGAGGAAGCAGGCACAAATCTCAGGCCCCCATGTGATGAAGGGGCAAGCCTCTGTTGGCCACCACTGAGTTTCTCAAGGAGGTACTACAGGGATGGCCCAGGCCGACCACTAACCTCTCTGAGTGGGGAGGTGGGTTGCTGGGCCAGGAGAGGGTAAAGGAGGGAGGTGGAGTCTGGGGCCAATGCAGTTCAACTCAAAGGGTACAGATGGTGTGGGCGCGGAGGTGATGAGTCAGCAGGGAGGGAAGACATGATTGCAGGCAGCCCCAGGATGCTCCTTCTGCTTTCCAGAGTTGGGCGGCCCACACTTAACAGTCTGCCCTACACCCCACTCCAGCCCAAACTGCTGGGGCTGTGGGCAGGGCCAGACTCTTTGCGGAGACATACTGGCTAGGTGGCTGCCCCCCTCTAGGCCTGTTTCCTCCACTTCAGAGAAGTCCCTCCAGGGTTGGACTTTGTAAAAATTAAATCAGGAAAAAAAAACCTAAAATATAAAAGAAAAAAATCCAGATTATATGCACCGGGTTGAACTTTTTGATTAGTTGTGCCTGCTCCAGGTGCCAGACACCTGATAGCTAATTTCTCATTCTTTAAAGGTGATCCCCGAGCAAGGAAGGCTTCCTGGAGTTAGGAGGCAGCCCTTCTGTGTGTCTGGGTTCCCCAGGCTGCACAGAGCTCTGGTGTCCTGGCCACAGCTGGCTGCACAGCAGGAAAAGCTTTGTCAAGAGCCTCTCACTCAGCCTGAACCACATTCCTTGAAAATTGGCTAATACAGTCACTGATTTTAAAGACTTTTAAAATGAAAACAGTAATAGAAACCATTGATTCGGGAGGAGTTAAGATGGCGGAGGAGTAGGAGACACCTTTTTCAGCCGGTCCCCCGAGTCGAGCTGGATAGGTACCAGACCAGCCTAAACAACCACGGAATCAGCCTGAGACGCAGGAAGACGCATCTGGATCTCTACAAATGAACATCTCCAGCGCTGAGTATTGAGGTACGAAGCGGGGAGCCATGAAACTGTGCACAGATATCGGAAGATAAACGGAAGGGGGAAGGAGCCGCCGCGTTCGGGCGCCGGGAAGGGGCAGCCACGTGCACGGGAGAGCGGGCGGGGCTTGCGGACGGCACCCGCAAAACAGCAGACTGAGACCGTGAGCCGGGTGCCCGCGCCACCAGGCATCTCGCGGAACACCGGAATCCCGGTGCGCTCACTGGATCCAGACTGAGACCGGGAGCTTCCAGAGCACGCGCGGGGTGGCTGGCGGCTGGCAGCGTTAGAAACACAAAGGACAGGGACGCGCCGGCCCTGGAAGTGAGGGCCGGGACTCCGGGTGTGGGGCGCACATCCCGGGACGCTGCAGGGTTGAGCAGCACCAACAGTAACAGAGTTAAAGTGGCCAGAACATTAGTAGAGAACAGGCCGCAATCCCTCTGTTCTGTGACAGAGGCTGAAATTCGGCCGCTGCTGCTCTAACAGAAGAGGCACAGCAAACCGCCAGGGAAAGTCGCCAGAGAACAAAAGCCTGGAAATACCGGCTCAGAGAGTGCCCATCCCCATCCCCCCTCGCAGGGGACATGGAGACTCTACCCAAACAGGGTTGCCTGAGTTTCGGCGTGGCAGGCCCCTCCCCAAGAAGGCAGAAGGCAGGCTGAAAAATCAAGAAGCCCACAACCCGGGCACCTGGGTGGCGCAGTCATTGAGCGCCTGTCTTCGGCTTAGGGTGTGACCCCGGCGTTCCGGAAAGGAGTCCCTCATCGGGCTCCTCCGCTGGTAGCCTGCTTCTTCCTCTCCCACTCCCCTGCTTCTGTTCCCCCTCTCGCTGGTTGGCTGCCACATAAATAAATAAATA
>NW_024423319.1:64506247-64514004 GCF_017311325.1 Ursus maritimus
TACATTTCTCAATCTCATAAAAGCCATCTATGAAAAGCCTACTGCAAATATTATTCTCAATGGGGAAAAGCTGGAAGCCTTTCCCTTAAGATCAGGAACTCGACAAGGATGCCCACTCTCGCCACTATTATTCAGCATAGTACTAGAAGTCCTTGCAACAGCAATCAGACGACAAAAAGGGATCAAAGTTATTCAAATCGGCAAAGAAGTCAAAATGTCTCTTCGCAGATGACATGTCATCTATATGGAAAACCCAAAAGAAGCCACTCCCAAACTATTAGAAGTTATAGAGCGATTCAGTAACGTGGCGGGATACAAAATCAATGCTCAGAAATCAGTTGCATTTCTATACACGAATAACGAGACCGAAGAAAGAGAAATTAGGGAATCCATCCCATTTACGATAGCACCAAAAACCAAACGTTACCTTGGAATTAACTTAACCAGAGACGTAAAGGACCTATATTCTAGAAACTATAAATCACTCTTGAAAGACATTGAGGAAGACATAAAAAGATGGAAAGATATTGCATGCTCATGGATCGGAAGAATTAACATAGTTAAAATGTCCAAGCTACCCAGAGCAATCTACACTTTCAATGCTATCCTGATCAAAATACCGAGGACATTTTTCAAAGAACTGGAACAAATAGTCCTTAAATTTGTATGGAAACAGAAAAGGCCCCGAATCTCCAAGGAACTGTTGAAAAGGAAAAACAAAGCTGGGGGCATCACAATGCCGGATTTCGAGCTGTACTACAAAGCTGTGATCACAAAGACAGCATGGTACTGGCACAAAAACAGACACATAGACCAATGGAACAGAACAGAGAGCCCAGAAATGGACCCTCGGCTCTTTGGGCAACTAATATTTGATAAAGCAGGAAAAAACATCCGGTGGGAAAAAGACAGTCTCTTCAATAATTGGTGCTGGGAAAATTGGACAGCTACATGCAAAAGAATGAAACTTGACCACTATCTCACACCATACACAAAAATAAACTCCAAATGGATGAAAGACCTCAAGGTGATACAGGAATCCATCAAAATTCTAGAGGAGAACATAGGCAGCAACCTCTATGACATCGGCCAAAGCAACCTTTTTCATGACACATCCCCAAAGGCAAGAGAAACAAAAGATAAAATGAATTTATGGGACTTCATCAAGATTAAAAGTTTCTGCACAGCCAAGGAAACAGTCAGAAAAACTAAGAGGCAGGGGCACCTGGGTGGCACAGCGGTTAAGCATCTGCCTTCGGCTCAGGGCGTGATCCCAGCTTTATGGGATCGAGCCCCACATCAGGCTCCTCCGCTATGAGCCTGCTTCTTCCTCTCCCACTCCCCCTGCTTGTGTTCCCTCTCTCGCTGGCTGTCTCTAACTCTGTCGGATAAATAAATAAAATCCTTAAAAAAAAAAAAAGAAAGAAAAACTAAGAGGCAGCCCACGGAATGGGAGAATATATTTGCAAATGACACTACAGATAAAGGACTGGTATCCAAGATCTACAAGGAACTTCTCAAACTCAATACACGAGAAACAAATAAACAAATAAAAAAATGGGCAGAAGATATGAACAGACACTTTTCCAATGAAGACATACAAATGGCTAACAAACTGAAAAAATGTTCAAAATCATTAGCCATCAAGAAATTCAAATCAAAACCACACTGAGATACCACCTTACACCAGTTAGAATGGCAAAAATAGACAAGGCAGAAACAACAATTGTTGGAGAGGATGTGGAGAAAGGGGTTCCCTCCTCACTTGTTGGTGGGAATGCAAGTTGGTACACCACTCTGGAAAACAGTGTGGAGGTCCCTTAAAAAATACTTATTTGGGCGCCTGGGTGGCACAGCGGTTAGGTCTGCCTTCGGCTCAGGGCGTGATCCCGAGCGTTACATTAAGGATCGGAAGCCCCACATCAGGCTCTTCCGCTATGAGCCTGCTTCTTCCTCTCCCACTCTCCCTGCTTGTGTTCCCTCTCTCGCTGGCTGTCTCTATCTCTGTCGAATAAATAAATAAAATCTTTAAAAAATATATATATATATCTATTTGAACAAGGGAGCACACAGTTTATTCTTTTGGTAGAAATATTATACAAAATAGAGGTATTATTTTTTAATTTGAGTATAGCTGACATGCAATGTTACATTAGTTTCAGGTGTACAGCATAGTGATTCAACTTCTCTACATGTTATGCAATGTTTACCACAATTGCAGCTATTATCTGTGACCATGTAATGTTATTACATCATTGTTGACCATATTTCATATGTTGTGCCTTTTATTCCTGTGACTTATTAATTCCATAATTGGAAGTCGGTATCTCCCACTCCCCTTCACCCATTTTACCTGTTGCCCCTACCCACCTCCCCTCTGGCAACTATCAGTTTGTTCTCTGTATTTGTAGGTCTGATTCTGCTTTTTGTTTATTCATTTATTTCATCTTTTAGATTCCACATATGAATTAAATCATATGGTGTTTCTCTTTCTCAGTCTGACTTATTTCACTAGCATAATACCCTGTAAGTCTATCCATGTAGTCATAAATGGCAAGATCTCATCCTTTTATGGTTGTATAATATTTCTATGTATGTGTATACACACTCTCTTACACACACACACACACACACACACACATAAATACCACATCTTCCTTACCCATCATCTATCAGTAAACACTTAGGTAGCTTCCATATTTAAAAACAGGTATTTTAGAAGCACCTAAACGTTTCATTTTAGAGGAAATAATAATCTGATACACCCATATGATAGATTATTCCAGTCATTAAGAATAATATCTAAAAATGTTTTAACTTAAAGAGCATGTAAACATGCTTATGATACATAAGTGATAAAAATTAGAGTATTAAATTATATGTACCATATCATCACAATTATGTTAAAGTATGTACAAAAAGACACACTGGAGAGACTTGCTTCAAACTCTTAGTAGTTCTCTCTCGTTTATGGGATTGTAATGGATGATATTTATTTTCTTTAATCTTTTCTGTATTTTCCAAATTTTCTGTAATTAGCAGATGTATATTTTATAGCCATGAAAAAGTTACTGAAAAGAAAAAAACAAGGAGGAGATCATTGGATATACTTGACCTTCCTTTCCTATATAATCAAGAAAGGTTGGGCAGAGAATTATTACGGGATGGGTTCCAGGAAATCTCCCTTAGATGCAAATCACAGACCCAGATACAAGTCACTTTGCTCATGTAAAATACATTTGTTTCAGTTGTAGGTGTTTTTCAAAAGCAAAGGGTGGGAGGAAGGAATGGTTTCATTTCAGTGTAGCAATACTGCCACCAAAAGAAAAATATTAAAGAAACTCCTATGATAAGAGAGAGACAAAGAAAGGAGAGGAGGAAAAAATAGACTTTCTATATAGACAGATTTCCTGTCTTTGTCAAAATCACTCACCAGGAATCATAAAGGAGCCAGTCCTACCCCCACCCCTTAGTAGTCACTAATAAGCTAGTAATGACAGGCCTACTCATGAGCCATATAAGTGGCTGGAATAAGAGGTAGATCTCTGAGGGGCTGTGAGTCTTACAAGGGGAAATAAGAGACCTTATGACAAAGGAATGGGATGATAGAATATGCTAAATAAGCAGGTCAGAATCAACATCTTTGGGAGGATACTAAACAGTACTTGTTAATTGTTAGGAGTGCTAGGGATTCAGTGAAAGTGGTTCAGGAAACTCCTCATCTTAACCAAAGAGCCCCAGTTTATTTTTTTTGTATTGAATTTCCACATGTAATTTCATTTGAAGAATAATAAGAATATTAAAACCACTGGCCTGGAGCATCACCAGATTTTGATGCTAGCTTTATGTATAATGATGTATATGGGAGGTTCCGTTGGGTTTGTGGGAATAGGATGAAACACTTATTCCCCTCACTTGATTTTCCAGAATTAGATGAAATCAGACTATCCCCAGATTTATTCATCTTTTGGAATACACCATACATTCTTGGGGGGGTTGGGAAGTGAGAGGTGGATTTCCATGATGACACTGAGCTCACCACGGTACTACTGGGAATTCAAAACTGACTTCTCAGTGTACCCCAATCTGTCCTCTGGGGTTGCTGTGACAAGCACAGAGAGTGTCTGGAAGAGAAAAGCCCCGAGTGTTTTAAAACAGTGGGATGCAAGGTCAATCACAGCAAACTTACACCGCGTCACATCATAGTGCAATCCGCAAATATTAGATCCAAGGATATAGTATTGAAAGCAGCCAGGGCAAAGAAATTTCTCACATACCAAGGAAAAGGTATCAGAATTACATCAGACCTGTCTACACAGACCTGAAATGAGAGAAAGGGTTGGAGGGGGGATTTTTAAAGCTCTTTCAGAGAAAAGCATGCAGCCAAGGATCCTTTATCCAGCAAGGCTGTCATTCAGAATTGATGGAAAGATAAGGATCTTCCAGAATCGCCAGTCACTGACCAATTTCATAACCATGAAAGCAGCCCTACAGGAGATATTAAGGGGTGCTCTATAAAAGTAAAAAAGCCCCAAGAGTGATTGGGAACAGAAAGTTGCAATCTATAGAAACAAAGACTTTACAGGAAACATGCCATAAAACACCACAGGGTTGCAGAGTGGATCAAAAGACATGACCCATCCATTTGCTGTCTACAAGAGACTCATTTTGAACCTAAAGATACATCCAGACTGAAAGGGAAGGGATGGAAAACCATTTTTCATGCCAATGGACCTCAAAATAAAGCTGGGGTAGCAATTCTCATATCAGACAGATTGGATTTTAAACTAAAGGCTGTAGTTAGAGACACAGAAGGGCACTATATTATTCTTAAAGGATGTATCCAACAAGTGGATATGACAATTATAAATATATATGCCCCCAACAGGGGAGCAGCAAGATACACAAGCCAACTCTTAACCACAATAAAGAGACATATAGATAAAAATATGTTAATAGTAGGGGACCTCAACACTCCACTATCAGAAATAGACAGAGCACCCAAGCAGAAAATCGACAAAGAAACAAGGGCTTTGAATGCCATACTCGACGAGTTGGACCTCATAGATATATATAGAACACTACACCCCAGAACCAAAGAATACTCATTCTATTCTAATGCCCATGGAACATTCTCAAGAATAGACCATGTTCTGGGTCACAAAACAGGCAGTTTAAACAATTTTTGGAGACCAATGAGAATGAAAACACAACAGTCCAGTACCTATGGGACACTGCAAAGGTGGTCCTAGGAGGAAAATACATAGCCATCCAAGCCTCACTCAAAAGAATAGAAAAATCTAAAATGCAGTTTTTATATTCTCACTTCAAGAAGCTGGAGCTGGAACAGAAGAACAGGCCTAACTCACGCACAAGAAGGCAGTTGATCAAGATTAGAGCAGAGATCAATGAATTAGAAACCAGGAGCACAGTAGAGCAGATCAACAGAACTAGAAGCTTGTTCTTTGAAAGAATAAATAAGACCAATAAGCCACTGGCCAGACTTATTGAAAAGAAGAGATAATGGACCCAAATTAATAACATTATGAATGAAAGGGGAGAGATCACGACCAACACCAAGGCAACAGGAAGGATCATTAGAAACTTTTATGAACAGCTTTATGCCAATAAATTAAACAACCTGGAAGAAATGGATGCCTTCCTAGAAACCTATAAACTACCAAGACTGAAACAGGAAGAAATTGATTATTTAAACAGAACAATTAATTATGAAGAGATTGAAGCAGTGATCACAAACCTCCCCAAAAACAAGAGTCCAGGGCCTGACAGATTCCCCGGGGAATTCTACCAAACATTCAAAGAAGAAATAATACCTATTCTCCTGAAGATGTTTCAAAAAAGAAAAACAGAAGGAAAACTACCAAATTCATTCGTGAGGCCGGTATTACCTTGATCCCCAAACCAGGCAAAGACCGCATCAAAAAGGAGTACTACAGACTGATAACCCTGATGAATATGGATGCCAAAATTCTCAACAAGATCCTAGCTAATAGGAACCAACAGTACATTAAAAGGATTACCCATCACGATCAAGTGGGATTCATCCCTGGTATGCAAGGGTGGTTCAACATTTGCAAATCGATCAGTGTGATAGATCATATCAACACAAAAAGAGTCAAGAACCATATGATTCTCTCAATTGATGCAGAAAACGCATTTGACAAAATACACCATACTTTCCTGATTAAAACCCTTCAGAGTGTAGGGAATAGAAGGAACATTCCTCAATCTCATAAAAAACATCTATGAAAAGCCTACAGCAAATATCATTCTCAATGGGGAAAAGCTGAAAGTCTTTCCCTTAAAATCAGGAACACGGCAAGAATGCCCACTCTCGCCATTATTATTCAACATAGTACTAGAAGTCCTTGCAACAGCAATCAGACAACAAAAAGGGATCAAACGTATCTTAATCAGCAAAGAAGAAGTCAAACTGTCTCTTTTCGCAGATGGCATGATACTCTATATGGAAAACCCAAAAGAATCCACCCACAAACTACTAGAAGTTATAGAGCAATTCAGTAATGTGGTGGGATACAAAATCAATGCTCAGAAATCAGTTGCATCTATAGAAGAACAATGAGACTGAAGAAAGAGAAATTAGGGAATCTGTTCCATTTAAAATAGCACCAAAAATCACATGTTATCTCAGAATTAACCAGAGACGTAAAGGGTCTATATTCTAGAAACTACAAATCACTCTTGAAAGACATTGAAGAAGACCCAAAAAGATGGATGATCCATGCTCATGGATCAAAATAATTAATATAGTTAAAAGGTCTATGCTACCCAGAGCAATCTACACTTTCAATGCCATCCCGATCAAAATACCAGTGACATTTTTCAAAGAACTGGAACAAACAGCCCTTAAATTTGTGTGGAACCAGAAAAGGTCCCGAATCACCAAGGAATTGTTGAAAAGGAAAAACTAAGCTGGGGGCATAACAATGCCAGATTTCAAGCTATACTACACAGCTGTAATCACCAAGACAGCATGGTACTGGCACAAAAACAGACACATAGACCAAAGGAACAGAATAGAGAGCCCAGAAATGGACCCTCGGCTAATCTTTGACAAAGCCGGAAAACATATCCAGTGGAAAAAAGACAGTCTCTACAATAAATGGTGCTGGGAAAATTGGACAGCTACATGCAAAAGAATGAAACTTGACCACTCTCTCACACCATGCACAAAGATAAACTCCAAATGGATGAAAGACCTCGATGTGAGACAGGAATCCATCAAAATCCTAGAGGAGAACATAGGCTGCAACCTCTTTGATATTGGCCACA
This sequence comes from Ursus maritimus, assembly GCF_017311325.1. Lineage (NCBI taxonomy): Eukaryota > Metazoa > Chordata > Mammalia > Carnivora > Ursidae > Ursus > Ursus maritimus. The sequence continues at coordinate 64,513,562 of NW_024423319.1, forward strand.
GCAACTTTTTTCATGACACATCTCCAAAGGCAAAAGAAACAAAAGATAAAATGAACTTGTGGGACTTCATCAAGATCAAAAGCTTCTGCACAGCCAAGGAAACCATCAAAAAAACTAAGAGGCAGCCCCCAGAATGAGAGAAGATATTTGCAAATGACACTACAAATAGAAGATTAGTATCCAAGATCTACAAAGAACTTCTCAAATTCAATACGCGAGAAACAAATAAACAAATCAAGAAATGGGCAGAAGATATGAACAGACTCTTTTCCAATGAAGACATACAAATGGCTAACAGAGACATGAAAAAATGTTCAAAATCATTAGCCATCAGGGAAATTCAAATCAAAACAACACTGAGATACCACCTTATGCCAGTTAGAATGACAAAAATTGACAAGGCAGGAAACAACAAATGTTGGAGAGGATGTGGAGAAAGGGGA
>NW_024423319.1:64514014-64515245 GCF_017311325.1 Ursus maritimus
AAGCCTCACTCAAAAGAATAGAAAAATCTAAAATGCAGTTTTTATATTCTCACTTCAAGAAGCTGGAGCTGGAACAGAAGAACAGGCCTAACTCACGCACAAGAAGGCAGTTGATCAAGATTAGAGCAGAGATCAATGAATTAGAAACCAGGAGCACAGTAGAGCAGATCAACAGAACTAGAAGCTTGTTCTTTGAAAGAATAAATAAGACCAATAAGCCACTGGCCAGACTTATTGAAAAGAAGAGATAATGGACCCAAATTAATAACATTATGAATGAAAGGGGAGAGATCACGACCAACACCAAGGCAACAGGAAGGATCATTAGAAACTTTTATGAACAGCTTTATGCCAATAAATTAAACAACCTGGAAGAAATGGATGCCTTCCTAGAAACCTATAAACTACCAAGACTGAAACAGGAAGAAATTGATTATTTAAACAGAACAATTAATTATGAAGAGATTGAAGCAGTGATCACAAACCTCCCCAAAAACAAGAGTCCAGGGCCTGACAGATTCCCCGGGGAATTCTACCAAACATTCAAAGAAGAAATAATACCTATTCTCCTGAAGATGTTTCAAAAAAGAAAAACAGAAGGAGAACTACCAAATTCATTCGTGAGGCCGGTATTACCTTGATCCCCAAACCAGGCAAAGACCGCATCAAAAAGGAGTACTACAGACTGATAACCCTGATGAATATGGATGCCAAAATTCTCAACAAGATCCTAGCTAATAGGAACCAACAGTACATTAAAAGGATTACCCATCACGATCAAGTGGGATTCATCCCTGGTATGCAAGGGTGGTTCAACATTTGCAAATCGATCAGTGTGATAGATCATATCAACACAAAAAGAGTCAAGAACCATATGATTCTCTCAATTGATGCAGAAAACGCATTTGACAAAATACACCATACTTTCCTGATTAAAACCCTTCAGAGTGTAGGGAATAGAAGGAACATTCCTCAATCTCATAAAAAACATCTATGAAAAGCCTACAGCAAATATCATTCTCAATGGGGAAAAGCTGAAAGTCTTTCCCTTAAAATCAGGAACACGGCAAGAATGCCCACTCTCGCCATTATTATTCAACATAGTACTAGAAGTCCTTGCAACAGCAATCAGACAACAAAAAGGGATCAAACGTATCTTAATCAGCAAAGAAGAAGTCAAACTGTCTCTTTTCGCAGATGGCATGATACTCTATATGGAAAACCCAAAAGA